>NC_136358.1:14906569-15471569 GCF_037039965.1 Doryrhamphus excisus | reverse complement strand
CCATGTGGTTTCCCATGGAGTCGCGTGTTCCTCCCGTCTGGCAGTTAACAAGGCTTTGAATGAGGAATGTTAGCAAACAGAGCCGCTGCACGTTGGCTGAATGCTAAGCCAGGCAGCCAGTCAGATGGCGGCGCTGGCCCGGGCATATGAATAATGCAAAGGGAGGAGAGAAGGCGAAGCTCCGCCCCTGTGCTGCTGCCTGATCCCAACTCCACCCGCCCCCTCCGCTCCAAAGCCAAATGCCTTCACGGGAGCGCGGCGAGGAGGGGATGAGGAGGGGATCTGTGCAGCAACTCCTTCTATTAAAACAAGAGGACATCAGTTGACCCGTGGACAGGACGCACATGCCGCCAATCAGTTCCTGAAGCATGCTACCCCCCCACAACAACTCCCCACTTGGAATCATCTCGCTCCTTTATGGCGTTCTGTGCCTTTTGTTTAGAATTGGCACCTGGCCCAGAAAAAAACCCGGTCCGCCCTCCTGCTCTGCTTTCACTGAGCGAGAACGAGAGTGAGGGAGAGACACACGAGAGGGTGGGGCAGAAAGGAGAGATGGGAAGAGAAAATATTTGACAAAAAGACTTAAATGAGGACTCACGAGGAGAAGAACCCACGGCGGAGCCGACAACACAACCTGAAGGGGGGGGTGAGGTGAAGGATGGTGTCGGAGTAAAGAACGCCACTTGTTGCTGCACAGTGAGGAGTGCAGGAGGAGGCACAGGGTTAAAATCCTGGGACGGCGAGTAGTAAAAAATCCCTCCCTCTTTAGGCATGGGGGGGGGAGGGACCGCCTGTAGAAATAGCAGCAGAGCACCCCCCCCTCCCTCTGCACCCTCTGCTTTTTTTCTCTCTCAGAGCTGCTGTGTCCTAGTCTACCCTCTCGCATGTGGCTGGAACCCAGGCAGAGACGAGGAAGAGAAGGAGGAGGGCGATGGATAGAAAAAGAAGGGGGAGTCGGGGGGGTCGAGCTGTGAGTGGTGGAGAGAGGGCTCAGCTGATGATGAAACGTGTGGGAGTGGGTACGCGTTTTCATCCTGATATTCGCCACCGTGGGGGAGGGGCTTGCGTGTGTGAGTGTAGTAGTGATCAAAGCAATAAAGTTGTTTTCATTAACATGAACCAAAAACACACACAAGTGTGCAAAACCGTCCTTAAGAGGCTAGCAACAGCACATTGGGCCGAACCAGGAAGTGCGTGCAGAGCCAATCACCGTCGCCGCCTCGATTCAAGGTCGTTTTGGACGTTCGGGGCTCAGTCGGCGCCAAATGAGCACCTGGCCGTGACTGCGGCAGCGACGCGGGCGGGAAAATGGGGTCTGATGCAACACAGCCCGTTCGTCCGCCATTACTGGGCCAGCCTGCAGCGAGCAACCGCCCTTGCGTGCGAATGAGGGAAGAAATGTCGGACGACAAAATGGAACCCCCCACACACACCCGCCCAACCCCCCTCCTACCCTTTTTGGTTCTTCATGAGAGCCTACAGTAATCACCCGATGCTGCACACCTCTGCATCCGTCCCCGTGAAGGTCACACCACACGGCCAACCCAACGCTCCTCTCCAAACTTGCCAAAACGCTGTAATGCCCCGTTTTAGCGCCACGCTACTTCCTCTCTTTTGGACGCCATTCCTCTCCCCTTTTGGTTTCCCAAAACTCAGCACCGACAGGCTCTTCCTCTCCCTAATGTGGCACAAAAGAGAGCAGGGTGGGGGAAAAGGCACTCCAAAAAACGCCACACATGCACGCTGCTCTGAGTTGGTGCTTCTTGTAACTAACAGACGACGGGGGGAAAACGAGGCAGACATGGCTGCTGGCTGACTTGCAGAAAAAGGCGTTCACGCCGCTAACACGGGCGTGTGTTTGGACCTCGGCAAAACACACACACAACTTTCAAAATAAAGAACTCGGGCCCTTCTGAGACTGTGTACTGTTGCGCTGTCCAGGTAACACGCACAACAACACAAGTAACAAGTGACGGACAAGCGACTCGTGATGAGGAAAACGGTCCCTGGATTGACGTCACATCTCACCACGTCCTCTGAACCAATGCAAGCATGAGACGCCACCGAGGCCGCTTGTCGAAATCAAACAATAGTGGAAGAAAATACAATTATCAGCATTTTGCAGAGACTCCTAACCCTCCATAAAGACAGTCTTGTTTATCGTCTCACATGTGGCAGGAATTCAAAAAACTTGGCAGAGCCTGTTCCTCCGCCGTACGTCACCGGGAGTTCACTCGAGGATACGGCTCCAGTTTTGGCTCGGCTGCCAACTTCTGACACTGTAGCCCTCTGCAGCGTCACGCCCCACCCACCCCTGTAGGAGCGGGCCCCACCCCACGTAACGGCATCATTGATGAATCGCCAATATTAACAGGTTGACACCCCCGGGAGCCGGAGAGTTCTCAAACAACACAGCTGTCACCACACTGTTTTCTCAATATGCAAATATGACGAAAAACTGCCAGTCAACATAAATAACAACGGGAGAAAAATAGCTAGTCTTACTAGGGAGCTAGCTAGTAGCTATTGGAATGCAACGGGACATTTAGCATTTACAGGGGCACAAATGGGCGGATTATTTTTTATTATTTATTTTATTTTTTTATATTATTAGTTTTATCCAAAAATAGGCTTTTTTCAGTCTGTTATTAATAATTTATAAATATGTGATACATTTACCAGGAAAACAATTTCTGTTTTATTTTCTTTGTTGATCAATCTGAATATTTTTGCTTTGATTAATCAGGATTAACCCAAATGGACTAAATGATTATGAAGCACACACAAACAATGTCCATCACTGATGTGTGTTTATATCTTCTTTTGCCTAAAATACAAAAATAATGTGTTTTCATGGATGACTAAGGAAATTCTTTATAAAAAATCACATATACGAGGTTGAAATTGGAGGATATTTAAATTATTAAATAAAAAAAACAAAATACTTGTCCATTGTCACTTGTCACACTGTGTTCGACGGTCCTTGAACGTTTCTCGGTACGATACAGAGGTGTATTGGTTTGTTGCGCAGAACACGCTAAAGTGAGGGACAGGAAGTAGTCGGACTAGCAGAAGTCTGTCGTTTAAGCCTCCTGTTTGGGAACACTTTGCCTTCCCGGCGGAATATATCAAAAACAAAGACGAGTGGATAAGATGAAAGATAATCGGGACTTTCAACTGCACTTCACACAATTCAAAGTCTTACTATTATTTTACATGATTTCATATTATATTGAATTATTTGTTTGTTTTTAACTTTATAATGACGTGTTAGCAAGGCTACATTTAAAAATGATTAGCGCGGTACGTACCAAGTTGTGATGATGGGGTGGCGTTGGACCTCTAGCAGCTCCTGACTCAGCTAAAACTTCTGTTGCCTTTCCAAGTTCTGTGTGAGGCAGAAAACCATAGGTTAAAGTGAGCTATATGCACACACACACACACACACACACACACACACACACACACACTTCCTGCAGCCAGCCGCGCCGGCCCCCGCTCCCTCTACAAGGTGGTCTGCTGAGAGGGCCCCTCTGCAGCACGCGCTGCGACAACTTCTCCATTACAAGCGTGACCTCTAGGGTCAGCGTCTGAAGAGTTGCAAACAAAAGGGCACGACCCCGGGGGCAGAAGTGGAACGCTAGGGACATGCCCGGGGGGCCCCACGTCTAAAGAGAGCGTGCTGTTTGCTTTGAAAGGTAAGGCTCGCTAACACTGAGGCCTAATAAGGATTAAGGGGCCGTCCCCTTTGGGATGTCAGTCAGGGGCCTCGTACATCACTCTCGATTAACCTCTGTGACCTTCGGCGGCCATTATCGGGCCCCGGGTCACACGCGCTCACGCCGCAGAGCCGTAAAAGCTAACGTCGCCCCCGCGACCTCTGGTTAGACTGACAAATTGTTTTAAGGGCTGTGCAAATAAGTTCCCATCCCTTGAAGTTTACCTGCCGAGGCAGCTTGCAACTTGTTGAACTCGTTGGCACGCGTCACAGCCAAAAAAAAAAGTGACATTGTCTGCCATCAATCAAGAAGCTGACTCAGCAGTATCAAAAAGTCAAATAAATATAAAAAAAAACAAAGCCAGGCCGAGTTGAGAGGAAAGTTTGATAAAAGCAGCTGCGCTCCGGCTATGAGACTCAGAATCACAAAATGGAGGGCACGAGGACACAACATGGCGGCCCGAGTGACGCAGTCTCCCTCACAAAAAAACATACTCGTTACAAAAATAGATATCTACAAATGTATATTTTCAGTAAAAACCACATGAAGAATAAAAAGAGTCACTTTGGGGCCCGGCTGAAGTTAATGAGGGCTACAAGATGTGGCAAATATTATGTATACTATGTTTATTTTATAAGCTGTCTTATACGACACAAACGTTTTTTATTGCATGAATAAAAAAGCATTGAGCCAGCTATTGCGCATATGTCAGCAAAAAGTACAACATATTCATATTATTTAATACACAGGCCAACCTAATTTATACACAGATCAATAAAACTGTATAGTGGAGTCAAAGTTTTGCCTATTTTCAATATTTAAAAGAAATGCAGAACATAATTATAAAGAATTACACTGGATCAACTTAAGATATTTTTTTTTTTTTTTTTTTTTTTTACACAGTGCATTTTTGTGAATAAAAACATGGGGAAAAAAGTCAAATGCATATTTTTAAATAAGCAAAAATAACAGCAAAAGGGTGTTGACATGAATGAATACTATTTTTCTCACACTCGAGCTGTCATGTCGTATGACTGGTATGATAATGCTGTGTATTTAGCCTGTTGCTGTTGCACACATCATGAGAGAAATGGAAAACTTTCTCCTCCAAACAAAAAGCTCTTAAAAAGGCCACATCAAAAGAATAAATCAATATTACTGCACACAGCTATTGGGGGGGGGGGGGGTGAAGAGTACCCAAACTTTGAATATACTCATATTGCAGTTAAAATGCTTGGCAATAAAGTGAGATATTTTCAAGGTAAAATATTACTGAAGGTGTCTTGGTGCCTTAAGAGTTGTTTTTCAGAATAAAAGAGCAGAGTGACACTTATGTGAGGCCTTGCACAGATCACAGTGATACAAAGGCAGGACTTTTGAGAATCATTAAACCACTCACCAGCTTCTCTCCGAGACTGCGGCACACATTCGGCACAGCAAAAGTTTGGAAAAGGGGAGAGACGGCCGTGGGGCCTGCGCTCGGTCGAAACAAGCGTCCTTTGGTAGCTTATAAAAGTGCCAAACCGGCGATAAATCCTTGCAGCTCGTCTCTTTTTTGCAGTTCTGCCCTGGTTTAAGTAAGGGCAGCGCTTCGGGAGAACGGGCGTCCTACTTTTTTTTTTTTTTAAACTTAACCATGAGACTCTACTCTTTTTTTTTTTTTTTTTGCAGGGTTTATTCACAAAGTCCTGCTTCTCATTTAGCAGACATGAAATAATTGTTATTACATGAGCAACGAGTGAGGCCACTCTGATCTTGCCTTTTCTTCTTGTCTCATGTCATTTACATGACATGTGCAGAGTGCTGCAAAAGTACACAGATCCAAAAAGTGTCCTGCGTGGGACGTCAAGTGCTGCAACAAACATTATTGTCATGCGTGTTCATCAAATATCCATTCATCATCATCAAACACTCCTCTTTCCAACACACAAGCACAGAATGGCAAGCAACTTACTGCAGCAAATTTCCAGATGCCCCCCCGCCCCCACTCCAGTGGACCTTTCCTTTCGTCGGCCTAATCAAAGCGCCTGTGACAAGCCTCTGGTACGCTCAAGGGTGTGGCGCATCCTTTAAAAGGGGATTCGGACCTGCTGTTGGTTCTAGCTGGGTGCCACGTCACAGTTTGCAGCCTGGATGGGGCCTGCATGACCTAGCTCGGCCCAGACCGGAGCCCTGCGCACCCCAGCCCCCCCATCGGGATGCTACACCCACACGTCACACACGTTTTGCAGGAGCCATACTGTGGCGAGCGTGACGCTTTCTACGAATTCCTCGCTTCTTTTTGGAGAAATTGTTCATATTGGGCATACATATTTCAGACACACACAGGAATAAAGTTGGATGCTGTATATGGGAGTATGAAACCTGTTCAAGACCCTTTTCTCAGTGATTACAAAAAGGCTCTCAGGGACACAATCACTACCAGATAACGCTAACTCGAGCTTCTCAAAAAAAGCCTACCTTTTCTCCTGAACTTTAATCCAATGTAATGTTTAATTTAATCACGTGTGCACACAAAATAAGCATTTTTGTGTGTTTCTCTTCAAACTCCTCAAGCCTGACTTCAATATTTTTGTTTGTTGCTAAAAACGCATCCCTGATACAGTTCCAGTTCATCGGGAGTGCCCAAAGTCTGGCTAGGGGCCTGTTTTCTGCTTGTTTATTAAAGAGGTGTTATAAGAAACGAGGCAAATTGATTTAACATTACTTTTTAAAGAAGTACAATAAAGAAATAAAAAAAATATGTATTGGAATGCACTAATTTAATTTCTACGTTGTTACACTCTTCTGTTAAAAGACTATGATGGACAAAAGTTCATGCTACTGTTGTCCAGGCCAAGGTGCTGACAACAATGCTCAGAGTGATTTCTCGACCTGGCAATATATCAAGACAGGCAAAATGATCAAGTTGATTTGCATTTATTATGTGATTAATTCAGGCATTTATTATCGTCCCGGGCCTAGTGCCTATGAGACCATTTTTTTCCCGAAATTTTGCGAGACCCCTCGATATTTATATTGTAGAAATAAAATAGATATATTATTAGACAGTGCATTCATTTGCTTTGTCACAGAGCTAAGATGGAGATGTTTTTTTCAGCAAGCTTAGTGTATATGCTGTATATTTTAGCATCATTAATGTACAAAATGCATTAACATTTTCTGGAGGCCTCTATAAATGCATTTAGATACGCATATAGCACTCCCGCCAAGGAGCTTCTCCCCTTTTGAGCCCAAAGTCAAGGTGTTGTCTTGCAGCAGAGCGCAGGCTAGCGACAAAACGAGGACAGACACTGGCTCTCAGGGGTTAAGATGCAAGCGGTCATGTGCCTGTCGGCTGCAACAAAAGCCTGCCTATGTAGGGTGCATACAGATGGAGCAGGCTCCTTTGTGTGCGCCGTTTCACACGTCGCAGCCTCGGAGCTGCCAGGTCTGGCTCTCGGGGGCCTGGCTGCGGGCCTGGCTAGCAGCTTGCAGCACCTGAAGCGAGGGGGGCTCGCACATCACTATTCTTTGCAGCACGTCTCCAAAGATAATACAGCGGAGGCCCTGGATAGCGTGGCCGAGGACACGGAGTGAATGCTCGCTGTGCTCTTCCAAAGTCACTTGGACGGCACTGTTTGTACTAAACATGTCATTTTTTGGGATGAAATACATCATACAATTCACACTGTGTATCATTTTGCATAATACAACACCTATTATTTAACACTGTACAAGTTTCTATCCAATAATACTCCCATTTATTTTTATTATAGAATAAGCTACTCTTACTCTATAAACTCAATTAACTTCACTATTACTTATCACTGATATTTAGTAACACTCCAGATTGTTGCTTCTTTCTACTCCTTTTTGGATGTTAAATTATGCTGTTTTTCAATGTAACTTGCATGTTTGGAATAAATCATAAATAAAGTATGATAATAATGGAAAACATGTTGACACATTTGTGGAATTTCACAGTAGGAATTCCCAACTATGTGTCACATCGCTTTTCTTTCTCTGCAAGCGATCACATGTCTAAATTCAAAAGAGGGAGGCAAGCTGGATGGAGGTTTTTGGGCCTGACGCGGCACATTGACAGCGTGATCATGTGATCACGTGAGCACACAGGTGTATGCTCTTATCATAGAATGGATGGCAGGTGGGAGGCCGGCGGTCCGCTTGAGGACCATTCAGCGTTTGACATTTTAAATGCAGGACAAACACGGCGAGCATGAAGACCCCCCGCTGCCCTGCCCGGACTTCAAACCCACATCGAGTGGCTAGAAAGGCTGTGGTGTGGATGCGTATTATTTCAAGAGCATGGCCCGATGCGTGCACCAAGCACCCTTCAGGAAGACATTACAAATAAACATGGCGTCGGTGCAAAAAATTCTATTCCCTCATTATTTTTAGGACTGTGAAAGCCCCCGCCGCACGAGACACGTGAACAGGACCAGAAAGGTCCATTCTGCCTCAGCTTGAAATGAGAGCGTTCTGTTCTTTCTCGATGTTCCTCTCGAACATGCTTCGCCTGGCACAAAAAAAAGTAACATTGTAGAATGTGCAATATTTGCACATTTGAAGCAATATTCGGTTCCTCACGCTCAAATTAGCAAGCTGGTGTTTCACCGGGATGTGAAAATATTTGGACGGGACCCTTCGGAAGTTTCATACAGGTAATTACATGTGCAAGAAAGTGTGCTGACAAAGCTCAGGGAGGTTTTTCGCCAATTTTGGTGTTTGATGAGAAAAGCAGTGATTTTCAAGTGATCTCGGGCAGATTTATGCTGGAAATGACTTTTTGGGCTGAAAAGAAATCACTTTACTTTTTTCTTTGTATGATGACACATTACGGCAAAATGATATGATGTTATTACAGCTGCTTAGTCAAGTTTCAAAACACTTATTTCACTTCATATGCAGACCAAAATCATACACGTGTTTTTCTTTCAGCTACACGCAAAAAAAAACATTAAAAAAAAAATTATGTGACCAAAGTGCATCCCGGGGGTTATTTGCGGTACACCACTCATTTTTTAATTGCCCTCTGCATATTCTTAAACTAAAATTAATTCACTATTAATGGAATATATTGCTATTATTACTGTACAAATTTGCTTTGACACCTCAAAAACAAAGCTATGAATGTTTTATTCAAACAGCTTAACACAGGCATCAGGAACAAGTCTCTAAATATATTATTTTTCATAATGTTGTTATACTGAATAAATAAATACTTTTTACCATGACTGCCGCTTCAGGTGCTGCAAGGTACTCTCTTCGTCATTTTTCTCTAAAGGGTTTGTTCTCCAGAATGCACCAGCTGACTCTTTGATCAAGGGATAGAAGTTTACTTGACCTCTCAATGACCCGGGTACGCTATCGTATTATGCAATCATCATCGCATTTTGGTATCTGACCTGGAAAATATCAAAAAAGAACAGCTGGCATTGGCTCTTGCCACCCGTATCGATCCTGAAAATGGATGGTGTCATTTCTGTAATGTTTTACATTACATTTTACCGTATGAAGAAATGTCTGAGCCAGTCAGCAAAAGAGGTTCCCGAGCCATAGGTTACCAACCCCTGGCTCGGCATATACTAACCTAGCATATTTAATGTACCGAATATATCAAACCCATTCTTTCATTTTCCTGCCTAGTTCTATGAGCTCAGCCAAATAGTGCCTCATCATTTTCATTAAGGGTGCAAACAAGGAATGTGAATGTAGCCTTATACTGAAAGAATTGCACAAAAAGCTTTCAAGCAAAGTGCTGCTGCAGCCACGATGATCCCACTCAGTGAGGGTGGTGAGGTGCAATTAGCATCCCACATATCGTTCTGTATTGTTTAACACCGATTCACACGAGTGTAAATACCCAACGCCATCAGGATGTCCGTGTTTTTTTTGGGGTTTTTTTGAGCACACACAAAATTAACACTCGGCACGTGCCAAATGTGGGTAGATTTTTTCATTCGGGCCAATAAATCCGCTGAGGCAACACGCCACGGTGGCGGGTAGACGTTTGAGGCACAATGGTCATAAAAACTATGCTGACTTTCTATATTGTTATTTTTACGGGAAACCTGGTTTGGTTCTCTGGCGACTGATACGGAAGTGGACACACACGTCTACATGGACTTATTAAAAAACAGGATGCTGTTGGTTCAGCCACCCGACATAACATCTGCAACCAGAGATAAACATGAGCACGAGGGGCCACCAATTCCATCGTTTATGTGCAGTTTTTCATTCATTCATTCATTTTCTACCGCTTATCTTAACGAGGGTGCTGGAGCCTATCCCAGCTGTCTTCGGGCAAGAGGCGGGGTACGCCAGCCAATCACAGGACACATATAGACAAACAACCATTCACACTCACATTCATACCTATGGACAATTTGGAGTCGCCAATTAACCTAGCATGTTTTAGGAATGTGGGAGGAAACTGGAGTACCCGGAGAAAACCCACGCCGAGGCCGAGGGTGGGATTGAACTCGGGTCTCCTAGCTGTGAGGTCTGCGCGCTAACCACTCGACCGCAGTCCATACTGTACAGATAAAATGAAATGACTGCAAACAACCGGCGTGTCTTACGGTATATATGATCTTTGATGACTGTCATGCATCCTCTCACAAAGTACCACATTTCCTGGTTTAAATGGTCTTCCAACAGCCACAATAACAACAACACACGCTACTGTTGCAAGCTAAAATTCAACTCTGAACCTTCGACGTCACTTCCTGTCCTTCACACATGTCCGTTCGCCTCTAAGGTCCCCTCTGAAAACACATTTACTGTGACACAAACAGGAAGGGGTCTGATTTACATCTTAAATTACTACTAAATTGTGTATAAAGCCATTTAAGGACAATAGCCACCGCAGGAAGTATGCTGTCCAGACAAAACAGCTAATTATGACTCTTATCTTATATATATGTCTAATACAGGGGTGGGCAAACTATGGCCCGAGGGCCACATGCGGCCCACCAAGCATTTGAATCCGGCCCGCCAGTTGATTTCCAAGTATTTAAATTTTTAAACATACAAACTTGCAACATGACTTGCAAGTCGGTAGTCTTATTTAGTAAAAAAAATGTAAAATTAAATTACATAGTTTGATGTGGTCTGGTGTTTAAAGTGCTCCTGAAAAAAATGGACACGAGAATATATAGCTGATAGTATAACACTTTTACAGATTAAATTAGACGTATAAATCAAGTAAAAGTATAAACATAAAATAGTGTGTGTGTGTTAAATATATGTTCTGACCCCCCGAACAATTTTGTTAACTCGAGTCAAAATATTTGCCCACCCCTGGTTTAATATGTCTTATTTTCGCTGATTATATCTACTATATCTGGTAATACTAATGTAAAGGTGACTATAGGGATGTTATTTCAAGTCAATAGGGCTCTAATAATGTTAAAAAAACATCTTTAGTCGATCGTAAGCAGGTTTTCTATGTCATAACTACAAAAATATTCCATTGATGAATATTGAATCATACTTGGTGGAATTTCACTGGGCCCAACTAAGGGCAATAAACAAAAGACGACTGTAAGAGCAAAGAATAAAACTAAGAAAAAAGGATCAAAATTAAAATGTAACAGAGACTTACATGAGCCACCAGTAGCTCGCCGCCTGATTTTGAGTAGATCATCAAAGCATGAAAGAATATTTGCATCAACTCTTTGTATTGAACATGATGTCACTTTATGATAAATTACCACAAGATAGCATAAAAACAATGAAAGCTCACCTCTCCTTGCTGTAGCTCTCATATACCCCGAGACAGCACACTTGACTTGTGTCCTACCTGTGTTAGTTTTCTTTAGGGGGAATGATATTAGCCATTTTGGTGAAGCAGCCCACTCCACACTAGGCTACCTTGCGCCTCAGAAGTACTAATTTGCCATTGGAAGCCAATGAATCACAACCACGGCTCTTTACAAACACGAATCACGCTTGATAATCAGCCACTTAACCCACTATGACCCTCAGACCTATATCATCTAATTCAGTTATTTTGCCAGAACATGAGATGCAACAGATGCACTCAGTAAAATGTATACAATGTCTCAAACAGACACATTAACCTCTTGGGAGGGCTTTCTTGTTCCGGATCTTCTCCACAAAATAGCCGATAGGAGCCGGAGGATGTCTCTTTGCAGCGCATCTGGATAACACCTGATCTGAGCAAAGAGGGCTGCCAATGAGAGCAATCCGTCAAATCTTCGCTTAAAAGTAGGAATGAGGCGGAGAGGCCCGGTGCACTAACTCAAAGTCACGTCTCAATCACGTGTGATATGTCTATGTGAAACTAAATATTCGTTTTCTGGTACATTTAAGTCACTATAAAATTGATATGCTTAAAAATGGCAAATACAGAAACTGACACAAGCATCCATTTTTCAAAGTATCAGGAATGTCAGAACATTTTTTTCAAAGCAACTGATAAATGTCTAGGAAAAAAAAACATGTAAATAAACTTTTTCAGGTCAGCCGAGAAATATTGTCCTAACCACATAAATTGTACGTAAATGTATCCCCGTGTTTATTTTTTCCTGGCTGTGCTCCCTTTCTACAAGCTTCACACAGTCCTGCCTTCAACTTCTCATCCAAAAGCAACCCAGCGTCGGTCCCACATTACCCATTTACTTTGCTTGTACAAGATCCTCCTGATTACGTTGAAGGCATCGTCTTGTTCCTCAGTTGCCCTTTTTTGACCGCGTGGCTCGTCCACCCCGGGCTTGCTATCGTCCGCTCGCACAAAAGGCAAGGAATTTGCCGTCCGGGGGCCAATCCTGATTACCTTCCACAATCGATTAGGTCTGTTGAATATTTGGAATGTTTTAAATGGCGCACAGAAACTCATCTTGGCAAGCCTTTGAAAAGACATCCTGTTCTCTAATTGTCTTTGTTGTTGTCTTTGTGTTTCATCACTTCATTGCTTTTTCCTTCATCTGTTATGATCTTTTTGTTAATGTCTACTGATATTCATTGTTTTGTATCAAAAATGAAGAAAAAAACATATCAAATAAGCGGTTTAATTAGTTTCAATATTATCCTACCGAGGCTGCACAGTGTTCGAGTGGGTAGCACGCAGGCCTCACAGGTAGGAGACCCGAGTTCAATTCCACCCTCGGCCATCTCTGTGTGGAGTTTGCATGTTCTCCCCATGCATGCGTGGGCTTTCACCGGTTACTCCGGTTTCCTCCCACATTCCAAAAACATGCTAGGTTAATTGGTGACTCCAAATTGTCCATAGGTATGAATGTGAGTGTGAATGGTTGTTTGTCTATATGTGCCCTGTGATTGGCTGGCGACCAGTCCAGTGTGTACCCCGCTTCAGCACTCCCCCGCGACCCGCGCAAGGATAAGCGGTAGAAAATGAATGATTTATCCTACCGATGTAATATACCGGCGTGATGTGTTTACTTTCACAAAGATCTCAGAGTTTTGTGTTATATATATATATATATATTGTTACATTCTTTACAAATGCTGGGAAAACAGTGGTAGTTTTTGCTTTTGTTTAGTTTACTCAAACAATTTGTCATAAAAGGAAATAAGGAATCAACTTTGTTATGAGTTGATATTGTTCAACTGTCTTATATTGCGTTAAATATTCTTAAATTGTGCGTGTTGGTATACACATTTTTTATACACATTGATTATAATCACGATCAACAAATGACAGGGGATAAAAATTTACTTTTTACATATTAATATCTGCTAGTGTGATGTGATATGGTTTGTATATGTCAGGGGTGCTCACACTTTTTCAGCATGCGAGCTACTTTTAAAATGACCGAGTCAAAATGATCTACCCACTACAAAAATGCAAAACATCTATTTATTTTCAAATGTATTGAGGATTATTTGTACGTACAATGTATGTTGATGTACCTTACATAACCAAATAAGCCAATATTGCAAAACACACATAATTAACTATTAACATTTTTTGTAATTACCTGAGTTTACTTTGATGACTTGCACTGAATTGAATCAGCCAGGGATGCATAGTCCGGACAGTAGCTGCTGATAGCCAGGTTAGCCAGGCAAACGCACTTCGAAAAAAACATTGTGAAAAAAAAAGTCCACCTCCCATTCCATATGGAAGTGATATGTTTTAGCCTTTTTACTTGGTCCAGCTACTTCACTCATTTTAGTGACCATAAACTTTAGCGAGGGCTTAAAATCTGACGCAATTCGCCGACTAGCTTAGCACTTTGCATCGTTTACGCATGAGAGGTGACCTAAAGTCAAAATTCAGTTGTCATCTGACTGGTTGTCCTGTATGTCAATCAAGTAACGGGGATGGATGATAGCCTGACATCGTAAGTTCTGCCGCACTTAGAGACGTTGTTTGATTTGATTGGTCACCCGAAGGGCAACATTCAGTTGTCATTTGAATGGCTGCCCTGTATATCAATCAAGTGACGGCATTGATGCTAGGATGATATTTTTTTAATGTCACGCCGCGATCAACCAGCGATCGACCAGTACCACCTCCGCGATCGACCGGTAGATCGCGATCGACTTAATGAGCACCCCTGGTATATGTGCACGCCTTTCAGATGAAGTTTAACACGGGTTACAATTCTCATGAAAATATCTTAACACAACAAGAGTTGTTACAAAGGTGGATAAATGGATAATATATGCAAGGGGTCATAAGGAAACCATTAAACTATCTCTGACTTTGGACTTTTTACCTTCTCTTTCTGTCAAAAGAATTTCCTGCTTCTCAAAAACATCCAAAAATTCAAGTCATCCTGTGTTAACGTGTCCCAAATAAATTGGCACAAACCAAGGTTATTCTGAAATGGTTTTCAGTCCGCATACACATATGATGGAATGACACTGATCCTGTATGGTACGCCTCACCCACTTACTAACAAACCTGTAAAGAATGCTTTGCCAGTAAATACCAGTGCTACCTAAACTGCAAAGCCACGAGTCTGCCGAACGCAACAGCAAGCCAGGAGGACGACCGCAGCTGTCCTTGAGTCCGTAATCCACTCAAAACCACATTTTTGACGGCACTTTTGAATTTATGAGGGCAATATGACATTGTCTTGTTCACATCGAGGAAAATAAAAGTGATTGAATATCTAGCTCATGCATTAATGATATACTGTTCATTCATAAGCGTCCGCTTAGGATTCCCTAAAACTACAATTGAAATAAACCTAGTTTAAGTATAAACAGGAGCTTACCAGCTTTCCAGTGTCCGACGGCCCTTCTGCTCCCAGGGGTGCTGGTGGCCTCTGGTGCACTGCAGCAAACGCAGGAAACAGAACCGGGCTGAAAAAAAAAAAAAAAACATCTCAAAGTGAGGGTCAAGAGTTTGGATTTTGAAGCGAGACAAACATGTAAGAATGTGGGTGCAAGCTGAGCACACAGCGTTCCTGCTGGAACAGGTCCGTGATGCATTTCTTCTTAAAAAGGGCTTTATAGAACACAAATGACACTAAATCAAATAAAGGCTGTGTCCGTCGGCACCTTTAGGTTAAGACACTAGTGCATAATGTACTTACTGTATAGTCGTGTTGCATTCAAGCACTGTATCGTAACAGTCTAGGGCTAGACAATGACACAGCACTATTCTAGATAAAGTCCTTTTCTGAATAATTCTGTTGAAGGCATTGTTGCATAATCCATTTAAAAAATGTATACTTTCCATCCCCACAACAAGATGATGCACACAAACATCATTCACCTTGTTCTTGAGTGGAGGCTGACTTTAATATTTCATCAGGTGCTAACGCTCAAAGCGGTTTATCCGCTATTAATAGCGATGGGAATGCAGCAATTTATTCTTTCCATGCTATCAGAGATTGAAGGCATAGAAAGGGGCCTCGACGCTGGCCTTAATAAAGCCACTGGCACGGCTTCCTTTTGCCTCCTGAGCATGTCAAGCAGCCAGCCTCCCCCCCCCTCCCCCCCCTCGCTGTGGGTATGTTTAAACTAAACCGGAAGAACCTGCACTGCTCTCCACAGAGGTCTGCTTCATTTGCTTTTTTCGTCTCTCCTTTCCTCCCTCCCTCCCCATCTTCTAACAGGACCTGTGAACTCTCCATAAACCCACACATTCCCTGCTGAAGAAGGAATACAACGAAAAATTGGTGCAAAAAAAGGAGAAATAGACAATAGGAAATGAAATAGGCGAGCAGGACAGATTGCAGAGTACTTAATCAATGCAGAAGCCTGCTCACTCCCCCCCACCCCCCGCTCTCTTTTTTCTCTCTCAAATGATTCACAGTGGAAAGAAAAGGCCTTTTCCTTGTCCTCAGTTGAACTCCACATCAGCTTCCTGTTAGAAAGGCAAAGAGGAAACACCCAGAGCGCCACGCGCATGCGCACACGGCAATACACACACAGCGAGGCCTTCACTGGTGGATGGATTCTTTGCTGCCGGAGAAATTAGGTCAAGCATTAAAGTACCCTGCATGGAGATGAACGCAGCACATATACTATATATATCGAGCATGCACACAGAATGTTGATGGATTGCATGTAAATAAATGAAAACGTGTCAAACGACCTGATAGAGTACATGTTACACAGCAATATTAGCCCCCACCCTCCTCACTCCTTAAAGAAACAGCGCAACAAACACATTGCCAAACACATCCAATCAACTATTCATAGAGAAGGCGGACCAGTCTAATCTCACCATTTAGAGGCTCAATCAATTGCATTGGGGGCATTTGAGGGGGGTGATGGTGTTCTGAAGAAAAGTGGAGTATCCATGCGATTCGGGGCGTCAGGGGTAAAACCAAGACTGTAATAACGCCAATTTTCACTCCACACGGCCATGTGCTTCCCCCGGTGCCCGCACTGACTCACAGTGGAGAAATGAGCTCAGCGCCATTGTCCCACCACCTGTGTTTTCTGCTTCATTTTCACCAAGGCACAATGGCATTTTTCCTGTTTACCGCGCTTTGTAAACATGCAACGTCAGCGGGTGTTAATACACATGAGAGGGAGAGAGCGTGTGCGGCCAAAAGGG
Source organism: Doryrhamphus excisus (assembly GCF_037039965.1). Lineage (NCBI taxonomy): Eukaryota > Metazoa > Chordata > Actinopteri > Syngnathiformes > Syngnathidae > Doryrhamphus > Doryrhamphus excisus. Next base: position 15,454,838 of record NC_136358.1, on the reverse strand, counting down.
TCGAGCTTTCCCTCCTTCCTCTTCCGTGGATCTGTCTTTCTCGGGGAAATATGCCTCTGAATGCATGTGAAAATGTACGGAGGTACTGTACGTCACATTTTTATAAAGATTGAAGTCACAACATGACGACGACAAAACATACAGACTATCAAGAGCTACGCTCGTCTGCTAAAGCAGGGGTCCACAACCTTTTTGAGCACATTGACCGACTCCTTTCTGTCAAAAAAAAGCTACACTCCAGACTAAATAAAGGAAAGCACAATAGGTGCAAGCTGGGAGTTTGTTTTGCAGAGAGAAGATGCGAAAAGCATGGTTTGTTGTGTTTAAGCGTATTGTCGCCATCAATTTTTCACTGCAGACTCTTGTTTTGGTAGTGGCTCCCGCCCAAAACCAAGTCTTACACAAGTGATCGGACGGGAATGGCAATAACGTTTTGACCGCCGTGGTCCAAAGTTCAAAATAATTCCTTTTTAACGTCAATCCAAAATGACGGAACAACAAACTTTGCGATTTGCAGCATTAACATGCCATATTTGAGGTCGTTGCTGTCTTAATTTCTGTTGACTTTGGCTTTCTGTTATGCTCCTTGGCCTGGGAAGCTTTTTCAGCAGCCCCAGTGAGAAATCTTGTTAACGTAGTTTGTCTCTTCACGTATGCACATGGACCACTTTGACCCCACGGTGACATCCGAGTAAAATGAATTCATGTGCGCTGCCTGGCCACAAATAAAAAAACCTCACCACCTGGATTGAACTGAATAAATAGCTAAGTTGGGATAGTTACCGCATGCGTTATTATGTTTCAGCTGGCAACAAGCGATTTCTCCCTAACCGATGCAGTGAACAGCTTCTCTTTTGTTAAATAAACATGTCTAAAGATACATCCTGTAGTCGTGGAAGTGGTGCTAATCTGCTTCAGATATTATTGGCATGTATCAAACGTGACAACACGTCTAAGGAGACGCTTCAGAACTCAGTGGCAGAACAGTGGGGAAGCGTGGTGCATACTTTGGCCCGAATCGCACCTCATCAATACAAGACCTTGGCAAAAAATTAATCCAACTCTTGTAGAGAAATAAATGTTTGAAGCTTGTGGAACGCTAAAGGCTGTCCAAGAAAGGGTGACCTTTTTTTTAAATATATATGTTATTATATAAAAGAAACCACAGTATTTCCAAAATGAAAATATATTTTCTTCAAAATGGTGATTTATGAAAATAAATAAGGTGCCTTCCTATTGATATTTTATACTGAATCTGACTGTGGTTTGGCCACTCAGTGATTGGGGACCCCTGGTCATAACAATATGGCCTCAACTTTATATCTATATGTACAAAAAACTACTTAAGTGTCTACACGTCTGTTCAACAATCTTTTTTATGTGTACTGCAACTTCTCACTATGTTTTTAACTGTAATAATCACCATCCCACACACACACGTCTTGGATCAATATGTATGTGAGTGTGGGAATGAGATGAAAGAAGCCCACGCAGGCCTTTAAACTATTAAAAACCACAACCATTAAGTTCATTTTCATCCCAAAAAAAACTTCTAGTAAGTGGGGGGGGGGACATATACGACCATAGATGATGCCTGGGCCAATGTTTTGGAGGTTTTTTTTGTTTATAAAGCACTATTTCTAGTGACGTCCTACCAGCGGCTAAGCTCACATGCTTCACCCCGCACGGAGGTGCTTGTGAGCGGCTGCGCGTCTGGGATCGCGTCGGTGCGGACAACAAAGGGCGACATGAGTCGTAACGAGGGTACTTTATTATTTGCACTTTATTTAACGGTTTAATGTTAAACTACGAGGCTATTAAGCACCATAAAAGCGGACTTGGACGATGATAGCCATATGAATGTCCATCCGTTATTAAGTGCGCTAAGCTATATATTGACATATCGACGTCCAGCCATTATTAAGCGCACTTCCTGTGTTCTAACCTATGCCTTTCCGTGACGATACCCAGCCATAATTAAGTGTAATTCTTATGTTCTAACCTATATATGAGCATAACAGTATCTAGCCATTGTTATGTGCACTTCCTGTGTTCGAACCGATGAGGTAAACAATCACAAGTATACGTACCCATAGGTGTCACGTTCAAGTGCACCGCTTTTCCCCGGGGCTTTACACTTCCTTGACTTCTGCTAGGCTTTTCGTCTGCCCTTCCACGACAAAGACACGATCCAGTTCACACGCAATAAAGTGTCCGTGTTTAGGAGACGACAGACGGAACGCAGCGATACACTGCTCCCTGCTCCTCTTCCCCCCGACCATGGCTGCCTCGGTTCAGCGAGGACACCGCGCGTCCTCCGCCGCCAGTCAAGTTCAGCTGAGGTGAAGCACCCGTTACACAAGCTAGCCCAGTTCCATCGCAGCTGCTGTTTTTTTTAAAGTCTGCCGAAGAAGGAGACGAGAGGGTATTAAAAAAAGGCTGAAAAGACACTTCACGTTGTAATAGCAGCAAAAAAGTAGGCAGTGTTCACATGATTATTGAGGGCTGCCTCACTACCCCCCCCCCTTTTTTACCCTTCCGCGAATGAGGAAAAATCACTATTTGATATTGCCTGATGCCAGCTTTGTCCAAAAACATTACAAATATAAATAAATGCAAAATCCTATTATAGCCGCAGCATTTTAAAACAATCGCGTGCGAATTTTACACCGTTTTAAAATGTCATTTTGGCAAATTACTGAGCAATTTCATTACATTAGAGAGGGAACTGTAGTTGTTCTAATCTCCCTATTAGGAAACATTAAGTCGTAAACAAACATCTACACAAGTTAAATGGCTTTCATGTCACAAACACATTCAATATTAAAATAGAAACAGCAAGCTTAATTTGGGTAATTATGCTTTTTTTTATCTCGTAAAATACATTTTCAAGTTCATTTTGACACACCTGTGTTGATTAGCTCCACTTGCTATACCATCCACTATAAATATAATATATATGTTTAATTAAGTTGTATTTTACCTGAAGAAAGCTACTAAGTCATGATTCAATTGGATTTATCTTGCAAAACTGAATGAATACATTAAGAAAACACTTTTGTCACCCACAAAACTTTTTTCACTATAAATATAATGAACATGGATGTCATTACCAGTCGAAAAGTCGCAATTGAGGACATTTTAATCCTCTTAAGGGTCGTAATTGAGGTAGTCAGTGTAGGTTTCATCATTTTAAAAACAACTACAACAGTATTTGTTTCGATTTTTGTAATATACAGAATACAAAATAATAGTCAAAGTAAATAAAAACTCATAACACATATATTTTTGGTAAAAATAAAAATCAGGCACTGTACAGGACAACAAAAAAAGAGACGTAAGCACTGGCGCTCCCTATGGACCCCTGTTGATCGACTTTTTTATAATGTTACTTCCACTCATTTGCTAAGAAAGAAGCAATTAATGAACTTTTTCAATATAAATACATCCAAAGTAAAGTTTAAAAAATGCATAAGATAATCATAATTCAGAATAATACATAGAATTTTTACATTTTAAATAAATATTATGGCACGACAAAAAAAAAACAATAAAAGGTCACCATGTGTTCTGTTGCCAAATAACTCCAATACATTCTAAAAAAATAATACACTTTTTGTACATTGTTGATTCTTATAGTGATATTAAACTTCCACCCACTGACCTGCTCTGTGGACAGCAATTATAAGAAGAAGTGTACTATAGGATTAAGTGTGTGTGTGTGTGTGTGTGTTCACTCCACGTGGCTATAGTGCACATAAGGCCTTAGCTTAAATGGATTAAAAGGTGATAGACGTTCATACTGATGGTGCCTGAAGACAAACACACATTTGAATTATTTCATTTGCAAATAACTTCAGTGTGTGTGAAATTAAGGACAATAATTACAAGTGTGAGGTTGTTTTCGAGGTCAGTGAAAGAAGTATCCCCCTCCAACTTATTCTATGTAAATACTTGGAAAATGTTTATTATTATAAGAAGATATGAGTTTAATATTCCTTCAACTTAATATTAGTGAATTACATGTGTTGTTTGAATTATTTAAATACACACTCTGGTGTACCATGGAATAATAAATACTTCATCATATCTTGTATATGTGTAATTTGTCTTATTGAGTTTTTCTATGCATTTGTGTACATTTGCATAAAGCGACAGCATTTATAATTCAATGTAATTCTCCAGTTTTGTTTTTTGTTGTTTGTTTTCCTCAAACTTTAATAGGATTATACAGAGGATAAAAATCCCTACAAGTGAACAACAGATCATTTATTAGTGCCACTGATGCATGGCGCTTAACAGAAACACACTTAAACGGACTTCTGCACTCAAAAGTCATCAATCTTTAATTTGATTGATTAGATACACTTCTTCCATCAATTAAGAACCTATCAGGAAGAGTGCTGAGTATATGGTAGCATAATTAGAAAGTTCAGCTGAAACAAAGGCTGTATTCTCCAGCAGCAAAGAAGGCCCCCTCCCTCTTTGAAGTTCATTTTCAGGACCCCCCCCCACTCCTTCCCCAGATGCAGGAAGGAGCACGTCTGAGGAGGCAAAATGGCTGGGGACTGAGGAGGTGTGGAAAAGTGGGAGAGGCCAAACTGCTGTCTCTCGTCCCACTCAGCTCCTTCCCTCTGCTCGCACCGACCCAAATAAAGTGGTGCAGTGCGGCGCCCGCCCCACCTTGCACCACTCAACAATCGATCAAGAACCTCTCTTGATGTGACACAAATCTCATCCTGGAGTTTGTGAAGCTTAATAAAGTTATTTTTTTTAATCATTCAAGTGCACATCATGAAGGATGTGGATGTCTGAGTGGGTTCATGCACCTGTGGAGGCACTATCGCTTCTTTATCAGCAGTCCGGTTGCTTGTGTAGTATGTTTTGACTTGGTTGCCGCGGGTAACGGGTCAATGATTACCCACAGTGCGGCCGGGATTGTCCTCAAGTGCAGGTCAGACCCCCGGGGAGATAGTTAGGCCTCCATTCTCAAGTTAGGAATGACTTTTGATGAATCACTGACGACCTGTAAAGCAGGGGTGTGCAAAGTGCAGCCTGCGGGCCATTTTTGGCCTGCGGCTCAATTTTTTATGCATGGGCTCTTACATAATTCATTCATTCATTCATTTTCTACCGCTTTTTCCTCACGAGGGTCGCGGGGGTGCGGAGCCTATCCCAGCTGTCTTCGGGCGAGAGGCGGGGTACACCCTGGACTGGTGGCCAGCCAATCACAGGGCACATATAGACAAACAACCATTCACACTCACATTCATACCTATGGACAATTTGGAGTCGCCAATTAACCTAGCATGTTTTTTTTTTGGAATGTGGGAGGAAACCGGAGTACCCGGAGAACACCCATGCATGCAAACATGCAAACTCCACACAGAGATGGCCGAGGGTGGAATTGAACTCTAGTCTCCTAGCTGTGAGGCCTGCGTGCTACCCACTCGACCACTGTGCAGCCTCGGTAGGATAATATTGAAACTAATTAAACCGTTTATTTGATTTTTTTTCTTCATACAAAACAATGAATATCAGTAGACATTAACAAAAAAACACGATCATAACAGATGAAGAAGGAAATTGAACCCTAGTCTCCTAGCTGTGAGGTCTGCGCGCTAACCACTCGACCGCCGTGCTGCCCGGCTCTTACATAATCCAAAAGTAAAATCAATTCAGCTAATGGATGGATTTGATTGGTTTTAGTATTGTTGACACACAAAATGTATTTCGCCAACATCCATTCCGTGAATAGGTGGATCTCGAACTTGGTCAAGAGACCGCGGCTCCATCTATATATAGTATCTATAGCAAGTCAATAGCACTGAAATGACTGGACGGCAGGGCCCCTCTTCTGTCCCCCTGCAGCACCACAAACAGCCATTGTCACTAGAGACCACAAGAACAATTGGCTTCTTATGCTGTGGCCAGTCCAGGCATGGGAGGGTAAACTTCAGCAAAGACCGCCTAAGTCAATTATAGCGCCAACGGGCCTGTGCGGTTTGGAGGGCTTTGCGAGAGGTCCGCCACTTCAGCACATTTGATGCCTCCACGTCTTTTGGAAGCTGGGTTCCATCTTGTGAAAGCAACAGAGGATGGGCTAACCTCGATCCCTCTCCCTTCTTCCCCTCTCCTGTCCCACTCTCGGAAATCGAGGCTCCGCCCTTCAACTGTCCTCCCGCGCTTTGGATGCTCCGCCTACTAACCCTATCCACTTTCTACATGACATCATCTGCACATCTGTCGTCCCAAACAGGGTACTGCATATGGGGACACTACATGACCAGAAGTCTCTGTGTTTGATTCTATTTGTATTTCTCCAGTAAATAATCCACCTAACGTCACCCATCCCTGCATGCGAGGGAGGCAGGAAGCGGCCATTAAAGTAAATGATCCATGGGCTTGACCGCAGTTCTGACCCGTGTGATTGTAAGCAAACACAATCAGCAACGCTAGCATGACATGTGGCTCTATAGGAAACGTTTGTGTGTGTGTGTGTGTGTGTGTGTGTGTTGAAACTTTGAGGAATAGTGGACCTTCTTCTCCAAGTGCAATTGTTCACATGCAAATGACTAACAGATCAAATGAGGCTGGAGAAAAAACAGTCGCATTACAAATGGGTGTAGTTAACCAAACTAATGGAGAACATTAAATAAGTTCAAGTCAACAGAAATTAACCCTCTGCAGGACCATCTTAAGTTGGTTGGGGGTGAGCCATGTTAACATAACATATATTTATAATGGTTAGCATGGCGGCCACACAGTCGGGAGTTCGAGACGCTCTGGGTTTGACCCTACATTTGGGTACGTTCTCCCCATACGGGACTCCGGTTTACATGCTAGGTTAATTGGCGACTCCAAATCGTCCATATGTGAATGGTTGTTTGTCTATATGTGCCCTGTGATTGGCTGGCGACCTGTCCAGGGTGTACCCCTGCCTCACGCCCGAAGTCAGCTGGGATAGGCTCCAGCCTAGTGAGGACATTGCATCTAATGGTATGCACAGCTTTTATTTAAGTAAAATAACTCTATATATATATATATTAGACTATTTATATGATAAAGTCACCTTACAGTATATATACAAATTATATTATTGGCCTTAAATAATACTTTGTCACAGTTACAATATTGCATATTCCTATCTTTTTATCACAACAGTATATGCATATTATATAATTAGCCTTAAAATTTATTGCACTTTGTCACAGTTATAATATTGTATATGACCCTCTTGTTGTTAATATTACAATATTGCATATTCCTATCTTTTTATCACAACAGTGTATTCATATTATATAATTAGCCTTAAAATTGATTGCACTTTGTCACAGTTATAATACTGTATATGACCCTCTTATTGTTAATATTACAATATTGCATTTTCCTATCTTTTTATCAAAACACTATATGCATATTATATAATTAGCCTTAAAATTTATTGCACTTTTCGCAGTTATAATACTGCATATGACCCTCTTATTGTTAATATTACACAATATTGCATTTTCCTATCTTTTTATCAAAACACTATATGCATATTATATAATTAGCCTTAAAATTTATTGCACTTTTCGCAGTTATAATACTGCATATGACCCTCTTATTGTTAATATTACAATATTGCATTTTCCTATCTTTTTATCAAAACACTATATGCATATTATATAATTAGCCTTAAAATTGATTGCACTTTTCGCAGTTATAATACTGCATATGACTCTCTTATTGTTAATATTGTGTTCTACCTAAACAGACAAATTGACAATATAGTTCTGACTAAATAGAAAAAAAATCGCAATTTTCTTACATTACATCCTCAAGTGCTCCAAATACAATATTTACCCATGTACTTAACAAAAGTAAAATAAAAATTAAATTGCTGTAGCAATGTTACAAATGGGTGTTAAAACAGTGCAGCACATCAAAAAAGCAATAAATTAACTTTAATTAACTTCACTGTTTGGATGCAGGCTATATCATATTTATGTGTCTTTGCAGTGTCACATGAGGGTGTTTTTTGCTGGCATTTTTTTGGGCATTTTTGTTGATAAAGTCACCTAAAATGTGCATACTAGCATACTAATTTGTTATTATATATTGTTTGGTGCTTCTAAATGAAAAATAACTTCTATTTCATGATTGCAATCACAAATCTGTGTCCACGGTGCCATTGCTGTGTCACATACACAAATGTTTTCATGCATATTTACAATGATAAAGCAGATGTTAGCATAATAAAGTCACAGTATATAGTACATGCGATATAATAATAAATAGCACTTAAGTACAGCTGAATCATCCCGGGATTGTTTAACTTGTGAATATTCCGTTAAAAAAAAAAAATCAAGGTGTCCACTTCAGTGCTGATTATCTCCCTCAAGTACCTCAAATATTGACTAAGGTACTTGATGAAATGCAACTGTTGTTTACACGTTTTGTCAGCATTATTAAGTCAGTGATTGCAGTTTCCCTTGAAATAATAAAGATGCACACACAAAATGGTGTGAGATGCTAAACAGTGTAGCATTTGGACAATATAGGAAGAAAAATAGTGGAACAATTGTAGGAGTCATAGGCCTTAACATACAGCTTGGGCTTCTCCATCATGTGAAACATGGGAGTAAAGAGCCCCCTTGAGGATGTCTGAGTTACTCACATTTCTGCTGTCACTGGAATGCTGCTGGGATTCTCGCTTGATCGTTTTCCATGGCTGCAATTAAAAAAAGGGAGTATGTGAGCTAACATTCAAGGCTTCCATTCCAAAAGTCACTATGCTACAAGTGCGCATGCAGAATATGCAGAATGAACTGCAGAACAGCAAGATTTCAACTTCCTCCACATCTGCAACATGTTTATACAGGCACAAATAGCATTTACATAAAAGGATTTTTTTCTCCTCTGATGACATTTATGTGCTGAGTGCTTTCATCCATTTTGGGGGGGGGGGAAAGAAACAAAAAAGACAACACATTTCCCAAATACCGCTGTTCTGCAATGTGGAATTCATTCTGGCTTTGAAAAACAAAAGGAAATTAAGTGAGTGATTTTGTTGGTGTAGCTCAGGGGTCTCCAAAGTGTGGCCTGAGGAGGACACAATTTTTTTTTTTTTTTTACTGGCACATCCTAAAAATACAATTAAAAAAGAAAATTACAGCAAAAATGGGAGAAAAGAAACGTAACTTGATGAGAAAAAGTTAAAATTCTGTTACTAACAAGACTTGGTTTTCATGTCTAAGACATTATAGCCTTTTATAGTAAAACCCTAAACATCCACACGTCATCCATCCATCAAGTTTTCTATGCCGCTTATCCTCACTAGGGTCACTGGAGCCTATCCCAGCTGTCTTGGGGCGAGAGGCGCGTGGCCAGCCAATCACAGGGCACATATAGACAAACAACCATTCACACTCACATTCATACCTATGGACAATTTGGAGTCGCCAATTAACCTAGCATGTTTTTGGAATGTGGGAGGAAACCGGAGTACCCGGAGAAAACCCACGCATGCACGGGGAGAACATGCAAACTCCACATCGGGGGGTCGCACGGTGACTGAATAGTTAGGGAGATCGGGAAGACTTTGGTTTGATTCTCCGCTTGGTCATCGTTTGTGTCAAGTTTGCATGTTTTCTCCGTGGTTTTCTCCTGGTACTCCGGTTTCCTCCCACATTCCCAAAACATTCATCTTAGGTTAAGACTTAGGACTCCAAATTGTCCATAGGTATGAATGTTATTGCCCTGCGATTGGCTTGCGATCAGTCTCGCCTTGTCAGCTGGGATAGGCTCCAGCATACCCCTGTGACACTAGTGAGAATAAGCGACATAGAAGATGGATGAATGGAATATTTTGGGAAAAAACAATAAAAAAAGATTACAGAGCAAAGTTCAAAATAAAAAAGTAATCACCTTAACATGCCTATTATTCATTGTTTACATCACATTGCGCAAATCTTGCCTTGAGATTTACCACTTCCACATGGAAGAGGAGGATAACTTTTTTCATTTATACTAAACAAACACTTTATTCACCGATATCACAAAGCTCACAAAATATCAAAGTGGCCCTTACATCCTTCCATTTTCAGTGGACCTACCCATACTGAGGCCTGTTTTCTCAATTATTAAGCATTCCATGCAGCAAACCAAAATATTAGGAACATCTCTGAATATGATGCATAGCAGGCATTGCCACTGTAACTGAACTACTATTTGTTCAAGGCCACCATTTTCTGTTTAATGAGGTTAAACGGTCGTCACGTTGACATATCCCTGGCGATTCATTTCAACCTCTGACATCTATAGCCTTCATGCGCTTCAAGAGCCTTGGCACCACCAATGGGAACAAGTGTTCTTAGCGCTCACTTTTGACTGCTAAATTAGCTTTTCATGTCATCTTTTCTCCGCGACACCACGCTATTTCCAGTTAGCTCACTTTTGATGGCCAATTATGTGCTGATTTCTTTTTCTGCTGGCAGATACTCCGCTCTTTGGGGAAAACAGGCATGGAGTGTGAGCGGGGGAAGTGTGTAAAAGATGTGAGTGTTAACGTGTCGCTGCAGTCGGTGATGCCTGTGATGTGACCTTGCGTGCATATTTATGTGGTCTTCTGATGCTAATCGTCAAGTATTCAGCAACAGAAACAGCAGCACTGAGACATTTCTGAGGCATTTGAGTTTGATGTAGAACGGGGGTGTTTAAATGGTTTCCGTCAAGGACCACATACCAAAAAATGAAAGGATGCAAGGCCCACTTTGATATTCTCAAGATAGAATTGGATCTCAGCTTTGTGATGTAGGTGAAAAAGCATATTATTAGCAGGTTTTTTCATAAATATTTACGTTTTCATCTTAAATAATCGTTGTAAATGTTCTTCTTGGAATATTATGACTTTATTCCTATGATATTAGAACTTAATAGTTTATATGGTTTGTTTCTCAGAATATTTTTGTTGTAAAAGTAAAATGTTTCTTTAATAGTATACTAAAATGTGATTATTTTTCCTCATAATCATATGGATTTATTCTTATTAAATTATTACTTTTTTCTTGCTAGAATTTGACCTTTTATTTAGTATTTTGACTTTATTCTATTAGAATTATAGTTGTTTTTATCAATTTTTTATTTAAAAAAATCCAGCTATTTCAGTTTTCTTTTAATTTAATTTAATTTAATTTAATTTAATTTAATTTAATTTAATTTAATTTAATTTAATATTTAAAAAATACAGAAAATTACAGCAAAAATGTCGGAAAAAGAGGCGTAACTTGATGAGAAAAAGTTGAAATTCTGTTACTAACAAGACTTGGTTTTCATGTCTAAGACATTATAGCCTTTTATAGTAGAACCCTAAACATCCACACATCATCCATCCATACGTTTTCTATGCCGCTTATCCTCACTAGGCTCGTCCCTATCCATCTGTCTTGGGGCAAGAGGCCCAATTAATTTTTTAATTAAATTAAATTAAATTAAATTAAATTAAATTAAATTAAATTAAATTGAATTGAATTGAATTGAATTGAATTGAATTGAATTGAATTGAATTGAATTGAATTGAATTGAATTGAATTGAATTGAATTGAAATGAATTGAATTGAAATGAATTGAATTGAAATGAATTGAATTAAATTGAATTTAAAGTAGTAATATTCATGTGTACTGTATTCATATACTCTATATGTAATGTCAAAATTCTAGCCAAAGACTAATTTCCATCTGTTGTCCCCTTAAAAGACCTTAAAAGACAGTTTATTAAGACACTATACACGTAAATTACCACCTTATTTCCATAATATTGTGACTTTATTCCACTAAATTACAACTTTTCTCTTAATATTTTGAAATGATATTTGCATAATATGCCGCAGGCCTGATAGGGCCCCCAGGGTGCACTTTGGACACCCCTGATGTAGAAGAACCCTGACCTAAACCCCACCAAATGGTTGCAACGCCATGTTTTTCCACATTTTGACTTCCCGGTATCTCATGATTATGATCCATAAAACGTTAAAGAGCTCAGCCATGCTTCCTTTACTCGCCTCCAGCCTTGTCAATCATCGTAATAAAGCAGATAATGTCTGTTCTGTCAACACCCTCGACAGACATGAAGTCGTTAAGGCTTTATGGCTGCTCTCATCACTGATTTGATATCCTGTTTGGCGACGTACGTGTTCCCGTATGGCCCTTTGAAAAACACACACATGTAAAAAGCAGCAGATATTACACAGCAACTGCCAAGACAAGAGTGCACACTTTTAAGGGCCGGCTTGTGGTTGAAAGGAGGGTCACCAGGAGTGAAAGTCAATGAGATTTAATCTTTGAAATAGTTTTTGTTTAAATATAAATCACAGTTCTTTACTGTTGCTAGTTTCCCAGAAATGAAATTAATAGTGTCTGACTATTTGAAAGCATAATTCATTAATATCATCACCCCTTGTGGTTGTAAAGTGCAGGCTCCAGAATGAAAGACAGCATCGGATAAAATATGCACTTTGTCGTTTGTGACGCCAACTTCAGAAAACAGCTCATCCTTTGAAGCTACAGCACTAATTCTACTTCTTTACTTAACAGTCTCACCACAACAAATACTCTTAAATACGTTTTAAAAGCTACAATTACTCGTTTTTGTGCACATGAACGGACCATTTGCACGAGCAATGCAAATACCAGCAAGGAAAAGGCAACTTGTACATGCTGTGCATAATGAATATGTACCTGTTGAAGCAACTTTGGTCCCGTTTACCACCACACGAGGGCGCACTTGTGCTGGCGAACGCAGAGGCGGACAAAGTTGACCTCTAACCTCCTGCTTTTTGACATGAAAAGACAAAGAACATTCAAAATAAAGACCCTTAAAAATAACATATTTTGACACATCTTGTGCTAAATGTATTTTTATGATATATGAAAGTAGATATGATAATATGATGAGCCGTACGAGCACAATTGCTGTCTAATAAAGTGAGTGCAGGTGTACAAAAATTTGATAACAAATAAAAAACATATAAAAAACATATAAAAAACATATAAAATATCTAAAACAAGAACAATTGATCGCCATTTTTTGCAGTCAGCACAACTAATAAAGAGGCAGCAGAGCATCACGACCCTCCATTCAAAATTAAAACATGTAATTTGGGAGGCGCGGGGGGGGGGGGTGTTATGGGAGGTATTAGGGGTGGAGATACGGTGAATGTGCTGCTCCATCCCAATGCTTCCCTTCCCCAAAACCCACTGCCGCAATATAGCCCCCACTTTGATGCACACGACTGGACCCACCCAGCAGCAGCAGCAGCACCACCACCACCACGCCCACCCCTTGCACTCTCTCAGCCCAGGTGGGAGCGTGCACTTCGGCCTCGGGATGCAGCGTCTCGCCCTCGGCTCACCGCCAGTGGAGTGTGGACTACTTTAAAAATCACGACACCTGGACATCTATTAAACGGGATTGTTTGGTGATTTTTTTTTTTTTTTTTTGAAGGAGTGAAGACAAAGTTGCGTTCAATGCGCAGCCATGCTCATCATCTCGTCACGCAGCGCTCTGCTGTCCGTCTACTACCCACAGATCTTCCTCATCCTCACCAGCGGTAGCTACCTGTACGCTCATTTTCTTTGAACTTTGAGCACAAAAAAATGTTTTTACGCGAAAATTACACGCAGGATTTCTAGTGGAGGACGCAGGTGTTGAATATAAGGAAGTAATGTGAAGTAGGATATTGGTCAACTACATTTAGTGTACTCTTAATTTGTAGTTACATATTGTGTGTAATATGTTCATGATTTATTACATTATTACAAAAAATCACAATAATAAGCATATTTCGTATCTTTCTGATTGTCATTGAAACTACAGTATGTCTATCTGCATATGTAGGACCTTGTCCTCGGTGGTAGCTTTGGGCGCCAACATCATCTGCAACAAGATACCAGGCCTGGCGCCTCGACAGCGAGCCCTTTGTCAGAGCCGCCCGGATGCCATCATTGTCATTGGCGAAGGCGCCCAGCTGGGCATCAACGAATGCCAGTACCAGTTCCGGTACGGCCGGTGGAACTGCTCGGCCCTGGGAGAGAGGACAGTGTTCGGACAAGAGCTGAGAGTAGGTCAGTCCCATTTGCACCGGATTTGATTTTTGACAAGATCGTATAGAAATTAGATGCATTAATGTGGCTTTTGTGTATTAATATTCATTCATTCATTCATTTTCTACCGCTTTTTCCTCACGAGGGTCGCGGGGGGTGCTGGAGCCTATCCCAGCTGTCTTTGGGCGAGAGGCAGGGTACACCCTGGACTGGTCGCCAGCCAATTGTATTAATATTTATGTCCCTTAATCTAATAGGAAATTAATTGTAACTGGATTTAAATGGAAGTGTACGCACGTCTCCAGGTCCAAAAATGGTCCGAATATATTCCCAACTTGTACAAATCATGTAACGATGACCACACAAGTGAAACTGTATCCCTCCTAAAGTCCAGTTTGCACTAATGTGCACCCATAGATAATTACCAGATTCATTTTCTAGTAACAAAAAGGGTCCAGGTGTAACCTACCAGGTCCTGCGTTCAGCTGAGACTCAAACTAAAGTCCACAGAATCAAGAGTCAAGAGCGCTAGCCGTCAAGCTAAAAACACAAGCTGTCAATTCGACTCTTAAGTGATTTCAGGGTAACTGAATATGCTCCAAAATGGCCTCGGTATACCGATACTCCCAATTTGTACAGCTCAAGGGTATAAAAGCAGTACCTTTCATATACCCCAAAAAGTATGCAAATAAAGTACCAGGACGCTATTGCATATTCTGATGACAGAATGTCCCGTGGCTTAGCATCAATTACAAAGGCAAGACGTTTTGACAAACATCTAACACATTTGTCAAACCTTTGTCCATATAAGGGCGTTCCACCTTCAAAGAACAGCCAACTAGACAAGGGATTCAATCAGTATTTCCCACAGAATCCCCCCTCATGTGAGACCCTCATATGAATTGCATTGCAATGTGAATGTTTTGTTGCGGCTTTGGACCCGCGTTTAATCTCGCAGTTCTGGGAGCCATCACTTTTGTTCCAAGGAGACAGACATCTGGATGCCTTTCTTTCTTCCTTTCCTTTTGTCAAAAGGAAATGTTTCCTTTCACTTAGTGGTGTGTAAAGCGGATAAGAGTACTCTTTTGGACGCAACTTGGAGACACGAGAAGAACCTTTCTCCAGGACTGTATCTCATAAAAAGAACTACACCAGCAAGTTTTGTCCATTCATGCTCTCTCCTGTCGCTTAATCTGTAGCACTTCATTTGCTTGACCGCCAGGCCTTTAAACTCATTAAGCGTTGAGAAAGAGCGCGGAGAATCATGCTAACCACTAATTGAAGTCAGGCCCGGCAGCTGGATGGCAACAATGCACTGCTGTGCAATCCAAACAAATCACGGCGAGAGCAGATTCCCCCTGTACAATATATCCGGATTGCACAGATTTAGCCTGATGAGAGAGGACTTGAGTTTGTTATTAGTTATGGATGGAGGCGGGGGAAAGGGGGGGGGGGGCACAGGACTGATGGTTTCACTTTGTCACAGGGGAGCCATTAGAATCTCTCCTATACACAAGACGCCATGCATTAATACCGCCGCTTGTTGAACGCACGCATTACGCTGATTGGCGCGAGGGGCTATCCTGTTACACAGACCTACCGTGGTGCCAGTAAATTAATTTCCCCCGCACCTCAGCACGCCATAAATACAAGGGTGTTTATTCTCAACTTCAAAATGGTGACACAGCAAAGAAAGGGGCACATGTCAGTCAAACTGGAGCACGCAGGGATCCGGCGCTTAAGTATCGCTTGCAAAAACAACGTGGACTGCCTGAAACAGACACAGCAAGACATTTAAGCTGTGTGAGAAATTCAATTGATGAAAAATATCCAAATCTACCGGTCAGCCAGTAGATGTCACTTGTGTTTGCCTCAAGTTTTCGACAACAACAGAAGCCTTACTGCTGATGACTTCAGCCTGAAAGTCGTGGACAACAGGGGTCAATATTGGGGTATCCTTGAAAAGGCTTAGCGGTTTACGATGTGGGCAACATTTCTCAAGAAATAATTGGAAGGAATTTAGGGATTACACATCTGCAAACCATAATATCCATCAAATATCCGGGGAATGCATAAAAATCACCCCTTGTAAAGCAGAACCCCACTGCATTGCAGTATTTAAAAACTGACACCAGTCCATCAAGGATATTACCACTTGGGCTTGGCAGCACTTTGGAAATGCGTTCTAAGTAAATGCAATTCACTGCGTCTCCAAACACCATGTAAAAAGGGAAAAGCATATATCAGTAACATCCACAAGCCAGTTCTCTGGGCTGTCTGAGATGACGCAAAGTGGAAAAGTCCGCTGTGGTCAGACGAGTCTGTGTTTCAAAATTGGTTTTGGAAATCTTGGCTCCAGAGGAGCTTCCAGATCTTTTCCTGATATCCAGTTAGAGAAGTCAGCATCCGTGATGGTATGACGGTGTTCTGGTGGCCTACGGCATCACGAGTAATTAAAAACCTTCAGCAACCCGTCAGTGCTACAAGGAGTCTGGTGCTGCGATCCAGATGACGTCGTCTAATCGAAGCCACATTCTGAATGCTGCAGCTTGGACAACATGGAGGATCGACACAGAGCAGGCAATTCACGTTACCATGTTGACCCAACTAGGAAGTGGTATTTTCATTCATTCATTCATTTGTGCTGGAGCCTATCCCAGCTGTCTTTGGGCGAGAGGCGGGGTACACCCTGGACTGGTGACCAGCCAATCACAGGGCACATATAGACAAACAACCATTCACACTCACATTCATACCTATGGACAATTTGGAGTCGCCAATTAACCTAGCGTGTTTTTGGAATGTGGGAGGAAACTGGAGTACCCGGGGAAAACCCACGCATGCACGGGGAGAACATGCAAACTCCACACAGAGATGGCTGAGGGTGGAATTGAACCCTGGTCTCTTAGCTGTGAGGTCTGCGCGCTAACCACTAGACCACCGTGCCACCAAGGTGGTATTTTAAACCGGAAAAAAAGTCTGAAAAATACGCGTCTTCTTGTATTCAGAGTGTGGATTTATACATGCACATCAATAGGTGGAGGCAAGAGGTTTTCTTCCTGTCACTCACACACCAGTGACCAGGAGTATTGCAGTCGCAGCAAATGTCTCAATTGTCGAGCAGCTAAGAAATACTACCAATATTGAAAATATAATCAATTATTATTTCCTTTTGATCGAGGTCAAGCTGATATTTTCTTTTTCAGGTAGCCGAGAAGCAGCCTTCACGTACGCCATCACAGCGGCCGGCGTGGCCCACGCGGTGACCACAGCCTGCAGCCAGGGCAACCTGAGCCAGTGCGGCTGCGACCGTGACAAGCAGGGCTACCACGAGCGCGAGCAGGGCTGGAAGTGGGGGGGCTGCTCGGCCGACGTCAAGTATGGCGTGGAATTCTCGCGGCGCTTCGTGGATGCCCGAGAGATTAAGAAAAACGCCCGGCGGCTGATGAACCTACACAACAATGAGGCGGGCCGGAAGGTACAGTATGTGTACAACATGAGGGTGACAATAATTATCATTTTGTACTTTTTGTGGCAATGGAAATACACACCGCATACACACTGTACCAAACAGTACTACCTAGTAAACTGGAGGTATCACAAATTTTTTTATGATACTTTAGAGTACTCAGTAGTATAGATTTACTATTAACATATGTGAGTACCAAGATGATTGTACCTTGCCTATACGGTCAAGTATGGTGGTGGAAGTGTAATGGTCTGGCTGTATGAGAGCTGCCAGCTCTGGGAAGCTGCGGTTCAATACGTGAAACATGAATTCCAAGTGAGTCCACCTCACAGTAAACATGCCCACATTGAATCCAGTGCCAGCAGCACTCATGCAGCCCCAGACCGTGACACTACCACCACCATATTTGACAGTAGGCTAGACACAGTAGTTATACAAACTATACACTGACTGCTCTCTCTCTGTTGTTAGATCCTTGAAGAAAAGATGAAGCTGGAGTGCAAGTGTCATGGCGTGTCTGGGTCCTGCACCACTAAGACCTGCTGGATCACCCTCCCAAAGTTTAGAGAGATCGGTTACCTGCTAAAGGAGCGGTACAGCGCCGCCGTTCAAGTCGAGCCGGTCCACGCTTCTCGTCTGCGCCAACCTTCCTTTCTACGCCTCAAAGAGGGTCGGGGCTACCAGAAGCCCCCCGACACCGATTTGGTGTACCTGGAGCGCTCGCCCAACTACTGCGAGGAGGACAGGGTCACAGGGAGCACAGGGACGCGGGGGAGACTCTGCAACGGCACCTCGGCGCACATGGATGGCTGCAACGTGATGTGCTGCGGCAGGGGGTACAACTTGCACCAGTACACGAGGGTCTGGCAGTGCAACTGCAAATTCCACTGGTGCTGCTTTGTCAAATGCAACACCTGCAGCGAGAAATCTGAGATTTTCACCTGCAAGTAGAGGAGTGGGAGGAAAAGGAAGTATTTATTCAACATTTTGCACATTTTGACATCCTATTTGAAATTCTTGACAAAGGATGGTTAGGGATGACTTTAGACTGGAGATGCTGGTCTGAAGCATCCTGCAAGAGAAAGGATTTGTTTTCAAAAGGCAAATAAAAAAAAATGTCACAGACAGAAGGCAAATAATTCTGTTACACGGGGTTGTGATCATGGAAATGGTCAAAAGCTGGAATATGACTCGCACTGTATTCTGTTTGAACACTGAAATGAAAACTAAATATTTATGTTAGACTTATAGAGGGTGGAAACAACTCACCGCTTTTCTTCTTTGTTGATGCAAAGTGGATGAAATAGTCAAATCTGCCATTTGCAGCCATTATGTGTAACCTGTCACATAATAAGCCGGGGTGTCCAAAGTGCAGCCTGGGGGCAATTTTTGTCCCACCACTTTGTTTTTTTGGTCCCTCGCATATTCTAAAAATAAAATGAAATCATTCATGATATACATATAATTACACTTTATATAAATTTGCTTTGCCACCCATAAAACAACGCTAATATGCTATAGCTTAGCATAGGTTGACCAACACTGGACTGGTTTCAGCATGTACCAACGAGACCCTGCACATCCTTCAATTTTTCTGTATGCGGTCCTCGTTGAAAAAGTTTGGACACCCCTGCGTTAAGCTATTGATTAAGCATGAGGTATGACAGTTCTATTTTTAGCCTACACGCTTGTGAGTGAGAACGGCACCTTCCATCCCCGACTGTGTTCATTGTTTTGTTTGCTATGACCAGGTTGGAATACAGTGAGCGTTCCCATGAATGGCGCACACAAAAGCGCGGTTTAAGCCCGCCTGGGTGGATGGCATGTGCCTTAACCACACAGCAGCTATTTTTGGTCCATCACCCATTGTCGAACTTACAAAACAATTTGAAGAGTATATTTTTATATGAGGAATGTGGCACTTTATGTCATTTATACCTAGGGAAAAGAAAGTCACCATTGAAAAGCTGTTGACTAAAATAGTGTTTACTATTGTGTCTTTTCAGAGATTTAAATTATTTGCGATTTCTATTCATGTAAATAGTTTTTATTAAAGTAGCCAAAAAATTAAGCTAGCATCACGGTGTTTCTACTAGTCATCTCCCCAGTATGTGTTTTATGTTACATTCTTGGCTTAAATAAAGTCATACAAAATGTTTTGTGTTGCAAACAAATGTTTATTAAACCTTCTAATAATGTATTTTGTATCTGGGAGGCAGGAACACAATGTGGTATAAAACGCTGATGGGGGAAAGCCCAGAGTACTGTGTGGAGGTGACCAGACAGCCATGGCCATGCTGCCTCATTCAGACCGTGGCTGACTCGCACAGACTCTTTCCTGTGGGGCTCAAAAGCATTGCAGCCAGCCGCTGGAGCGCAAGTAACCGCTGTTTTGTTAGCTGTCTGAAATCCTTGGGGACCGGAACCGTATAAGCTCCCTCCACCATGGCGGTGGATTGAGGGGAGAGTCCGGTTGATTGTTTCAGTGCATCTTGTCATTTAAAAAAAAAACGGCGGCAGAGAAAACAGGGTGTGGCAGGCCTCTAAAGCGCCACATTGTTGAGGTGTCAGCATTGTTCAGCTTGTGTCACTACCACTAATCACCAGAAGAAAAGTAAATTACAGGTTGCGTTGACTAACGCTAGTGCGGTGTAACTTAAATAGGCAAGGTGAAGGTGTAAAGAACTCAAATAGCTGGTTTGAATGTCTTAAGCCCTTTGACGCAGCATTTGTCTACGATACAGTGCATAAAATTTAGATTATGAGCATACAATTAGTCTAAACATTGCAATGTAGGCAACATTACTATGCTAAGTTAATGTATTATGTATTACATTCATTGATTTATTACAGAAGTCAATGTGATTCTGCATGGTATTTAACCCTGATGGAGAGATTAAATTCTCCAAAAAGAAAAGCCTAGACACTGTGGAGTCATTTGTCTTTGGATTACAGCACAAAGAATTAGCTTAGCCAAATGGTACAAGTGAGGCCACTCTACATTTCCCAGGATTTGGGGCGAGACAATAGAAGAGTTCCTAAAGCGTAGTTTTTCCAGCGGGGAGAGCCTGTGCACCTTTAATACTGTATGTACTGAGAAGCTCCACTCTATAAGTGCTATAGTGTTAAGGTATTGATATTTCTTCACGTTAAAACCTGGGCCGAGGTCATGCATCCTTCCTGACTGGTCTGAGCAACAAACTGCCGTCTCGCTCCTCCACCTGGAAGCCCAACTCCCTGAGCGCGGAATAGTCGGCAGCCCCGCGTTGTTCCAGTGAGGCCACCAGCTCTTGATTCTTCTGGTTGTGTTCCAAGAGGTTCCGGATGGCGAAAATTGACCATTGACTGATGACTGGATGTGTTGGTTAAGGTTATTATATTTTAGACAACTCCAAATGACCATTAAAGCTTTCTATCTCTTTGTATTTCTCTACCTTCGATTAATAATAATAATACATTTTATTTGTATAGCGCTTTTCAGAGTACTCAAAGACGCTTTACAGTACAGAAAAAATAAATAAAAATAGAGTTGAGTAAAAACAGAGTAAACAATGCATTAAAATACAACATCCATACATTCATTCAAAGCTAAAACAAGGCTAAAAGCAGGGCGGGACGGGGCGCAGCAGTCAGGTATAAAAAGTTAGCAACACCCCGTCCTATTTGTGCTTTATGTAAATAAAAGCCCTCGCTATAGTAACAGCACTTCCTATATTACCAGGTGAAATTATAAAAGGAGTCTTGTGGCGGTAAGGAATAATCGTGCAAAATGTACCAAACAAACAAATATACAGGCAACACTTTTTTCAAGCACTGAACAAATGGCTAAAAAGTACTGCAACCTTATAATTCTAGAGGTAAAACAAAGTAAGAGGTGTCCTGGCTGGTCCAGTTGTATCATAAACACCAAAATGTTGGTGATGCAGGGTCGCCACGGCAACACAGAGGCGACTAAATTGAAGATGCCGATTTCACGTCAAATGTTACTGAAGTTGCTTTAAATTTAACATATTTTAAATAAGACCACAAAACTATGTACATATAGTGGTACCTTGGTTAACATTTTTCAGTTAACAACCAAAATCTCTGCCTTGGCTTGCATTGGCCTGCTTGATTAGTGTCCAAAATACAGTCTGTTTTTTATTTTAGTTTTTTACATTTTTTATATTAAACCAGCAAGGTACATGTTTACTGGTTGTAGAACCAAGTTTGATTTAAATAATGTTTACATTTTTGCCAATTGTGGCTACAGTAGAATAATGTGTTAATTTTTTGTTAATTGATGGATGTGTGTTTTTTCCCCCCAACAAAATTAGCTAAAAGTGATGTTAACTGTTAAGTTGCCCATTCATTTGTCGTCACTTTTGCATCGATTTATTGTTTAGAAAATGTGCTTTGTGTTAACATTTTTGGGTGACTGGAACAAATTAATTTGATTTACATTATTTTCTATGAAAAATTTTTTTTTGGTTACAGTCCGTTTTGGTTTGAGTCAGATGGATTAATGATGTTAACCAAGGCACCACTGTCATCCAAAAATAACTGCATTTATATTCATGATTTGATGAGGTATTTTCATATTTTATGCTTCAACAAAAAAAATATTAAGAATGTAAATACTGATGGTAGTAAAAAAAAACGCAGTACATCCAGAATGCTGCTGCTCTAGTGCTGACTAGAACCAGGAATTATGAGCACATTAGCCTTTTCATGGTCTTGCGCCAAAGTGCATTACTGACATGTTAGAGCCACATAAACCATCTCGGCCTCCTGAGGGTGCCCCAAGTCAGCACTAAACACGGTGAGGCTGCATTTCAGTGTTTGGCTGCCAAAATCTGCAACTGTCTTCCAGAAAATGCAAGGCAATCCTCAAATTTGGCAATGTTCAAATCCTGACTGAAAACACTTCTATTCAACTGTGTATTTTATCTGCACCCTTCACTTTTAATTCATTTAAACTTTTAGGTATTCTAGATTTTCTGTAATTTTTCAATGTTTGTATGTTTTATGAACTGATTTTCTTTTTGGTAAAACCCTTTGAATTACCGTGTGCACGAATTATGCTCTCTAAACAAATGTTACCTTGCCTAAAATGCTATTAGCAAAGGATACATGGGTTGTTGCTGTCTATGTTACAGTTGTCCAGAATGACAGGGATGCCTTCCAGTTCTCTGACCTGCAAAAAAACATATGCATTCAATGTAGCTTTCAATACTAAATCAGCTTACAGTTTATTCATTCATTCATTCATTCATTAGACAAACAACCATTCACACTCACATTCATACCTATGGACAATTTGGAGTGGCCAATTAACCTAGCATGTTTTTGGAATGTGGGAGGAAACCGGAGTACCCGGAGAAAACCCACGCATGCGCGGGGAGAACATGCAAACTCCACACAGAGATGGCCGAGGGTGGGAATTGAACCCTGGTCTCCTAGCTGTGAGGTCTGCGCGCTAACCACTAGATCGCCGTGCCGCCGCTTACAGTTTATTTACTTACTTATTGCACCTTGTTGATATTTGTGATATGGAACAATGAATAACCTCAAATACAATCAATCCACAAATTACAATATTATTTTCTTAAAACATGTTTTTCCGTTGTATTTTGTTTATTAAAACTACTTGCATTGTTTTGCAGCTGTTGGACGCTGAACCAAACCAATGTTTTTGTCTCTTAAGTGAGAAAATAAAGCCTGCGTTTAAAAATTCCATGTGATTATTTAAAGGCAAATAATAACTACGAGGGGGAAAACTGGAGCAGCGGCATAGTTGTGGCTGTGCCTGAACCGTGTCACAACAGCATCATCTGCTTCTTATCATTAGTTTGCGCCCGTAAGCTCAATTATTGTATCTGTTTGCCACTGACCTCCACTTGTCACGGCGGTTAATTTCCAAAACACACTGCATGGAGAGCCAGAACTAATAGCGGTGTTTGTATTGTCAAAAAGGAGAACAAACAGGACAATAAGCAACCAGACTTGAGCTTTGTGTGCATCCAGTTCTGCACTTAGCGAGGACATCTTGTGTTACAATCTGTCCCAAAGGTGAACAGAGCAAAATGTGGTTTACTGGAAGGGATCTTGGTGAAAACAGATACGGGGTGATTTCTGACCAATGACAGACCACAGATCAGCATCCATAAATATTACAGCGAGGCCAGGCGAGGGTGTCCATCCCACAAGCATTCCAACAATCGCTTCCTATTAAAGGCGAGTGAGTCTATACTGCAGCCCAGGCAGAGGCTAGCTCCTCCCCGACTGCTGTAATATTTATCTTGATGTGACAACTGAGATGCTGACAGCAGGCGATGGAGGCAAACTGATAAAATCGCGGCGGCGGTAGTGGGCTCAGTGAGAAACAAGAGAGCTGGATTGAAAGAACATGCTTTGTACGGACGGGAACACGCAGAGTTAAAATCAGCTCATTTCCTCTCCGTAGTCGTCCGTTTGTGCGGTTTGATACACCAGCCTGTCTCCTGCTTGCACTGTAAAACGATAAGGCACTAAAGAGCAAAGGACTTGCAGTTCCCGGATCCTGTTTGAGAAGGAATCTCATAGTAGTAGGCATGGAGAGTAATATAAAAAAAATACTTCTGTATGATTTTTATTATTACTGTAAGCGCCTCTGCCCCACGGCAAGACTTTAACCCTTAGGATGAGGGTGTCCAAAGTGCGGCACTGTGTCCTGCAGTGTGTTCTTAAATGGCCCTCATACTATATCACATCTACAAAGTGACATTGATGTGATCGACCGCTCGTTCCCAGTCAGCATTATGGGCACTGGAATAACGTGTGGGTTGATTGATTTGCTACCATTGAGCTTAAACATTCGAGTCACCAAAACCCCAAATTTAGATCTATCCACGACAGTACCTACCTACCCAAAGTACTTATCCATACAGTATCTACTTCAAACCTTGTTCTGGTTGATAGTGTGGTTGTAGCAAAGGTTTCCAATCAGCCTGATGAGATGAGCCTTAAAGCTGATGACAGGTGAGTCGGAAGAAGTGTTGTCCTCTTCGCTGGAGGAGAAATTCTGAGCCGAGCTGAAAATGTTCTTGCTGGCCTTTCCGATGGTGTGAACCTGCTTCAGGAGCTCTGCCGGAGAAGATGAAGAACAGAAGACACTTAAATGTTGTTTTATTGATGATGGCGCAGGAATGTGAGCTGGTTTATGTCATGACACCTTTATCGCTTGTGTTGACCCATTTAGGGAGTTTTGTGTGGTTTGATTTACCTACGGTGGTCACCAAAAGGTCCGCTTGGTCTTGTAGGAACTCTGCGTGGTGTGAGGTCACCTCGCATAGCACGTCAAGTAGACTGATCACTGTCAGTACCTCCTGCAGGACCTGCTGATGAGAGAATACACAATTTCTACGGACTCTTCCAGAGCGGTATTAGTGTTTGTACCTCATCGCTGGATGCAGAGCCAGTGGCAAGGGTCAACACGGCTCCACAGCCTTTCTGGAAGGAAGATGCGAGGAAACAAGTCACGTTGGGAGGGACGCCACAATTTTGGGACTCTTCGCCACTTAGCTGGGCCGAGATCAGCTCTAACAGCGTCAGTCTGAAAGACAATAATGCACTTTTTCTATACCGTGAAGCGTAAAGACCACCACAGGAACAGGTGTAGTTTGAGTGAGAGAGCTAGTTGAGCTCTGTAAACTGCATTTTGATAAGACTTTGGATGTTATGGCGCCACCTTTTGCTTTGACAGGCACATGACTAGTCAAAAATGCTATTTAATGTGAACAAAGGGTAGGCAAAGTCTGGCCCAAGGCCATGAGCTCGTTTTTTTTTGGTCTCTGGCATATTCCAACAATAAAATCCCAGACATCCCAGATAAAGGCTACACAGAGAAGCAAAACACTGTAATGATATCAGAAATTCCTTTTCTTTTTAGACTATGAGAAAAAAATGTGAGAGTGGCATATACTACATACAAAGAACAAAGATTACCTTTCACAGGATGACATTGCAGCATACATGTTTTCAACCAGAGCTGAAGATGTGAGAAAATGCTGAGTTGCAATCAGGACCCTGTTGATTCATATAAATGCACACATTAAAAACTACATTGACAGTCCGCTTGCCACTTATCTCGCTCTTACGTCCAGTCCAGCTCGGGTTGTGTCCTGCAGAGCTCCATCATCTTGAGCGCCAGCTGGATGTTCTGTGGCTCGGAAAGTTCCTCCACCTTGGCTTCATCCAGGCATGTGTGGACCACCATGGAGGTGTAGCTCACTGTCTTCTCATCATCAACGTTAAGCAGCTGCCTGCTCACAATGAGATTTAGGCTTCTGACTAAGCTGTTTGGTATTTATGTCAGGACCATAAAACTGGTGTCTGTTCAGCCATCATTTTCATACAGATACTATCAAGTGTAACTTACACAATGAGATCTGGAAAGCTTAGCCGCCAAATGTCATCTTTGCACATTTGGTTCCCCACAGCTAAATTACCTAGAGACTGGATCCCACAACGCAGAGCTGAGAGGAAAAAAACGATAATACGAGAAAGCTATTAAAAGCTACCATTGGGATTCAATGACATATTTAAAACTTACGCTCAAAGACGCCATCCCTGCTCTTTGAATTTGTGTGAAGGAATCTCAATATCCGGAGGCAAACATCAACAAAACCAAGCTCCCTGTAAGTAAACATCACATTTACGTGGTAAACACATATATGACAATAAAGACATAATGTCAACCCTTACCTGAGCAGGCACTGATTGCGGGGACTTTGCACACAGGAGTTCCTCTGAGCTCGAAAGCACTCAGCAGTAAGCTGCAGCTTTAGGCTGTAATTAGAGCCGCTGGAAGCTTGCAACTCATCACTGAGTCTGGATAAGACTTTTAGAAGACTGGAAAACGCCTCTCTATCGACAGCATCCCTGGATGTTGATCAAAACAGGATGATGTCATCGTTCAGTAAACAGCTAACAATGACAAGTATTAGTTCACAAGTGAAGGCTAGAGGGAAATAGTAGTTGTAAAAACACACTTTACACCATAACAATATATACGTTTAGGACATTAAAGACCCGCATCTTGTTAAAAGGTTAATTCATCAAGTCAAAGCATATGGTAACAAGCTAGCTGTTTAGCAATATAATACCATTACTTACATTTAGTTGATAGCGCAGCTAGCTTAGCAAACAAGCTAACAAACACCAACACAACAAAACACTTCCTCCTCACCTGTAGTCCTTGTCCCGTAAGGCAGTCGTAAATGTTTTTAAGACTTGTAAGTGTTCAGGGCAGTGTTTTTCATTCAAAATACCAGCAATAGACGCTGAAATGTCATCGGGGTTGGTCGGAGTAGCTGCCATGTTTTCTGTGTCATGCGTATGGGGCGGGACATCCGGAAGAAGTCTTAAACCCCATTGGCTGTTCTAGCTTTGAGGGCGGTGTCAAAACATGTGCTATTGTTTTCAAGTTTTCTTGGCTTTCAGTGAAAACAAGCGTGTATTATATGTCTTTTGAATTAATCAAATTGCAGTTTTTCTTTGTTCCTTGTTTGAGAACATGCTAAACCGATTCAATTCATAGCAAGCCTCATTCACATATGAAATCAATTTCCCTAATAATGACTAAAGACTGCTGCCCAGATTTCATTTATGCAATTGTTGCCACAGGACAAGCATCTGGGATTTCCATGCAGTGGTTAAGTTTTACATCACAGGATTTTCCTCTTTGGTTGACCCCTGTGTTTTGATTGGACAGGAGGAGCTCAACGGTGGTCTAAGTCACATCAACGTGGAAAAGAGTTGATTATATTGTATATGTTTTTTTAAAGCAATTTTTCATTTTTATGTGAGTTATTTACAGAACAGTATTGTATATCAGATTATGAGTGGAAATAAGCGGAAATATCGTGACAAACTTTACACAGGAGAGGCTGTGGTGGTTCTCCACAGAACAAACAATGAGCACATTTAATGGCAATTAGTCTTGAACAGCCATAACTCAGATGGTGCAAAAGTAAAATGGATTGTACATATAATGACATTAAATACACACAACAACACAACACACGTGTGTAAAATTAGGATTAAGACAACCACTCATGTGAACTAGCTAAGTAATAATTGCATAATAAAACGTTAACACATAAGTGACCATAATGTATGGTGTTAGCATTGCCTCACAGTAAACCTCTGTATGTTGTATGATAATCTATTGCAAATATGCATTCTTTTGGCATACATTTTGCATCTTATATTCAATTCACATGGTGAACATGGCTCAGAACCAGAACTCTGTGAAGCAGATGTAGATGACGACGATGTTGCGATGTGAGACGAGTCCTGACCTAACATAGCTCAGCGCCACGTGCAACTCGATGTCGATGGGGCCGTTGACTGGCTTCACCTGCCGCACCACTCCTGGGAAATTAACAGGAAGTGCCGTCAGTAAATGTTCTCTAAGCTCTTGTGAAATGCTGCAATGCTAGTTTTAATACAGTATGATATCACCGAGATGAGGACAACAGAGCAATTTGGTTGAAGATCCTTTATGTGACAGGAGCGCTCTGCTGTTTGTAAAAACTCTAGTCAAAGATCTTATACGGTATTTGACCAGTAAGTTCTACTGTTTTCAAGGATTTACTGCGAAAGCACATCAAAGTTCCACTGCTGTCTGTAAGCCTAGACTGAAAAATGTGAGTCAAAGATTCTCTATTTGACATGTATGCTCTGATGTTTTGAAATATTTTCTCCAAAAGCATCTCAGTGATTCTCTAGTCTATAGGACTGATTGTAAAAGCATGTCAAAGATTCTTTGACAGCAGCTCTGCTTTTAAGAACCGACTATAAAAAGCACATCAAATATTCTCTATATAACGGGAGCATGCTGCTGTCTGCAACAACGCTACAAAAAATCCAATAAGACGGGACTGCTCTTCTGTTTTTAAGAAGCGACTGCAAAAACATGTCAAAGATCCTTTATATGACAAGCACACCAGAGCACTCAAAAAGTATGTTGAAGATCATATATACTGTATAACAGGTGAGCGTTCTTGTTTTTAAGGACCGACTGCAAATGCACGTCAAAGTTCCTCACTTGGTATGACAGGAGCGCTCTGCAGACTGTAAGGCACGACTGCAAAAATGCGAATCAAAGATCCTCTATTTGACTGGTATAGCCTGCTGTTGTGAAGCATATCACATCATGGTCATATCACCTCGTACTTCGGTACGTGACAAAAATAAAATGTAAAAAAAACAAAAAAACTTAAACTATATTAGGAAAGCAGGAAGTGAACAAATGTAACAGTTACTGATTGTAAAAGTATCAGATGGAGGGGTAGGATTTAATAAGCTTTGCTTCTTCCTACTCCTTTTGGACATGTGGAACTGTGAACTGATTAAATTCAATCAAATTCAATAAATTCAAACTCAATTGTAATCTGATGCATGTTCAAATGAAATAAAACCATTACCATTACCATTTACTACAAAAGCATTATAAAGATTCTCTATATAGTCGGAGTGGTCAGCTTTTTTTTAAGGAGCCTGTCAAAGATCCTTTATTTGGCAGGAGTGCTCTGCTGTCTGTAAGGACTTATGCCAAAAGGCACATCAAAGGTCATGCCAGGTACGCTATGCTGTTTTTTAGAGCTAAGTGCAAAAGCACAAAAGTGCTCCACAAAAATGCGGGTCAAAGATCACCTATATAGTAAGAGTGTTCTGCTGCTTTTAGGAAGTGACTGCAAAAACATTAGTCAAGTTTAGGACTAAACTCTTGATCTGAACCGTATGTGCTCTTACCCATGACAATACCCTGTTGTGAGCGCTTGACCACGTCAAATGAGGCCCGGTCATCTGTCGTCAGGATTTCAAAGACCACATCACCGTCGGCGCTGTCGGCGGATGATGCCGTTCGCAGGAAAACCACATCTGTTGGAACAATATGAGATGACAAGTGCAATAAGATAAACGTCGGACGACTAGAATCGACATGATCCGTGCTCACCTTCCGGTTGGTTGAGGTGTTTGTAGGTGGGCAATGATAGGATGGTGTAGCTGATGAGGTGGACGGGGTCTTGCATGCAGACGTAATCATTCAACGGACAGGATTTAACGCAACGCATGCTGGACGCTTTCCTGGCTCTGAAACAATGCATGAGGATACCACCACTTAAAAGCTGGTCTGGATATGTGCATGGAGAACCTGAATAGCCACTAAATCTCCCTCTCAAAAGGAATGAGTGAATGGGTCCAAACCCGCCGTGCAAAGTCTAAAACAACACTTAGGAGGGTTAGCAGAGTGAGTGTAGTGGGGCTTTCAAAATAAAATCAGGGGACAGGAGCCAGGCAAGCAGGTGAGTCCAAGTTGTTCGTGGAGCTGCGAGCCAAAGTGTGGTTGGCCCCAGTGCCAAAATAATATATCCTGATGTGATCCAGTGACATCACAAGAACAGGGTCAACATTTTTGTCCAAGACAAGACGTCTCACTTCGTTCCGTCCAAAAATAAGAATCCAAAACACACAGATACTGTAATTATTGTCATATTCAATGATTAATGTGGTATTTTGACAAAGGAGGCGCTTCCAATCCAAAGATTTACCATAACCACACTTATGTTACACTTTTCAATCAGCTCTATTCGCAATAAACACTGGAAAATGTGTCCGCTCGCGTTTATTCAGCTGAACGGCTACTGGTGTCATTTACAGCAAATTAGGTGCGAATCACCTGACACAGACTCTCAAAAGCATCATCCATCATGACTGGTTCCACCACTAATTGGGTCGCCATGCTGATGCTGGACAGGTGCCCGGAAGGTGACCAAAATATAAGTGGAGAGCTTATTTTTTCCCACTGGACTGGAAAGAGGAACTTGGAATAGTAGAAGTTGGCAGTGTGCATTTTCACTGACTAAACACTGAGGTAAACTGCTGTGAAGGGTAACCTTCAACCCGGTAATAGCTAACGAACGCCATCTACTGGTCAAAGACCGTACTGCTACTCCTACTTCTCCATTATAATCTGCCACTTGGAAATTGATAGAGATCCGGTACAAAAATATCAGAATTTAGAATCAGAATTTTAGTAATTATTTTTAATAAATTAAGTATTCTAATTAAAATAATTAACAAAAAAACACTTTTTAGGTTTTTAACTGCTTTTTTTGCCGCTCATGCAGCTAAAGGAGGACACCAGGAAATGTAATGCGATCAATCACAAAAACATTGGAATTATTCATTCATTCATTCATTCATTTTCTACCGCTTTTCCTCGCAAGGGTCGCGGGGGTGCAGGAGCCTATCCCAGCTGTCTTCGGGCGAGAGACGGAGTACACCCTGGACTAGTCGCCATCCAATCACAGGGCACATATAGACAAACAACCATTCACACTCACATTCATACCTATGGACAATTTGGAGTCGCCAATTAACCTAGCATGTTTTTGGAATGTGGGAGGAAACCGGAGTACCCGGAGAAAACCCACGCATGCACAGGGAGAACATGCAAACTCCACACAGAGATGGCCGAGTGTGGAATTGAACTCTGATCTCCTAGCTGTGAGGTCTGCGCGCTAACCACACGCCCGCCGTGCAGCCCCATTGGAGTTATTGAAATGTAACTCTTTAGGTTTTTGATGTTCAAGCAACTAAAGGCGGAGTCTAGAAACTGGACAATTTAATCAGATCCAATACAAAAGTATGCCAAAAAATGTAATTATCTTCAATAGTTTTATTAAAAATTTTATTTATTTTGTTTTTTTAGGTTTTTGCCCCCTAGTTAAATGATTTATTTCTAAATTTATGACATTTAACGTTTATTCCAAACACATTTTTTGCCATTTTGCAACTAAAGAAGATGAAAAAAATGTTTTTCAACCACGGCGTACCCCCCATGGCACATCCATGGTACATGGCCCCACAGAATGCGTGCATTTCACTGTGGAGGTGTACCTAATGTTGTGATCAGTAACTGTAAATAATTCTTAAAGTGAAATAAAAGCAGTATTTTCCGGGGGAGTGATATATATTCATATTTGTATCACTTTTCTTAATATGAAGACATAAATAAGGAAGGTAGGAGTGTAAAATAGTTCCTATTATATTATAATTAAAGGAGTTTATCTATATGCAATTCCCCCCATTTTGTATTGTTTGTACGTTATATCAAGAGGTATATAAGGCATGTGTCAAAGCTACACATCTAATGGTAACAATGCAGAGAAGCCACAAATAAAAAGGTAGATGTTTGTTTCCTATTGGTCCTTCCTACAGTGTCTGGCTAGGTTGCTCCCCCGTGACAAACACAGCTATCTTAGCCATGTAGAGGTGTGAAGTCCCGTAGCGCATCAGCCTCATCTCCACTGTCAGGAAGAAGTCCCGAGACTCGGCGAGGGCGCGTCGCAACGAGATGACGCCTCTGTAGGCCTGCTGTTGCTGGACCGCAAAGTAGCCTTGCTCATCTCCGGACACTATGCTCACCGCCATTTGGTCTCCG
This sequence comes from Doryrhamphus excisus, assembly GCF_037039965.1. NCBI lineage: Eukaryota > Metazoa > Chordata > Actinopteri > Syngnathiformes > Syngnathidae > Doryrhamphus > Doryrhamphus excisus. The sequence continues at coordinate 15,422,811 of NC_136358.1, read as the reverse complement.
GGCACCGAATTGAACGGCCCCATGCGGAAAATGTCGGCGGGGACGGGTGTGTTGGTGGGGAGGGTGACGTTGTAGAAGGAGATTCTCAGGGGCAATGAGAAACACGACGCAGGGTCCTGTGTGAACTCGCAAGTTTGGCGCTCGCAACGGCTGGAAGGGAGAAACCAAAGTTTGATCTAATGGATTCATCCAAGGGAAGAATTAAGGCGGGAGATACACCCTGGATGGATCACCTGTCAGTCACAGGGCTGACACGTACAGCAGAGAGATAGCTACAGATTCTAACCCACAACCGTCTTGCATGCTCACCCATTCGCCACTTTCTGGTAGTAGGAGGGACACTCGAGGGTCAAGCAACGATATCCTCCGTGGATGTTGAAACAGCTCTGCGAGGCGGAGCAGGTGTGACTTCCTGTTTCACACTCATCAATATCTGTATCGACACACACAACACAAGTCAAGGAGTGTGTTTATTCTGTAATAAAAGTGTTTACAGTATGGGATGTGTTACCTTGGCATGTGTGTCCATTTGGTGCAAGGGTGTATCCCATAGGTGGGCAGGTGCAGTAGAAGCTTCCAGGTGCGTTGGAGCAGCGGTAGGAGCACACATGACCCCCAGTGGGCAGCGCACATTCATCAATATCTGACAGGAAGAACCATAAAACAGTTAAGCAGTTGCCTCGTTTTGATGACGTAGCATTCCGACACCTTCGCATGTATTCCCATCAGTGTCACTCAGCTGGTAACCACGGCGACAGTAGCACTGGTAGGAGCCGTAGGTGTTGGCGCACTCCTGGCCACACGGGTTGGCCTCGCACTCGTTGACATCTAGAAACGTGGCGTCAGTCTGGGTTTGCAAACACAACCATGCTCTTCGGTAAATGGGTTGTTTTACCGTCACAACTCCTGCCATCTTGGGATAGTTGGAAACCCTTGGAGCATTCGCACTGGTAGGACCCTTCGGTGTTGACACACTTGTGAGCGCAGAGTCGCCCTGGATAATGCCTGCACTCGTCGATATCTACAGACAACAAATACATGCAAATATCATAAACAAAACATTACATGTATTAACCCAAATAGAAAACAACCTTGAATATAATAGAAGATACATACGTTTTTAAAGGTAAGATTTAAGTCTATAAAACTATCATACTGGACTGACCCAAATATAAGACAACCCCGAATATAACACGACCCCACTTTTTCAAGACCAGTTTTTGGACATGTATCTCAAAATCAATGACAAAAAACACACCAAAAGTAACCTTTATTCATCTCACCTCACTTTACAGTGAAATACCGCACTGACCCGAATATAAGACAACCCCAAATATAACAGAACCTCACTTTTTTAGTAGTTTTTGGACATATATTTCAAAATCAAAGATGAAATGTACCCTTTTTTCATCTTACCTCAGTTTTCAAAATCAGTGAAATACTGCATGGACCCGAATATAAGACAACCCCGAATATAACACAACCTCACTTTTTTGAGTACAGTTCTTGGACATGTATTTCAAAATCAAAGACAAAATGTAACCTTTTTACATCTTACCTCACTTTTCAAAATCAGTGAAATACTGCACGGACCCGAATATAAGACAACCCCTAATATAACAGAACCTCACTTTTTTGAGTACAGTTTTTGGACATGTATTTCAAAATCAAAGATGAAATGTAACCTTTTTTCATCTTACCTCACTTTTCAAAATCAGTGAAATACTGCACTGACCCGAATATAAGACAACCCCAAATATAACACAACCTCACTTTTTTTCTACCAGTTTTTTCTACATGAGGGAAATACTGTACTTCAGTGACCTGAACACAAGACAACACTGAATGTGATCCGACCCCCTTTTTTCAAGACTGCTTTTGGGAAAAATATATTTTCAACCTTGAATATAAACTGGTCTTTTCCCCCAAATACCAGTTTATGGACATTCCATACGTGCATATTTTTTCTAATGTTGAAAAAAGAAATTTGTCTCTCTTTTTTTTCTCACATTTTCAATATCAGTGAAATATTTTATTGACCTAAATATAAGAATTCCAAATATAAGACGGACTCCTGTTTTGGGAAAAATATTTCATTAAAAAATCCATGACAATAAAAGAATTATAATATTTCCTTTTGATTATGTTTTTCCATCTATTCAATATCAGTGAAATGAATATAAGATGACCCTGAAAAAAAGACGACCCCACTTTTTCAAGAACCTTTTTCTGAGAGATTTAAAGACTGAATTATTATTTTGAATCTTTTTTCAATACTGAATTTGAGTTAAATAAAAACTTGAATATAAGACAACCAGTTTTTGACTGTATATACTGTAAAACACCATTGAAGATTGTTATGATTGTTATTATTATTAATCATATTTTCAATACAACAACATTTTTAGACTTTCTCTCATGAAAAAAATAGCGCCTTATATTTGTGTTAAATGTCATTTGGGGGTTGTACCTTCACACTGTTTGTTGACGCTGTTGAACACAAATCCATTTGTGCATTCACATCGATAGGTGCCCATCATGTTGACACAGACGTGGTGTCCGCACACGTTGCCCGTCTGACACTCGTCCACATCTGCATTCAAATGGGAAACAGTTCCGATGTTACCTACGGCAGTAAACGCAACAAAGACTTCCAAAGGTCTTTACCTTCACAGCGTGTGCCATCCGCATTCAGGTGGTAGCCACGTCCACATGTGACCGTGTTCTTGCGGCACGTGTACGAGCCCGGTGTGTTGATGCACGTGTGGCCGGGTTGGCAGGGACTAGAGTGGATCACACACTCGTTGATGTCTAAAAGGAAGAGCTTGATGTTGGTCATATTACCTTAGCCAACACTTGAATGCTGTCGTGAATTACCAATACAGCTGCCAACTGCATCTTGAATGAACCCAACAGCACACTTCTCCTTTGGATGGCAGCGGAAGGACCCTTCAGTGTTGTTACACAGGAATGCCAATCCGCAGTTGTGCATTCCCAAAGCGCATTCATCGATATCTGGAATGAGGGGAGACAATGAAATGTTGCACAGGTCCCCTTACCTTCACTGTTATTAATACATTTTGACACCTTGGCAGTGGTTGCTGTTGGTTAGCTCGTAGCCGGTGCCGCAGCTGGTCTCCCGTTGGCAGCGGAACGAGCCCTCTGTGTTGATACACGCTTGGCCGAAGAGGCAATTGTGGGAGCTGATCAAGCATTCGTTAATATCTAAAGGCACACAAGCACAATATTGAACTGTCCTTATCGATTAAAGACTTGCAGGATGAATAATGATACTCACCCTCGCAAGTGACTCCATCAAATTGGAGCTGATAACCAGCACGGCACGCACACGTCCCATTGACAATGCAAAGCTGGGAGCAATTGGAGACTGGGAATAGTGTGGAAACAAGGATTAAGGATCTTTATTGTCCCTGCAATCATGCAATAATGCCAATATGCAGTAGTTGCAGTGATTCACACAATACAACCCAACAATAATATTGTAGAACTACAATTAAACTAGAAAACAACAATGGAAAAAAACAGTAGTGATATAATCAAAATAAATAAATAAATATAATAAAAACTTGTAATCCTATGATGAAAAGTTGTAAAATTATGTGAAAAATGAATGTAACTTTAGAAGCATAAAAGGAAATAATTTATTTAAATGGAAATTTTTACTTTTTTTTGTAAATTGTAATACAAGAGTTGCAATTTTTGGAAAATTAGGTTGGAAATGGTTATATTTTAAAGAAAGTCTAAATATTATAGGAATAAAGTTATAATATTACAATAAAAATAATATTTATTAAGCTGTAAAAAGTTTGGACGGTCCTGAGTTAAATGATAAACTTTAATGGCCACACCTAGAAGTGCCACCTCAGAAATACTCCCTACAACCACTGTAGAGAGAGCTTGTGTACCACCAGTAGTACTTAGTATACTCAGTGGCACTATCACAATTTGAGCCCCGTAAGAGCAACCAGAAATATGGATTAGCACCAAAAGCACAAATATGAATTGTTGGGGGAAAAAAACAGAATCAAAATAATGGAAAAACTAGAAAAGTCATTGCAAGTTTAGCACACAACAACAAACAGAAAATGAGGTAAGGCTATTTAGCTACAAAATACACAATATAGTGCAATAATAATTGTGGTATTAATTGATTTTCTATTAGAAATGTGTCCGTAAAAGAGGTGACCCAAACCTGTACAGTTGCCCGACACCACTGGAAGAACGCTGGTGGCATTCAGTGACACTATTGTGAAAAAACAAGAAAAGACACACATTCTCACATTTACACCCCTATGTTTTTGCAAGGGGAGCATGATTTGACACTTTACCACTTCACCACGGGAGGCAACAACAGCAAGCCTCGACATGTCACCAAATGGCTCCCGTAAGTCGCCATTTGGCGACGTGTTAACCCGTGTTCAAGTGTCTGCAAGCTTTAACATCTGAAACCTACTTTCATTGCGTTCCTGCCACCGAGGCTATAATTTAAAGGCACTAAGTCTAAGTCTTAATAACAGGCTCAGAAATTGTACAAAACAGTAATAATTGGTATTATGTACAAATCACTTCAAGGTACACAGTTAAACAGTCGCCTGTGAGTTAAACTAAAATATTTACCGGATTATTGGATGCTATGTAACATGTACATCAGAGACAAGAAGAGGGTGCCAGATAGGATACACCATGGTCGTCTACAATCAAGCAATACAAAATTAAGTTAAGGAAAAAAGTAAAATGGGTTCATTCATTATTATGAAATATTCATAATAATACAAAACTGTATAACTAATATTATAAATAATAATATATTGTAATATTAATATTATAATAAAAACTGAACATTTTGAAATTACAAGGAAAATTGTAATGAAAAACTTACTACTACATAAAATAATACATAAAATATTAGAAGAAAGCAATGAAATGAAAATGGCTATATACACGCAATAGCTCTCTGTCAACAATCACAATTGTGGTTATTATACTTTATTTAATTTTATTTAATATATCATTAATAATATAATAATTATTTTAGCATATATAATTATAATTATTATAATTATTAAATATAATTATGATTAAATATAATTATATAATATAATCTATATAATAATACATTTTATTTGTATAGCACTTTTCAAGATACTCAAAGACACTTTACAGAAAAATGAAGTTGAATAAAGCAAGTAAACAGAATAGAAGACACACCAAAATACAGCATTCAATGGTTAATACACAGTTAAAACATGAGTAAAAGCGGGGCGGGGCACATATATATATATAATATATATTATATATATTATACTATATATATTATATTATAATATATATTATATTATTATATATAATTATAATAATATAATAATTATTAAAAATACATAATTATATTAATAACATAATAATGTTGAGGCTAAAATAATCCTTGCATTCCACATGTAAGAATGTGTCACCTTCTACAGTTGGGTGTATTTCCTCTGTCGTGTTTTTGGCACAGCAGCTTTTTGCAGCGTGTGTGCACCGTTTCCCCAGCGACACGTAAGCCATCTCGCAGCCGGGATCATGGAGTGCTGACGACACACCGAACATGCAACAGTCACAGCACATCTAATCAAAAGGAGATGAAACAATTAGGAATTTGATAGAGGATTGTGGGAAGATGGTGATGGTGACCTTGAGGATTCTGGTTTGCCACGGCTCCCCTTGGAAGAAGTGTCTCTCACAGGCAGACTGCCAGAGAGCCATGGAGGTGCCCTCGTCACATAGTAGCTGTTCCAGGACCGCCTCACAGCACTGCTCCTGGGCGACCCTGAAGGTCAAAGTAAATACACACGTGGTCAAACCAAAGTTGAGGGACATTATTGTGTATTATTATTTTAGGCATAAAAAAGCTATTTGTGAGCAATTAAACAATATAAAGCGGCTGTGACTTGGTTGCATTCCATGCAGTCACGGCCAAAAACATTGGCATGTTTGGCATACCAACGTTTTTGGCCATGACTGTATAAATAACACAAGACATTGTACCAACCACATCACAAAATTTTAATAAATCCAATTGTTTGAGCAAAATAAAGTCATCAGTGCAAATTAACTAAACAGAATCAAAAACTAAAAGTCGTCCCTTGTTTAATCGCAAGCTGCCGAGCTAACTCGTGAAAGTGTTTCAAATGGTGTGAGGTAGGACAAACCAAGCAGCCAAAACCTTACCACTTCCACACAGAATGTGAGGCGAACTATGTCTGACATGTGTCACACATGCCATTGCTGAATGCATGCTGGCAATATGCAGATCAATACGGAAATATTGATACCAGGTAGCTCTAAAATCCATATTCAAAACAAAATATTGATATTTTTGATACTTGAGTCATTTAAGATAATGGATACCAGCCTGAATTTTACTCACTATTGAATCGTAAATGAAATCTGTGCTATTGCACATCACTACTACATGTCAGGTAACATTACTGATATCTAGTGGCCAAAAAACTATACTACTTTTTCAATATTATTTGACTAATAGTAATTAAGAGAATAATTTCTGAAAAAAACGCAATAGAGTGAGGGAGTGATGTTCGAATAGAGGAAAGACTAAATTAGCTTTTTAGCCTTCCTGTCTCCAAAAATACATTTGAGTATGTAAACAAGACAAGAATATATGATTACTCCATTAATATCATAATATATCATATTTGTGAAAATAAACATGGAGAACATAAAAATATCACTCATATCATCTTGTACACACGTCCCTCGGTTAATTGGTATGCAATAAGTGATTCCCGAGGTAGGATTCAATATGAATAAATATAATATTTTTTGTCATTATGGCATAGAAAACCGTTTTACAATCTTCTAGATATTGGGTTTTAACATTATTAGAGCCCTTAAGACATGAAATAACCCCCATTTAATCATTTTAGCCATATTAGACATAAATAAGATAACAAGACTCACAAGGGAGCAATTCCTTGCTTTTTCATGGACAATGTAATTCCAACATACTTCCACCATTACAACACATTCATTAATTGCCATTGCAATTGTGTTTAAATGCTATTACACTCGTATTAGCAAATATAGTAGACCAAATGAGAGTAAATAAGGCATTTAAGACGTAAATAAAACTCCCGCTCGAGCAGTGCCACAGTAAATGTGTTCCCTAGGGAACCGGTGTTGTGCCGAGTTTTGCATGCCTAGAATAGTGCCCGTCTGGTCGAACAGTGACATCTAGTGGCCAATGTAAAATACAGTACCACATTCTCATAGAGAATGGGTCTTCTGCCTATGTTACTTCATTTATTAATTATTAATATTTTTTTCTTCAAAACGCTTAGGCCAAGACTAATGTTGTGTAAATATGCTTTAATTTGTGTTTAAAACCCCAAAACAGCAATCATTTAGAAATTCTTTTTTAATTGTACTATGTATGGTGGGACAGGGCATCCTTAGCTTTAATTCCATAATACAGTACTGAACAATGGTGATGGGTTAAAAAAAATAAACATGCCTAAAATCTGTTTTTTTCTGTCCCCGTTTGTGGACCAGGTGTGTTTTTTTACACCAAAGGGGGGCCTTTTAAATGCTCCAGGGGGCCACTTACTACTAGAGTGGGGCAGTTCAGGGTTTTGCATATGATTTTAGGCTATTTTATGCATTCTGTACAGCAGTTTTTTAATATCTACTGTATATCAACGTGGTCATCCAACCCTGTGCAGATCATGAAAGAAAAAGGAGCTCAAACGCAACGAAAAGCGGTACTGCGAACCTCCAGGGGGTCAAAGGTCGCTGCATAAAAACCAGGTGTCTCTCTTACCTGCACATGAGGGAGTTGGAGATGCGGGGCAGGTCTGTGCAACTGTACACGGTCTGGGCCCTCCGCTTGCCGTCCTCGCAGCACCCGTGGATATTCTGTGTACGCGTGGATGGAGTGGACGGGATTAAGCCTGAAGAAATGGGATTGGTGAAGTTAAAAACCCTCGCTAAACTATTAAACACACAAGTCAGTAGCGGGAGTTTAAAAAGTGCAGCCTTGCCGTTGCCACGCAGAAAGGTGCCCATAGTAAGTAGAAGTAGAATCCACGGTGACATGACGCATGCGGGTGCGTGTCTCTTACTCTACTGAGCTCCGTAAGAAATGGACTACACCAGCTTGTCTGCTAATCGTGGAAGGGGGGGTGTAACGTGATGTCGTCACTTTTTTTCAAAACGGCATTTAAAAACTATTCCATCATTATTAATTAAAAAATATATAGAAAAATGTGAAATATTCCATTACTTTTCTTATTTTTTGTATCCTATTTACTATATATATATATATATATATATATATATATATATATATATATATATATAATATTAAATACACCTTTAATCGTCCACTCTCGTCCACTCTCAAATAAGTTAATTATTACAAACACACCCTCGTTGAAATAATGCTGAAAAGCACTTAAAAGATTTTTTTCCAGTTGCCTCACATCATCTATAGTACAAGGACACAGAACACTGGCAAGAGTGATCATCACGTTTGCAGCTGATAATAAAGACGCCTGAGAAGAAATGTTCTCCTGTTTGATAAGACATTGATGGGGTTAGCAGAGGATAAGATCTTTTTTTTCCTCAAAAAGGGGGGTAATGCATCTGTACAAAAATAATGCATACAGCAGCTCACAGCATGAAAAAAACATGAGAAATTATCATGCATGATAAAGAAATATACTGTTTATGGAAATACAGTATGTTCTCAATGGCTGTAGTGCAGTTGTCCTTCGTTTATATTTATAACGGTTGATGGGTTACAGACCCGACCGTGATAAATGAATAACCCGCAAAATTATATTCAATGTTCTTAAATTTAATATTTTCATAGTTGGAGCAGCGATAATCTGAAATATGGCTATGTGGACAGGAAATAACACCTCGAGAGTCACCTTTACACTGCTTGTTTACAACACATTGCTAACCTCGTAAGGTGCAGGGATTGGAGACAGCCGCTATCTTGCAAGCTAACCAGTTAGTCTCGTATTTACCGTATTTTCCGGACTATAAGTCGCACTTTTTTTCATAGGTTGGCTGTTCCTGCGACTTATACTCCAGAGCAACTGTTTATGTTACATAAACACTGGGCACCTTTACTGTTCATGTTTATTTTTGTGTAGCTGAATAACCATTGTGTTAGCATATCTTACACCTATTCAGCCTGTTCTCTATTCTTTTATTGTTAGAATTTGCCTTCCAATAGGGCGTAATGTCAAGTAGTTTGTAAAATAAATTACCCGCAAAAATGCGACTTATACACCAGTGTGACTTATGTATGTTTTTTTTCTATCCAATTATGCATTTTTTGCCTTGTGCGAGTTATACTCCGGAGCGACTAATTGTCCAGAAAATACTGTATTTATTCTAAAAATTTATTTATTTCTTCTAAAATAAAGAAACTAAAAACGTACCACTTCCACACTGAATGAAAGAGGTGAAAAAATGCAGCATTAAGGTACTGTAATGTAAGGTAATGTCATGACTGCCACCTGGTAAGCAGAATATTCAGTAAATTCATTTTGGAAAAACCTGTGATGGAGTAAGGGAGTAATCGAACCACGATTAAGCGAGGGATGACTGTGTACTGTAACGTTTTAGTGTATTGTGTCATCCGGTACAGTAAAATATTAAACATGTCCATCCTGTAAAAATCTCAATTGCTCCAATGTGCATCTCCAGCAAGGATCAGTGTTACACAATGTCTGTTCACAAGACCAGTGCTCTAGTTTCCTATTGCAAAAGTGGAAGACAACATCAGCCGTCATTTTCGACATCTTTTTCTCTATTGCAATCCGTCTCTCCTGTTTCTTCAGGGATGTTTTCCTGTGTGCTCTCCTGGTGTTCAACTGATTCTTCAATCTTGTCACCAGGAAGGGGGCTGCTTTCCTCTTTTGGGGGGCTTTCAGCATCTTCAGGAGGCATTTCCTCCTCCTGCTTGACGTCCTCCGTGGGTTTATCGTGTACCTCCGTGGCCACCAAATTCATGTCTGTCCTTAATTCGCTCATATCGGTCGCCTGCTCCTTAGTTTCTAATGTCTCCTCTTCTGCTTCTTCAGTAGGAGCTGTTTTCTCCTCTTCGGTGGCGGTGGTATTCTCAGCCGGACTGGCAGTTTTAACATCCTCCGGCAGGGGGGGTGCACTTTCCTGCATCGGCTCCTGTTCCTGTTCCTGTTCCTCTTCCTCGTCGAACTCATCCTCCAGTGGTGGGATCATGTCCTCTTTTCCGCCGGGGAAAGTCTTATCCGGGTACACAACCCTCAGCTGCTCCTCGAAGTAGTCTTCCAAATATAAACCGCCACTGCCCACATCGGAGGTCGCCTGTAATAGCAGTACATGACAATAATACAATATTAAACACACTATTACTATATATTTCCATAACATTGTCCCTTGAGAAGATATACTGTGATAACATGGTTGTGAAATGTGAGTCATGTATGAGATGCTAATGGATGTTAATGTCTGCTTACCTTATAGTACTTGGCACAGTTAATAAATATGAGCCTGATGTCTGATACAAATCCCTCGGGAGTGAGGTAAGGCTCCGCCTCAGATGTCCCGAGCTTCTTTTTAATCGTCGATAAATCCATCGGAGTTTTGATGAGTTCTTTGTACTTTTTTGACTCCTTCAGACGAAAAAAAGTTGTCAATACAACATCGTAACAGTGACTCTGTATGTTGTGTTCAGCCATGACAACAATAACGTTTCCATTGGTAACTGGTTAATTGGTTAACTGTTACCGCTAGCTGCTGAAGACAGAATATTACCGATGCGTGCTGAAAGTCGGTGCTGATGTCATTGCAGAAGAGAAGTAGAAGCAACCGCTCACATTTCTGTGAAAGCGTGAGAGTGAGGTGAAAGTCAAAATAAAAGGTCAGTGAATAATTTACTAAGGGAGACATGCTGCTGGTATGAAGGGAAAAATGGCTTCACCCTTTGATCAACGGGTGGCAGTCTTTCTGACACGTGTGTGTCCTTCTTATCGCAGTCGTACGCCATCTCAGGGCTGATGAGGTCTCGGCAGAAGGAACAGAACCATTCGCCACTGAAGATAAAAACAGGACATGATGAAGATGCATCTGAGAGTGTACTGATTGTTCCGTAATGTTTGACAGTAGTCACCTAGGAGACTCATTTAACGCGGGAATGTGACAGGCCAGATGGAAGACTTTGGGACACTTGTCACAGCAGAGCAGCTCTCCCCCGTTTTGGCACACAGCACACCAGTCCTCGTTTGGATCGTCCTCAGGTTGAGAGCCCTTCTCAGACTCGGGCAGCGCTGAAGCCTGCTGTTGTTTTGCCAGGCTGGAGTCCGATTGTGAGGCTTGCAGAGGGGGACAGGTTTTAAGCTGTTGTGGGTGTGGACGGGCTCCCGTGCTGCTGTCGGGAAGGCTGGATTGAACCTGATAGACACAAAGAGCATTGCAGAAAAAAGCACAATGTAATCCATCAGGTTTCATGAGCAATAGTGTTGGTCTTACAAAATGAACTTCATCCTCGTCTTCTGGTTCGTCCTTGATGACGATAATGGGCCCGGGGGATGACCTTCTTCGCCGCTTGGCCGAGGGAGCGGCCGTCGTCTCGGTATTCAGCTTCCACGATGCCGTCCTTGCATCACTTTTGGCATATGACAATGGTAATGGTAATGGTTTTATTTCATTTGAACATGCATCAGATTACAATTGAATGCATCACATAATCGGTTCACAGTTCCACATGTCCAAAAGGAGTAGGAAGAAGCAAAGCTTATTAAATCCTACCCCTCCATCTGGTACTTTTACAATCAGTAACTGTTACATTTGTTCACTTCCTGCTTTCCTTTTAAAAAAAAAAAAATAATGCACCTCGTACCAAAGTACAAGGTGTTATGACCATACAATGACATAATGTGTACCATAGTAAGTGTCAATATAGTGATATATATAGCACATCATGACTGGTTGAAGACTCTTCATCCTTGTATTTAGCAAACATCAACTGCTTGTATTGTTTCTTGAATTGGCTCATTGTTGTGCATTGTTTGAGGTCCTTACTCAATCCATTCCATAGTTTGATTCCACATACTGAAATGCTATGGCTTTTTAACACAGTCCTAGCATAAAAGTGTTTCAAATTTAGTTCTTCCCTGAGAAAACAATGTTTTAATGAAGACTGTAATAAGACTTACAAGTCAGGCTGCCTCATACAAGTGAGAAACTTTGGACTCTAGGCCGGAATAAATGGCTGATTTAAGAATTACTGATAATTTCTTACCCTTTGGTGCGCTCTGAAGACGATGGTTTAACCACTGGCGAGTTCTGCCTTCCTTGAACTTGACAAAAGAGGAGGTCAAATGTTTTATTATAAGCCGATGGCACTTAAACAAGTGCCAGTATCGGAAATATCAGCAGTTTATGCTAATTCTTATATGAATCGGGAGGTGTTCCTCGGTGTACCTAATTTGTCGGCGGTTTTGAAGGCTTGACTTGAAGCAAAGCTGGGTCTCGTGAGGGCCATGGTAGCGGAGGGGACAGGACAGATGCCTTCACTCCGTTTCAGGTAGGACAGCTCTGCCAAGTTCCGCTGAACACAAGTAAATAAATTAATGTGTGTTCCGAAGAGACGTATTGTCATGGACTCGGCTGATCGAACCAACCTGGCTTGGTGGCACCTGCGCCGCCCCTCCAGCCGACACAGGATGTGGGAAGCGGAAGGCGCCCTGTGATACATCCATGGGTTTGGAAGGGAAGCGGGATGTGCCGACGATTTCTCGAAGCGACTAAATGTAAGACAATGGTTCAAGGAACATTTTAAAGATAACACTATTCCCTTTGAGCTACATTTAGCATATGTAGCATTCAATAACGCTACGGGATCTGCTAGACTATGCATCTCACCTGAGGAGGCGGGAACCCAGCATTATGCAGCATGGAGGAGTTGGGGCTCCTGGTGTTGGCTTGCGACCCCCCATATCTGCGTCCCAGCTGCGTCAAGTTTGTCAGCGTTTGCGATGGAGAGGACCCTCCGTGGATAGGTCTGGTCGGGGGCGGAAGGCCGTGGGGACCAGGGTGCCTGGAGTTCTGGTACCAGGACCAATGGTTGGGAGCGGCCTGCCTGTGGGGCTGCTGGGAAAGTTTGTCAACCTGAGACAGAGGAATTACCGAAGCAGAGAGCAGACATTTGATGCCTTCACATTTTTTTTACACATTGCACCGCTCAGTGCATGTAAGCCGAACCTCATACCTGCATCTGGAGCTGGGCCAGGGTGCTCTGGCGTTGCTGAGCTGAGAGCTGCTGAGGCAGCCCCCCGACTGGTGCTTCTCCTCGGGGGCCGGCCTGTTGGTTGGGGACGGGCGGCTGTACTGAGCTCCTGTCAACTAGAAGAGAACCTGGAAAACCAGCATTAAATACACAATATATGATTACTTCTCATGTATTGTACCTGCATTGCAGTGGCTGTGCTGTGTTTCCTCATAGAGTTTTTTTTTTTTTTAAGTACAGTGCCTTCATTTGCAAAGTTATTTTACAACAATACTAATATTTTACATAGCGTTAATCACTTTTCCGCAAAATTAATGATTATACCTTGTATAATAATAGAATAAATTATTTGGGCGCATACTTTATAATATTAATAATGCCTATGATTACTTTTTAACAATAAGATACTTTATTAAAGTACTATATCTTACAGTATACAGTCACCGTTAGTTGTATAGCTTTTTTGTAATATCTAGAGGTCTTAAGTTGTTTTATTTATTATTATTATTTATTTATTATTATTATTTATTTTTAATTATTTTTGCAACAGTAGTAAAATAAATGACAGTAAAAATAAATATTATAATAGTAAAAAAATATTACAGTAAAAAATTATGCCATTATTTGAACATATATTTTATAATTTTAAATAATGTTGAATATTACCTACAAAAATATTTATGTATATGTTGTACAATTCTAAGAGTGATATATGACTAAAATATTGACATAAATTGATGTGACATTTTTTAAATTCAATCAATTTTTAAATTATATTTTATATATTATATTATAGGCGGCACGGCGGTCGAGTGGTTAGCGCACAGACCTCACAGCTAGGAGACCAGGGTTCAATCCCGTGGGTTTTCTCCGGGGACTCCGGTTTCCTCCCACATTCCAAAAACATACTAGGTTAATTGGCGACTCCAAATTGTCCATAGGTATGAATGTGAGTGTGAATGGTTGTTTGTCTATATGTGCCCTGTGATTGGCTGGCCACCAGTCCAGGGTGTACCCCGCCTCTCGCCCCAAGACAGCTGGGATAGGCTCCAGCACCCCCGCGACCCTCGTGAGGAAAAAGTGGTAGAAAATGAATGAATATTATAATATACATTATATTATATTATTATATATCATATTTAATCACATATTGCATATTTGTATTTATATAGATGTACTGTAATAAATATAAATATATAATTTAGTCAGTGTTTAGCAGTTTTTCCAGCGTTTATTTCATTCATTTTGACAACTATTAATTGGTGCATGGCATCTAAGAGTGTGGAGACAACATACAGCTTTGCAGCCATTTGTAGGTGAGACCGCTCCTTACCAAGGTCAACATTTGTGGCCCAGAAACCAGAGCGACACTGGAAACGGACAGAACTCTGAGGGATGACTGCAGGGTTGCACCTTGCACCCATCAAGTAATGGATCTGGAACAGAATCTGAATAAAGGGAGATTTTGCATAAATATAGAGTAGTTGGGTTTAAATCCCCGGAATGCTATGAAGTAACTCACCAGTTTCTTGCAGTAGAGTAGTGCTGTGCCGCTTTGGCTGGCCGTGGCCCACTTGGTGAAACTGATGACGTGGTCAAGGTGCCGGCGCAGAGAGTTGACGTCCTCCTGCTGCTTTTTTAGACCCAGCTCATGATCTTTAGTGAGAGACTGGAAAATATGCATTACATAAATACTCCGTCCATGAAATTACAACCATTAAAGAAACCAACCTCGAGCTGGTTAGCCAGAACCTTTCCCTTCCTGTTGATCTCCATAATGAGGTTACAGATGGCCTTCTTGATTTCATTGGTGACCGACTTTCTGTTTTCCTCGACTTGCTGCAGTCTGGATAAAAAAAATAAAACATTATCATAACATTCATTCATTTTCTACCGCTTTTCCTCACGAGAGTCGCGGGGGTGCTGGAGCCTATCCCAGCTGTCTTCGGGCGAGAGGCGGGGTACACCCTGGACTGGTCGCCAGCCAATCACAGGGCACATATAGACAAACAACCATTCACACTCACATTCATACCTGTGGACAATTTGGAGTCAACAATTAACCTAGCATGTTTTTGGAATGTGGGAGGAAACCGGAGTACCCGGAGAAAACCCACGCATGCACGGGGAGAACATGCAAAGTCCACACAGAGATGGCCGAGGGTGTAATTGAACCCTGGTCTCCTAGCTGTGAGGTCTGCGCGCTAACCACTTGATCGCCGTGCAGCCCCATTATCATATATATCAAAAAAGCAACAGAAATTAGAACTAAACAAGACACTTTACCCGTTGCTGATACAGCTGGAGAATTCCTCGATGGCCTTCCTTTTTTCTTGCAGCTGCTGCGTCATGTTCTCGAGATACTGCCTGTGGTTCCTGTACGCATCCTCCAGGAACTGATAGCTGGACACAATCAATGATTAAGCAGAATGATAAAAAATGATCCAGAATATGGGTCACTGTTGTAGTTTTCATGGATAAGACTGATTTTGATGTTTTATAATTAAAAAGCGGTGACAATGCATACTTGTGATCCTTGTGTTTGAGCAGCTGACAGTCTCTGCAGGTGAGTCGATCGCACGTCTCGCAAAAAAGCTTCAACGGCTCCTGCTTGTGGATGTCACAAAACACGGGCTTCTGTGTGGAAACCGCGACCGCTTCTGCACGAAAGCGCAGACGTGGAAGGACGGGCATCAATAGCGCATTTTTGGGTGTCAAACTTTTTTTTTTTTTTTTGGTCCTACCTGGGGACATTTCCTCCTTTTGGCGTATGGTGTGGTCCCTGGTGAACTTTACCCTCTGGTGCGCCTCGATACAAGTCACACAGAGGAACTCCACACACTCCAAACAGTAGCCTGTTGCCTCTGTGTTGTCGTCACAACTCATACACACCTGACAAAGCATGTCAAAGTAAGAGCAGACAATATTAGTGTTTGATGCGGAGCTGCAATCTGTTTGCTAATTTGCATAATTGACCATTCTGTATGAGCAGGTCATGTCTGAGAGACAAAAAGTGAGCAAAAAAAAAACCACTGGAAAGCAAAACCAATATGTTTAGACCTTTAGTTCAATAAATAATAAAAATTGTGTTGCCCACCTGAGCCAGTTTTCCCATCTGGGAAAATAACCCAACACTTCAAGATACACAGTCATGGTCATATAACCTCATACTTCGGTAAGTGACAAAAAAATTAAAATAAAAAAATTAAAACATAAAAAATTTATAAATAAAAACAAAACACTTAAATTATATTTGGAAGGCAGGAAGTGAACAAATGTAACAGTTGCTGATTGTAAAAGTACCAGATGGAGGGGTAGGATTTAATAAGCTTTGTTCTTCCTACTCCTTTTGGACATGTGGAACTATGAACTGATTATGTGATGCATTCAATTGTAATCTGATGCATGTTCAAATGAAATTAAACCATTACCATGACCATTACAGAGACGTTTGGTTGACGATGTAAATAAAACAGAACAGCGTAAAATTGTACGCATTCTATGGCACTAATGGCCTGTGAGAATACATAAGAGGAACTATTGCATTTTTTTTTTACATTATTATAACATCAGTGGTTTATTTAGTCTCCAAACATTACAAAATATACTTTGATTAATATCATGTATCGGCTCCTCTCCCCACATGAGTGTATCGTGACACCCCGACTTACAAATGAAATTTTCTTTTTCTCTTATTTTTACAGTATGTCTCAAACAAAACTGAGCAGCCCGTGATGGCTTTGAGCAAATTAAAACTGGTTGAGAAATGCGTCACGTGTGTATGTCAAGAGTCTTTGGAACGCAAGAAAAAGTCAATAGCTAAGTCAACTTTTAAAGGAAGAGTTTCTCCAAGGGTCTAAATATTTTCTGGCAGTCCACGTGCGTATGAGGTGTGTTAAAAAGCAGTTACAATGCATATCCGCCATCTTGGGTACAAAGTAGTAAAGACAAACCTTTTGTGGCAAGCCCACCAACATACGACATAAGCGTCAACCGACCTGGCTGTTTTTCTCCATGGTGCTGCTTGGCACCTCAGCAGAATCCTTGACAAAGAAATTGTCCAGCACGTCCATTTCCCAGCATTCCTGTCTGCATACTGGACAACGGATAGTGGCCACTGCAGGCAGAGTGAACAAATGTGAAGATGATAGGTCATGTCCCAGTCCATCAGCCTCACAGTCTGGAGATCTGGGTTTGAAACTCTACTTTGTTTTCTTTGTTTTTCATTTTAAAGCAAGACAGATAATGAATGGGTATTTGAATGGTGATGCTTCACTCACTTTGCTTGTTCATGCTGTCTGCTTGCTGGCCGAGAGAGTGATCCCGTCTGGCCTCGCCACCCCTGCATGGTGCAGGAAGGCACCTCTTGCAGAAAGAGTGGAGACATGGAAGGAGTTTGGGCTCTCTGTTGTGAAAGCTCAACTTGCAGATAGGACAGGTGTCCATGAGTCCAAATGTGCCTTGTTGTTTCGGCCGCTCTTCCCCGAGTGGCAAACTTTCAGCCTCGTTTTCCACGATGATGACAATGTCGTCATTGTCAACCGATTCGCCACCCTGGTTCATTTTAATGATTTTCGACCCTTCGATTACTCCCGGATTACTCCTTTCGATACAAAGGCTAGCCTAAATTGTAAAATGTTATATCTTAAGACATTGCACATAATAATATGAACCGATACCAGGAGCGGTACAATGACAGCGTTTTAAAAACATTAACATCATTCGGGACACGGAAGCTAGCGTCATTAGCAACCTAGCTTCTCCTATCAACGTGTTATTCGAGTCATTCGATGCAGTAAACACACACGCTTGTGATTAAAACATTTTTAAAATAGCAGCACATGATTAACAAATAATTAAATCCACATTACATACGCTATACTGTGCCATAAATGTATTAAAGGAAGGCGGCCATCACTTCTTTTCGATCAAAACAGCAGACACACATTACCCAGAATGCACCGCGGAATATTTAAAGCTACAGTCTCGAGAACAAATTCAATACAAATGTCCATATGGTACTACGCTTTTACTCAACTTGACCTAGGTTTTTATTTGTTTTTATTTATTTCGTTTTACCCAATTGCCCAATAAAGAAAAATAGCATGAGGCCACAAAACATACGTTTAAAACAATGTCTTATAAACTCAGACAACAGAATACAACAAATAGGTAGGGTTATGTAGGATTATCATGTTGGTTCAACCTCACTACCTGACGCCTGAACAAACGTGTAGCACAGTGAATTGACAAACTGCTTCTTTTAGCTGGCGACAAACAGCTTGCCAGCATGCCAATTCGGAGTCTCCCATGGTTTTGGCCGTCAAATTTGCAGGGACTTTGTGTGTATCAAAGTAGTTCAGAAAAGACGAGTTGATGGAGTACTCTTGCTAGTATTAGAAATAAACGTAAATACACTGAGCCTCTCCTGCCTTCCTCGTGCTCATCCAATCACCAGTCAGAACTCAGCTAGGATGCATTCATGGTCTCACACAAAGTTGGATTTTTTTAAAAATGACGTGCATTTTCCCCACTCGGGTGTTAAAAATATTCGAGCATTGCAAAGGGAGCCACATGCACCTCTGGAGCCGTGGATTGCTGACCCCTGACCACGTTAATACGGGTTATCGCGCTCATTGCTCGTTGCCCTCTGTACCTGGGAGGAGTTATTACAATGGGCAAAGGGTAAGCAGTGCTATTTGAGCACATTTAAATTACGCACACTTAACTATATTTGTTCAGCCAGAGGGATCAAACACAAGTGACAGAAGTGGAAACATAGTCTCATTTGACAAAAAAATGAACCCGAATGCTGCAAGTCACTCCGTCCCTCTTAGTGACGGGACTAGAATGCCATTGATAGGACTGGGCACATACGCAGATCCCCGCACGGTAAGAATCATTGCACTTGATAATATATCAAATAAGCTTAATTTTCTAAAATAATCTTTGACTGTTTTTTTTTTCACAGACCCCTAAAGAGACAGCATATAAGGCTGTGAAACTGGCTATAGAAACAGGATACAGACACATTGATGGAGCTTTGGTTTACTTCAATGAACATGAGGTTGGACAAGCAATCAGGGACAAAATAGCTGATGGAACTGTGAAAAGACAGGATATCTTCTACTGTGGAAAGGTTTGCGTGATATTATAGTGTGTTACCTTTAAATAAGGACTGATTTTGTTCATATACACTTTATTATGCAGCTGTGGAACACATTCCATCCACCAGAACTGGTCCGGCATGCTTTGGAGAAAACCTTGAAGACATTGCAACTGGATTATGTTGACTTATACATTGTTGAGATGCCCACAGCGTTTAAGGTATTAGGTAACAGTATAAATACAAGTTGAAGAAGAGAAATGTATTGCTATTTGTTGCTTTTCTAAAGCCAGGAGATAACTTCTACCCAAAAGATGCGGACGGGAAGCACATTTATCATGAGACGGATCTTTGTGCAACTTGGGAAGTAAGTATTAGTGCAGCCCTGCGGTCTGGGTGAAATTCTTCTAAAGGTCATTGCACAATACTACAAATTCCTCATTTTACTCAATTTACTCAAAGTCATGTGGACCTATGTGTGGGGAGCATTTTCCTTGCTTAAACTGCTCTTTTTCCTCCCGGAAAGGCTATGGAGGCATGCAAAGACGCAGGGTTGGTGAAATCTCTCGGAGTGTCCAACTTTAACAAGAGACAGTTGGAGTTACTCCTCAACAAGCCAGACCTGAAACACAAACCGGTGTCAAACCAGGTGCAAATATTGACACTGCACAATTCTAATGATGCTTGCTAGGCAAGCTGTTGATAAGCCCTTCTCCACTCAGGTTGAATGCCATCCTTATTTCACTCAACCGAAGTTGCTGGAGTACTGCAGGAATAATGACATTGTCATTGTGGGATACAGCCCATTAGGGACATCTAGAGATGCATCCTGGTATTGCAGACAAGCGACATTCAATTCAGTTCTATTGCAAAAGGATTATGTGCAATTAAGATGTACTTTAAAATGCAAACAGGGTTAACTTAACCTGCCCCCCACTCTTGGAGGATGAGCTGCTTGTGTCACTGGCTACAAAGTACAACAAGACTCCAGCTCAGGTTGCACTCAGGTTCAACATGCAAAGAGGGGTTGCAGTTATCCCAAAGAGCTTCAGCCCTCATCGTATAAAGGAGAACTTCCAGGTTTTGTTTCATGAAGCAAGAATTGTGAAGCACTGCAATGTCTAAATTGGAATTTGTCTGGTGTCTGCAATCCAGATATTCGACTTCTGCCTCTCTGAGGAGGACATGAAGGCCATTGAGGGCTTGAACAAAAATATTCGCTTTGTGGAGCTCCTGATGTGAGTAAACATGCATGAATATATGTTCTAATGGGCAATAAAATAAACATAATAATAACAAAATATCTCTTCTTCATCCAACAGGTGGTCCGATCACCCTGAGTACCCATTTCATGATGACTACTAAACAACAATTCATAGAAGTAAATAAGTCTGCTCAATGAATTAGAATATCTTTGAAAATGTCAGTACAATTCAAAAAGTGAAAATCTTATTATTCTATACATCCACTGCACAGTAAAATCTCTCAAGAATACATGTTCTTAATTTATTAATAATGTGTTGATTATACAGTATTTCATAGTTAATAAAACCACCAAATGAAATATCCCATTAGATCTGGAAAAGTTGTCAAACAACAATAATGATATTCTCATGTTTTACTGTTTGTATTGTTATTAACCATTATTTTCGTTTCTTTTTTTAAGGTGCGAAGACAAGTATGTTCATTCCTATGTTACACATTTCATTTATGGTAATTATCTATTATAATATTCTGTCTACACTGTCCACTTTCCCCATTGTGGGACTAATAAAGGCTTATAGTGGTATTTTATTTTCTTTATTGTCCCAGGCCTTCAGGGCCAAAAGCTGATTGTGATATTATGCTGTGCACCTCCACGTCGCTCGGTGTCGCTCGCGAGCACGTCGGCTAAATGTGACAACCACCGCTAGCAAACAACAGCTACAAGGCGACTTTAAATTATTTTAAAAAGAGCCCACAACTCACGCAGTTCGATGTTTGCATTTCACTCGCACAGAGAACAAATAAACTCATCGCAATGTGATAAATTAGCCTCGTAAGGCGGCGTTTTCAGACACAAATAATGTTAGCTGCGCAACGAGCTGTAGCTAAGCTAAACCACAGTAGCCTCAAGCTAGCCCTCCCCCCTACCCGTCAATGAATGGCGATGGCCAGGAAAGGCGTCACTCAACAAGCTACTTGCTCGGATGCAGAATGGTGGGTTTTATAGAATTTTAAACATAAACGTCGCATTCCTTTGAGATTTGTATTTTACTCAAATCCCATTCGGTGTGAGTAACTTGACTAGAAATGCATCACCAGGATGAGATCATGTGTTACATAGCTACACAGACGGAGCTAGGTTAGCTTAGCAGTAGTAGAGCTAACATTGCTATCATGGATTGTGTTTGTTTATGTTGACAAGAAGACAAGTAGTTGGTAGTCCAACTCGTTTGGATTATTGAAGCCATGGTGGTGAACTGACCCTGCCCTCTGTCCCGATTAGGAGAGGCGACACATCCACAAATCCACGCTTGCATGAATGCTGGAGCAACGTTAAAACCACCATTGTCTTCACACAGCACCCATCCTAACGTCATTGACGTGGTTTTAACGAAGGAAGGTGATAGTAGACATGGAGGAAGTTCCACAAGACGAGGAACATTTGGATTTATAATTATGACCTGGTGAAAGCCACTCGGGGACATATTTGCAGCGTATAGACAATAATATATGATCAACATGTCTGCAATTGGCGAGTTTGTGCCTCCTCCCGAATGTCCGGTTTTTGAGCCAAGTTGGGAGGATTTCTCGGACCCCCTTGGATTCATCAACAAGATCCGACCCATCGCAGAGAAAACCGGCATCTGTAAGATCAGACCACCTGAGGTAAAACCCAAACACCCACGACAGATGACATGACTATATTTGTTAATATCCACTAAACTCTGCATTACATTAGTTTACAATGGGCCTGCTTGTTTTAGCAAAACACGACCACTTCCCACCACTCTAATTAGAGGTCACAAAAGGCATATTGATTATTTGACATTTTAATGACATGCTTTTATTAAATATACAGAAAAAATGTAAAAGATGAAAAACAGTGGCAAATTATCAACTCGTGATTGCCGTTTTTGTGCCGGGCTAGCTAATTTACGTTAGCGACATAAACTCGACGTTGGGCCTCAGGTAGCACCGTCGCTTCTTCTTCCAACCTAACATCTATGCAGTGCTACGCACACCAAAAGCAACAATTGTGCGCTTTATTCTTCTTTCGTGTTAATTTCTCAACCTTGTTTAATGACGCGAGTGGACCTTTAATGACAGAAACAGAAGCACTAGATATAAGTGGGTGGGTCCACAAGCGACCACAACGTATTTCCAAGTCATCATTTAAAACGTATTAAAGGGTTTCTAAACATAATAAAGACTGATTGATTTTTTATTTGCGTTTGGATGTGTCATTTCCTCATTGTTGCTCTTCTATCAGGACTGGCAGCCTCCGTTTACGTGCGACGTGCGTCACTTCCGGTTTACGCCTCGTGTGCAACGGCTGAATGAACTTGAGGTGAGTAGAGTACACACAGCATCCACACACAGTACTTGGGAGATCAAGGGTGTTTACAAATGTTCCAAACACAGACATTATTTAGAAATCATCAAAAACATGCAGTGGGAAATGCCAAGCGCTACAGGATCCAAAACATTTTGCTACAAGTGTGCAAAAGTACTAAGGCCAGGTGTTTAACAAAGACATAGGAAATTGTACTTCCTTCTGTTACCACATGACTGCACTCTATTTGTGTTGGTGGGGGGGGGGGGTAGATGACATCATCATCCAATTTGCATAACTGGCCATAATGCAAGAATAAAACCTGCTGTTTTGTGGAGGGGACATTCTGGGCTTTCCAGTGGTACTGTATATTAGGGGTGTCCAAAGTGGGGCCCGGGGGCCGCTGTTTTTTTTTTTTATTGACCTGTGACACACTCTAAATATATGATAAAACAAGAAAAGTGGGAAAAAACAAAAAGAGGACATAAATGAATAGATACAGAGGATATAAATGAAGACATAATATAAGGAGAATAAAGTCATTATTCATTCATTCATTTTTTACCGCTTATCTTCACGAGGGTCGCGTGGGGGTGCTGGAGCCTATCCCAGCTGTCTTCGGGCGAGAAGCGGGATACACCCTGGACTGGTGGCCAGCCAATCACAGGGCACATATAGACAAACAACCATTCACACTCACATTCATACCTATGGACAATTTGGAGTCGACAGTTAACCTAGCATGTTTTTGGAATGTGGGAAGAAACCGGAGTACCTGTAGAGACCCCAGAGATGGCCGAGGGTGGGATTGAACAGGTCTGTGCGCTAACCACTCGCCCACCGCGCAGCCCTGGTTGAAATATGAAAGACTAAAAATGTAATGTTCTATAATATTGTGAGAAACAAAACAAAGTTGCAATTTTTGGAACTGTATGGTGGGTAAAAGTTATAATATGATAATAAAGTCAGAATATTATGAGAGTAAAGAAAAAAAAGTAGAAGTAGAAAAAAGACAGCAGAAATGAAAAAAGGGCGACAAATAGAGAAAATCCTATTCAATCATACTAATAATATGCTTTGAAGCAGGTGGTTTTTTTTTATTTTAATTTTTTCGTCATGGGTTGGTTTAGAATATGTAAAAGTGGCCCCCATCTGTTGATGCTTCAGGATGTGGCCCTCCGTGGAAAAAGTTTGGACACCCCTACTGTATCTTGAGATTGAAATTGAAACAGAAGAGTCGCGGTCCCACCAGTACATATTCATAGGAAAAACAAGCATCTTCCAGTTGTCAGTACTCGCAAAATGTGAGGCAGAGTGTTTACTTAATCAATCACATCATCGCCATAAAAAGTTATGTATGCTACCTTCTGGCCTTGTTTTGTGCATATGCAATCTTTTATGAATTAACCCCCAATTATTGGTGGGTGGGGCGTTTCAGGATTTGTAACCATGTAAGACATCGAACTAGGGATGGGTGTATTGTGCTATACATTGCAACATATTACGTTAATGTTATGTGTATCTACATTTTTCTGGGCCTCACGATGGGGGAAAATCAGTGAACCATGGATAATTTCACATAAACGCCATGGTTTTATATGGTTTCTATTCTCTCCCCCAGGCGCTCACTCGTGTGAAGCTCAACTTCCTGGATCAAATCGCAAAGTTCTGGGAGCTGCAGGGATCCAAGATTCGTTTCCCGCACGTGGAGAGGAAGGTCCTGGACCTCTATCAACTCAGCAAGGTAAGACTGGGGACATTATCTTATGTTTTCAAACCTTATTTAGACTTAGACTTCAAATTGCCAATGAAATGTTGTTGCTTGGCTTCCATATTACACCAGACTAACAAAAGAAAGAATGAAACTTTATTTACAACTGAACTTCCATTTGTGTAGCGGTAGACGTAAACATTCATGTTGTTTCCCATACATCTAATATCTTACTATATTGATAAACAGATGCCTGTATCAGTGGTGGTCCACATTCACTTTTGGCAGGCCGTGACAAATTACCGTATTTTCTGGACTACAAGTGGCTCCGGAGTATAAGTCACACAAGGCCAAAAATGCATAATTAGGTAGAAAAAAACATACATAAGTCGCACTGGAGTATAAGTCACATTTTTTTGCGGGTAATTTATTTTCCAAACTACTTGACCAAAACAGACATTACGTCCTCTTGGAAGGCAAGTTCTAACAATAAAAGAATAGAGAACAGGCTGAATAGGTGTAAGATATGCTAACACAATGGTTATTCAGCTACGCAAAAAATAAACATGAACAGAAAAGGTGTCCAGTGTTTATGTAACATAAACACTTCTTTCATTTATTAGTCGCTCTGGAGTATAAGTTGCAGGAACAGCCAACCTATGAAAAAAAGTGCAACTTGTATTCCGGAAAATACGGTATTTTTATTATATTCTTAATTCTTTTTTAATTCAATTGTGCAAGTAACAATATGTTGCTTCTTAATGTAACTTTGTTAAGCGTGTTATCATTACTATTGTGTTTAGGTTGTGTCATCCGAAGGAGGCTTTGAAACGGTATGTAAAGAGAAGAGTTGGTCCAAAGTGAGCAGCCGAATGGGCTTCCCAGCTGGGAAAGGGACTGGTTCACTACTGCGCTCCCACTACGAGAGGATCCTCTACCCATATGAGCTCTTCCAGTCGGGAGCCACTTTGACTGTAAGTGCGATTTAATTAAAGTGTTTTGTCTTTTTCGTTCAGTCGTGTTGATTAATTTTCTCTAATCAGGGCATCCAACGTCTTTACGAGGAGGGTGACGACTGCGAGGAAGTTGATGAGGGAGTGGGTGAAGAGGCGGCAGAAGAGGACGATCAGGAGGAGGAAGAGGACAAAGACGGGGAGTTTGATGCTGCACAGACAAAAGAGCGTCCTTTACCTGAAAGACGCTCCAGGCGCCTTAAATCAGAGGTTAGCTTGTGCTACTCTCCAGACTATTTTTTTTTTTTTTTTGAGCAAGAACATGTTCACTTTTGTTGTCTCACTTCAGAGGGAAAACAAGGAGCCAAAAGGACTCAAACTGTTTGGTACGAGCCCCAAGATGATGGATTTGGAGATTGTGTCAGCAGGTAGGAGATAATTTGAACTTCCTGCATTTTTCTCCCTGCTTCATGTGTAATTTTTGTCCTCAAGAAGACGACGGCTACAACAAGAAGCATCGTCACCTCAAAGCTCAAGCCTTTGCCATCAAAATGAGGCCGCGCAAGGAGACCCTGGAGGTCAACTTTGTGAGTGGCAGACACAGTTTCCCCACAAAACGTTGCTTTGCTGTTCTTGTAATTTTACAATTTTATAACACAACCGCCCAGATTGACCTCTACTTCTGCCTGATGTGCGGGCGAGGCGACGAGGAGGACCGTCTCCTGTTATGCGATGGCTGCGACGACAGCTATCACACCTTCTGTCTGATTCCGCCTCTGCATGATGTGCCCAAGGGGGACTGGCGCTGCCCCAAGTGTGTGGCAGAGGTAAAATAAGCACTGACATCTCTGCACAGGGTAATACTGTATGTGTATTACTTGTTCTATAATCCTCTTGTTCTCTTTTATTTCTGCAGGAATGCAGTAAACCAAGAGAGGCGTTCGGCTTTGAGCAGGCTGTGAGGGAATACTCCCTGCAGAGCTTCGGAGAAATGGCCGACCAGTTCAAGTCGGATTATTTCAACATGCCAGTTCATGTATGTAAAGAAGTATGTCATAGCTTCTGAAGAGCACACATCACCACAAGAGATGGTTTTCACGAGCTCCGCTGTGTGGCTGCAGATGGTCCCCACTGAGCTGGTAGAGAAAGAGTTTTGGCGCCTGGTGAGCAGCATTGAGGAGGACGTCATCGTGGAGTACGGAGCCGACATCAGTTCCAAGGACGTGGGCAGCGGGTTCCCGGTCAGGGATGGCAAGAGGAGGCTGCTGGGAGATGAAGAGGTGAGACCACTGCATATAAGTAGCATCTTAGCATTAAGAATGTAATATTGGCAAAAAACGGCTTAAATAAAATGCATGTTAGCATTGATAGCGTACCTCCTGGTCGCTATCATCAATGTAACCTTACTGACACCCAGAGACTAGTGTAGAAAGCTCCACTGCCGCTGTTTATAATTGAGAAGAGCTTAACGATGCACTTCAATTGCTTTATTAAAAAGCAGAGAACACAGGAGCTGCTGTCTCTCCCACTCTCTACACTGCTAACCTGGTGCTAGCATTCAACCAACTAACAGTCAACCGTAAAATATGAATATTTTTAAATTGAATAATGGCCCATATTTAACCACGAAACAGCAATATTTTATTATGAAATAAAAAACCCTTTTGAGTGATGGCACAATGTTCAAATACAGTGAATGACTGTGTCATATTGATCAGAATATAAGACAGATTTTTTTCTCCTGTGACAATAATGTCTTCAAAAGATGAGTTGTACTATAATCGTGGTCTCGAGCCTTTATACATGCAGACCACCTTATATTCTTATATTCAGGTCAAGGCAGTATTAATCAAAAATAAAATACTGCTTTAAATAGTGCTTAGCACATCTTCACCTACAGTACATGGGGCTGGTTTTAGCACATCAAAGTGGCTTCAACATCCTTCACTTATTTTGTATGTGGCCCTTGGTGGGAAATTTTGGACCTTCCTGACTTCAATTACTTCAAGTTGGATGTTAGAGCGCTGTGTGTTGCCTTGGCGTCCACCTGACAGTGTACAAAGAGTTCTTTCGAGATGATTTTTAATCCGACTAAATGTCTCCTGTTAGGAGTATGCCAACTCCGGTTGGAATCTGAACAACATGCCCGTGCTGGAGCAGTCTGTTCTTGCTCACATCAATGTGGACATCTCGGGTATGAAGGTGCCGTGGCTCTACGTAGGCATGTGTTTCTCCTCTTTCTGCTGGCACATTGAGGACCACTGGAGTTACTCCATCAATTTCCTCCACTGGTGAGGCCATGCAATGCTCAGTATAACATTGGTGTGTTGTCAAAAGCACCCATTTGAGCGCCTTTTTGTTTGTAAGGGGCGAGCCAAAGACCTGGTATGGCGTGCCAGCATCCGCAGCAGAGCAGCTGGAGGCCGTTATGAAGAAGTTAGCTCCCGAGCTGTTTGAATCCCAGCCTGACCTCCTCCATCAGCTTGTCACCATCATGAACCCCAACGTCCTCATGGAGCATGGCGTGCCTGTATGTGACTTATTGTATATAATAATTCAGGACCATCTATGGACCAGCTATGGATAACGTGTTTGTTTGTCATTCTCTTCAGGTGTACAGGACCAATCAATGTGCAGGGGAGTTTGTGGTGACCTTCCCTAGAGCGTACCATAGTGGTTTCAACCAGGGCTACAATTTTGCAGAGGCTGTTAACTTCTGCACGGCTGACTGGGTGAGACAGAGTTCTTCTTCATTTAAAAGAGGAACGACCAACCCCCCCCCCCCCCCCCCCCACCACCACCACCCACCCCCTCGCCCCCCACCCCTCCACACACACAGTCGTCATCTGTGATTGTTTTATTCTTTCACAGTTACCCATGGGCCGCCAGTGTGTGGCCCACTATCGCCGCCTGCACCGCTACTGCGTCTTCTCTCACGACGAGCTACTGTGCAAGATGGCCGCTGACCCGGAGAGCCTCGACGTAGAGCTGGCCGCCGCTGTCGTCAAGGAGATGGAGGAGATGATGGAGGAGGAGGTGCAGCTCAGAAAGGCAGTACAGGAAACGGTAAGTTATTTGGATAATGTTTTGCATCTTCTCGGTTTACAATGGCGTCCGTTTGCCTGCAGGGGGTGCTGTCGACTGAGCAGGAGGTTTTTGAGTTGGTGCCTGACGACGAGCGCCAGTGCCACAAATGCAAGACCACCTGCTTCCTGTCTGCTCTGACCTGCTCGTGTAGTCCTGATCGGCTGGTTTGTCTCCATCATGCAGCAGATCTCTGTGACTGCCCTCTCAGCAACAAGTGCCTCAGGCAGGCCTTTGTTCGTCATATATTTAGCTGCTAGCAAACCTTTACTTACTGTGTTGTTCTTCTGATTTCAGGTATCGCTATGATCTGGAGGAATTTCCGACCATGCTGTATGGTGTGAAGAATCGTGCGCAGTCATATGACACCTGGGCAAAGAGGGTCAATGAGGCCTTTGCTGCAGACCAGAAAAACAAGAAAGGTCTCTACTTAACTGCTACACCTTGAATTAACCTGATTATATGTTTGTTTACTTCATTTTTCTCTCTCTCGCTTAGATCTAATTGAGCTTAAAGTTTTGCTGGAGGACGCTGAAGACAGGAAGTACCCGGAGAATTCTTTGTTGCGCTTCTTGAGGGAGATGGTGAAAGAGGCCGAGACGTGCTCCTCTGTAGCCCAGCTGCTGCTCAGTCGCAAGCAGAGACACAGGTAGGTTGACGTTCACTGTTCAAGCAGTGTATGGACCCAGTAGAATACTTGGCACACACAAAGTGACATCTTTTTTGCTTGATTTCACAGCAGCCGCCTGCGTTCGGAGAACAGCCGGACTCGCAGCAAGCTGACTGTGGATGAGCTGAAGGCCTTTGTGGAGCAGCTTTACAGGCTGCCTTGCATCATCAGCCAGGCCCGACAAGTCAAGGTCAGGCCCGACAAACTTTTTTTATAAATCAATGTCTCAATTCAGATTAAGAATGCTCTCAATCATGTCATATTCACACTATTTTGAAGACTAAACCATAGAAATTGTTACAGAAGCTAATATAATACTGTATCTCTTCATAGGAGTTGCTGGAGAATGTGGAGGACTTTCACGAGCGAGCCCAAGTTGCGCTAGCAGATGAGCTACCTGATTCCTCCAAGCTCCAGGCACTATTGGACCTCGGCAGCGGGCTGGATGTGGAGCTACCCGAGCTTCCCCGGCTCAAACAGGAGCTCCAGCAGGCCCGTTGGCTCGATGAGGTCAGCCTCCTAGAAGCTATTAATATAAACCTAAGAATCATTTTAGAGTCTGCGTGTAACGTCTGTGTCACACACACCAGGTCCGCATCACCCTGGCAGAGCCTCATCGTGTCACACTGGAGCTCATGAAGAGGCTGATTGATTCTGGGGTGGGCCTGGCGCCCCATCACGCTGTGGAGAAGGCGATGGCTGAGCTGCAGGAGATCCTGACAGTCTCAGAGAGATGGGAGGACAAGGCTCGCGCCTGCTTGCAGGCCAGGTAATTACACACATCATTGCATACAAACAACAGAAACCTAAAAGCGGCACATTGAGTCATTCCTGCCTGTCTTTTATTAAACAAGGCCTCGACACAGCATGATGACCTTAGAGAGTATTGTGATCGAGGCCAGGAACATTCCAGCATACCTACCTAATATTTTGGCTCTACGAGAGGCCCTGCAGAAAGCCAAAGAATGGACGGCCAAGGTGGAGGCTATTCAGGTACAGTGTGCATTCTCATGAATACCAGAATGATTAAGTTAATTTTTGGATGGATGACAAAGCCATTTTTCCACACATAGCGTGGTGGTAGCTATGCCTACCTGGAGCAATTGGAGAGTCTGCTGGCCCGGGGACGCTCCATCCCAGTCCGGCTTGACCCACTGGCCCAGGTGGAGTCTCAGGTGGCTTCAGCGCGAGCATGGAGGGAGAGGACCGCTCGCACGTTCCTCAAGAAGAACTCAACATACACGCTACTCCAGGTGAGGCGGGTACATTTCATTTGTGGTCGTACATGTGTGGTAATTTGTGTTGTCCTCTCAGGTTCTGAGTCCTCGTGTGGACATCGGTGTTTACGGTAACAGCAAGAGCAAGCGGAAGCGAGTCAGAGAGATCATGGAGAAGGAGAGAGGAGGCTTCGACCCCGACGCCTTGAGCGAACTGGATGAGAACCGGGAGGAGGCGCGAGACCCCTCCGCTGTGGTCGCCGCCTTCAAAGCCAAGGAGCAAAAAGAGGTGGAGGCCATCCATTCCCTCCGTGCTGCCAACTTGGCCAAGATGGCCATGGCCGACCGCATCGAAGAGGTCAAGTTCTGCTTGTGTCGCAAGACGGCGAGCGGTTTCATGCTGCAGTGCGAGCTCTGCAAGGACTGGTTCCACGGCGTTTGCGTTCCTCTGCCTAAGACAGGGGCGCAGAAAAAGATAGGCGTTGGTTGGCAGAGCAATAGCAAGGACTCAAAATTCCTGTGCCCGCTGTGTCAGAGGTCGAGGCGGCCCAGGTTGGAGACCATCTTGTCTCTGCTGGTGTCGCTACAGAAGCTTCCAGTGCGTCTGCCAGAAGGAGAGGCCCTCCAGTGTTTGACTGAGAGGGCCATGAGTTGGCAGGTATGTACTGAAAATGACTACAAGTGTGTACTCTTGTGAACTAATCTTTGCCACCAGGACCGAGCACGCCAAGCTCTAGCCACTGATGAGCTGTCGTCCGCCTTGGCCAAGCTGTCCGTACTGAGCCAGCGCATGGTGGAGCAAGCTGCCCGGGAGAAGACGGAGAAGATCATCAATGCCGAGTTGCAAAAAGCTGCCGCCAATCCAGATTTACAGGTACCAGCACAATCCTGTGGAAGTCTCTCGATGGGCATCTTCTGTGGGACTCTGTTTGATCTATGTTGGGTTTTTTTCCCTCAGGGGCACATCCAGACCTTCCAGCAATCTGGCTTCAGCCGAGCCACATCACCTCGCCAGTCTGTGGACTATGATGACGAGGAGACCGACTCGGATGAAGACATCAGGGAGACGTACGGTTACGACACGAAGGTGAGACGGAGAGTTTCTGGAATGAGTGAGAGGTGTGGCTAGAGTCTAGCCGCTAGACCTAGTCTCCTTTCTTGCAGGACCCAGGTGAGGTCAAGCCCTACCTCTTCTGCGACGATGAGATCCCCGTCAAGTCCGAGGAGGTGGTTAGTCATATGTGGCCGACAGCCACACCCTCTTTCTGCGCTGAACACGCCTACTCGTCAGCCTCTAAGTCCATTGTGCAACGTGAGACTCCTCTCCTTCACCATTTGTGTTAGCATTCTCAAACATCTCACGGCTGGGAAAATGTTGCAGATGTGGGAACGCCAAGAAAGCAGCCCCGGAAGACCCCTTTGGTACCCCGGAGCTTGGAGCCACCCGTGCTTGAGTTGTCTCCACAGGCCAAAGCTCAGCTGGAAGAGCTGATGATGCTGGGTGACCTGCTGGAGGTGTCTCTGGATGAGACCCAGCACA
The DNA here is from genome assembly GCF_037039965.1 of Doryrhamphus excisus. NCBI lineage: Eukaryota > Metazoa > Chordata > Actinopteri > Syngnathiformes > Syngnathidae > Doryrhamphus > Doryrhamphus excisus. The sequence continues at coordinate 15,390,692 of NC_136358.1, read as the reverse complement.
TCTGGAGGATCCTGCAGGCCACGCATCCTCCATTAGAGGAGAGATTCCTGCAGGTCATGGAGGTATGGAACTGATTTTGCTTTCTTAGCATCTCTGCTACATTTTTCCTAGATCTGCTTTTTCTCCACAGCCCGACGACGTTCCGATGGAGAAGTCGCTGAAAATTAAGATCAAGGATTCAGAGAAGAAGAGGAAACGGAAGCTGGAGCGTGCCGAGCATCACCACCATCACCATCACCACCACCACCACATGCTGATGACCACCGCCGGCGGAGCTGCCGCGGTTCTCGGGGAAGTGCGACCGTCTAAGTCCAAGGAACTGAAAAGGGCCGGCCTGGAGCTCGGCCTCGGGGGTAAAACCAAGAAGAAGAAGCTGAAACTGGGCCTGGAGAAGAACCGCGAGATGAAGCAACTGGCCAAACGGTTAGCCAAGGAGGAGAAAGAGAGGAAGAGGAAGGAGAAGGCGGCCGCCAAGGCAGAAGCCATCAGGGAAGGGCTGGAGAAGAGGAAGGAGAAGAAGATTTTGGACATTCCCTCCAAGTACGAGTGGTCCGGTGCTGAAGACTCCAATGATGAGAACGCCGTGTGCGCGGCTAAAAACTGTCAGAGACCGTGCAAAGACAAGGTGAGCACCTAACAGCTGAACATTCCCCTGTGCAGTACATGTGTCATCACGTTGGTGTTGGTAGGAAGTCACATTGCGCCAAAACACACGCTTGGTTTACATGTTAACAGAGGTCAGAGGTGAGCATGTGACACCTTACATGTAGTAATCAAGGTTAGGAATTACACAATGCTTCCATTTAACAACCCCATTGCTTTCCAGTGCAATTGTACCCTAAAAAAAACACTGTTTTGTTCACCGAGGCACACGATTACAGGTGTAGCAACAACAACATGTTTTACACGCTTTTCCTGGTTCTGTCATTACATAATTCACGTAAATAATTGGCCATGAAGCAAAACTTTTTCCGGAGTTTTCCAAAACTCAGTCAGTGTTTGTATGTGGACAGGTAAACTGAGCTTTGCACACATCACTGCACATCTACTACCTCACCATTGTTGATGAAGATGTATTATGGTAACGGTATGGGCTTATGAGGATGACAGTCCTATTATAACATGTTTGTGAGTGAGGACAAATGGGTAGCACCAGTTTAAAAAAAAAATAATAACGATAGCTCCATGTAGATCTATGGCGGTCTAATTTGTGATGGCCCGCCACAAATAAATGTATAGGAAACAGTGTTGTAGTTGTATGTCAGCCTTATAATATATCTAAAATATGTGGTTATACTGGATGACCCAATCGGTCTTGCGGGAAAGCATTTGTGCAAATCATTGCATCATCGATGCACAATGATTCGTGCATCATCACTAAATTATATATGTATAATAATAATTCTAATAAAATTATATATTCATACTTATTACAGTACATCTATATAAATACAAATATGCAATATGTGGTGCTGGAGCCTATCCCAGCTGTCGTTGGGCGAGAGGCGAGGTACACCCTGGACTGGTGGCCAGCCAATCACAGGGCACATATAGACAAACAACCATTCACACTCACATTCATACCTATGGACAATTTGGAGTGGCCAATTAACCTAGCATGTTTTTGGAATGTGGGAGGAAACCGGAGTACCCAGAGAAAACCCACGAATGCACGGGGAGAACATGCAAACTCCACACAGAGATGGCCGAGGGTGGAATTGAACCCTGGTTCTCCTAGCTGTGAGGTCTGAGCGCTAACCACTAGACCGCCATGCCGCCTCGTGCTAATCAACCTTGCAATATTCTGAAAAAAAGTAAAATAAATCAAAGTTTACAAAAGAATATATTGAGAAGTCAAACAAGCAGACTGTTCTCGTTGATGATTCTTAGAAAGAACACTTGTTTAAGCCTTTCGGGTCCAGGAAGACATGTTTACCTTGTTTGTAGTTTGAGTTAATAACAAACATTTCCCCTAAATGGCCATCATGGAACTTTATTGAATATCAACAGCTGATAACAGCACTGGAACACCTTAAGGAGAGTTACACATAACGTATTAACAGGCCAGGCGGCCATGGATCGCTACTGGCCACCAAGTTAACAAGTGGCCAGTCTGTGACAGCCAATCAGAGCACTGGAGTCAGTGGGTCTGCCTTAATGTACTTGAAGCGATGATATAATGAAAGCATGTGTGTGTTTATCGCTAATCTGGTTTCCATGCAGTATTATTAATATTTTTCTGCATTTTGTTCTATCAAGGTGGACTGGGTACAGTGTGACGGCGGCTGCGACGAGTGGTTCCACCAGGTATGCGTTGGCGTTTCCTGCGAAATGGCGGAGAACGAAGACTACATCTGCGAGGACTGCTCCCTCAAAGGGCCAAGACGGGGAGGAGGATGCGACGTGGTCGCGGAAGAGGAGGAGGAGGAGGAGGAGGCTGCACAGGAAAGCGTGGTGGTACTGGCGACACCGACTTTGCTGTCGTCCGGCGGCGGCGCCTCGTGGTCTCACGGCGCCACCGTCCTCACACATCTAAACACAGCGAGCTCGCAGGAGCCTCAGCAGAGCAGTTAGCGCCACCAGAGGCCTCAGAGACTCAATCCGGTATCCACTTGAAAGACTGCAGAGCATCCGAGAGAGAGGTTTTTAACTTCCTTTATCATGAAACTCCGACCTTCTTGGACCCAAGCGGAGTTTTAGCTCTTGAAGCATCCACCAGCTACAATACAACCCCAACAGATGTATCACCTTTAATTCAACGCATTACTGCAACCCTTCACACTAATGTCAATAGGACCCCTGGTTAGGCAAAGAAATGGTTGTAATGTAGTGGAATTATTTATAATGTACATAGCTTGAAAGCATTAAAATAATGGATTGTGGCTTTTTTTGTTTTCTCACCTTTTAATAAACTATTCCTAGTCAAACAATTATAATACACTGTACTGTAATTTTCTTGTTTTATTCTACATATTGTGTAATAAGGGTGTGAACCGTGGAAGTCTGTTCACCCCCACTGCCAGCCCCCCTCACCACTCCGAGTAAACTCTGGTACAAACTCGCTTCAGCCGCTTTCATCTAAATGATTAAACTTCGTAATGACGAGCAGAGAGAGAGTGGCATCCACAGTAATTAGGTTAACATTTGTTCTGATGTTCATTTACTTATGTACTTTTTAAATTTAACTTTCAATTACATGTTTTATTTTGTATTAAAAATATACAAAAAAGGCTCAGTTCTTAGCTACAATTAAAAGTATGATAATTTTTTTTGTAATATATTACAATTTTTTTTAACAAATGGAATTTTTTTAGTTTTTTTTGTTTTTTACAAATTAAAAATGTAACTTGTTTTTTTCATTTCCATACATACATACATAATGCAATATAATAACTTTTATACTATAATAATGCTACAAAAAATATTTTAAATAATTTTGTAATTACCAGTAATTGCACCAGTAAACTGGTGCAAATTCGCTTCAGCCACTTTCATCTAAATGATTAAACTCCGTAATGACCTGCAGAGAGTGGCATCCACAGTAATTAGGTTAACACTTGTTCCGATGTTCATGTACTTTTACTTTTTTTAAACTTTCAATTACATGTTTTATTTTGTATTAAAAATGTACAAAAAAGGCTCAGTTCTTAGCTATAATTAAAAGTATGATACATTTTATTGTAATATATTACTAATTTTATATATTATATTACTTACTTTTTTAATATAATATATAATATGCTACAAAAATATTTTTAATAATTTTGTAATTACCGGTAATTGCACCAGTAAACTCTAAACATCTAAATGATTAAACTCCGTAATGACCAGCAGAGAGAGTGGCATCCACAGTAATTAGGTTAACACTTGTTCCTATGTTCATGTACTTTTACTTTTTTTTAAACTTTCAATTCCATGTTTTATTTTGTATTAAAAATGTACAAAGAAGGCTCAGTTCTTAGCTATAATTAAAAGTATGGCACATTATATGGCAATATATTACTAATTTTTTTTAACAAATGTAATTATTTTGGATTGTTTTTTTTTACAAATTAAAAATATTTTTTTCATTTCCATACATAATACAATAATATAATAAATTTTATACTATAATAATGCTACAGCATTTTTTAATAATTTTGTAATTATTTTAAAGTATTTTTTGTTTTTTTTTGACAAATATTGCTTCTTTTCTTAGTTATAATTAAAGTACATAACATTTTACACTAGTGTAATACTATTAAAATAATGTTTTTAATGATTCAATATTTTATTTTTTTGTATTCTATTTGCATTATAGTATTAAAAATGTAATATTTCTCCAACTAAGGTGGTCCAGTGCAGTCAATTGATGCACTTTGCTCTTTCACATAACAGTACAGACAGTGGAGGCTGGCCTATGTTGAGCATTTTTAAAGCCCCCGCCTCCGACCACCCATTCCTCCCACGCACCCACCCACTTCTCTCACAGCACAAATTCTAAAACCTGAGCATTTACCGCAAAATTCCCTGCTGGAAGCACAGGTGTGAGACGCACAAGAGCAAGTGCAATGAAAGGTAAGGACATCTAATATTGTTGTCAATTCAAATCCTACTTTTCTCCTCTATTTTATCCCAAGGCGACGCTGCCAAAGCGGGCCTCCAGAATGGCGCCACCATCCAGGTCCTGGACCCGCTGCCTGCCTCAGAGGAGAAGATGGAGGAGAGGGGACAGTGGAGCAACAAGGTGGAGTTCATCCTCTCCGTTGCCGGATCCATCATCGGCCTGGGAAATATGTGGCGTTTCCCGTACCTCTGCTACAAAAACGGAGGAGGTGAGATTTTTTTTTTTTTTCTCATCGCTAATTCATCGTATTTCTTACGGGAACCGCCGCAATGTTTTCACGAGAGAAGTGACACGCTGTATGTTGGTCAACGGCTGCAGCCTGGTTAGAAAAAAGAAACGGCCATTTCTGGGTCTTGAAACAGCATGTGGTGGTTCTCCTCTCTCCACCTCCATCGGGGACCGGGTCAAAGGTCAGAGCCGAGAGGGGTCAGACAGCTGTTGTTGCTCCTCGCTTGCAGCAGCTGTCCCCACAGAGGCACCCATTGGGGGAAAACAAGACGACGGAAAATGTTTGTTTGTTTGTTAAACGTTCATATACATTTTGGAATTTCACGTTTTATATTTGCTCGGTTATGAGAAGGATTTTTACAGCAATACAAAAATGGACAAAAGAAACCACTTTTAAGGTGAAATATCAAAGTTAACACAAAAAATAAGTTAAAAAGTCTTAACAAGGAATATTCCTCCTCTGCGCAGGCGCCTTCCTCATCCCATATCTCATCTTCCTGTTTGCCTGCGGCGTTCCTGTCTTCTTCTTGGAGACGGCGTTGGGGCAGTACACCAGCGAGGGAGGGATAACCTGCTGGAGAAAGATCAGCCCCTTGTTTGAAGGTACTATGATGCTTATTTTATAGGCAAGGAACCAAGGAACCGATATGTATAACATGACATATCTCTTGTGGTGGAATGTTGGTGTTGTTTGCAGCATTTTAACAATATCGTTTTTCAAAAAATTTGATCCGTAGTCGTAATATATTCTTAATATGATTATTTTATTGAATGTCATTAATATTTTTTACATTATTTTTCAGGTATTATGATTTGTTTAGGTCACTAATATCAATAATATTATGTATGACATTCTTATATTGCTATTAAAAACAATGCAAAATGTTTAAATGCAATCATGTTCACTTTTAAAAAAATACAAAAAAGAAAACATATAAAACAGCAACAATTGTTTGATCTTATGTATACATATTTATGATTTTAAAAAACAAGCTCAGGAAATGCATTTGGTAATTTGAGCGGGTGCTTAAAATTAACCCAGCACGTACAACCACACCATTTCTCACAGCCAATGAGCTAAATCTAGTCATAGTAGACATCATGTCAAAAGTTTTGTTAATGTATATGAACTCAACTATGTGATTGTGGCATATCAGTATGAAATATTTTACATTATTTTCCGATGAATTTGTATTTAAATGATTCACTACCTTCACAAATGTTTGAAAGAACAACCAAAAATTAAATGAAGACGAAAAGTATCATAATACTATTTTACATATTACCATTTCCAGTTCATATTTTCTGTAAGTAGGCATAAGTAACCGTATTTCATTGCTTTAGTGTTGCTTTCCCAGGCAAAGAGTTAACATAGTTATCTTAAATAAACAAAACAATTAAATATATCTAAATAGAATTGTTATAATACACATTTCTATCAATGAAAATAATATTTTTATTGATTCTTATTCAACAGTTGTTGTGTTCTACATGTTAGATATACATATCTATATAAAATATATTTTCTTTATTACAGTATGTGAACACTGTTACAGGTTGAGCCTGTCCCTTTAAGAAAAACAGCATTGTGGGAAGTTATGTTTGTGTCTCTTTTTCCACTGTATTGTTTTCTGCATTCTGATTGGCTGTAGACCACTGCCAATCAATATTCTTAGGCTGCCTTGCATTGACTCCTGCACGTGTCATCACTAGCTTGCTTGCTAGCTTGTAATTGGACCTTCGTTTAGAAGGAGAATGGCTGCAATGGGAGTACAGCAGCACTATGTTTAGGATACAAAAACGCTACAGTGCAGCGGAATGGCGTCAGGATGTATAGTGAGGGTGTCTGGTGAGGGTGTTTAAAACCTTTAAAAATATATAATTGGAAAACATGAAGTTGGCTACTTTGGCTAGTTATGCCATAAACAAGGGAGGGAACACCGTATTTAAAATAAAACGCACAAAGCAATTATTTATGTTTATATTCTTTTTCTTATTTATTATTCAGGTCTTGGCTACGGCACACAAGTGATTGTGACTTTGCTGAACTTCTACTATATTGTGGTCCTGGCTTGGGGGATGTTCTATCTCTCCTTCTCCTTCTCCTGGGATCTACCTTGGTCTTCCTGCAACAACTCATGGAACACAGGTACTCTGAGATTTTGTTTATTTTTTTTTTAGGAAAAAAGAAAAAAAACTCTTTGTACTTTACTTGTCCAGAAAACTGTTTGGAGTTTCAGCGGAGAAACACCTCTATCAACCAAACAATCTTCTCCAATGCCACCTCTCCTGTCATGGAGTTCTGGGAGTGAGTTCTGTGTGAATGTGACCATGCATCAAGTGTCTGGCACATGTTGGTGTGGAGGGCCAGTACACATGACTGTCTTGGGTCCCAACAGGAGACGAGCGCTGAGGATCTCGCCGGGCATCGACCATATGGGCTCGCTCAACTGGGATCTGGCTGTGTGTCTGTTCATCGCATGGGTCATGTGCTACTTCTGCATCTGGAAGGGGGTGAAGTCCACAGGAAAGGTGGGTGGCAGTCAAAAAAGTCAATGCCTCTCAAGTGAAAAAAGTTTGGGGTTGACCGACAGTCATTTTGTGTCGATACAGGTTGTCTATTTCACTGCAACCTTCCCATATTTGATGCTTATTGTGCTGCTGGTGCGAGGGCTCACTCTGCCTGGTGCAGGGATTGGCATCCAGTTTTACCTCTATCCTGATTTGGGACGCCTGTCAGACCCACAGGTACCAAAATATCATGCTACTGTGTATCAACGGTGCCAAAAGTGCGGCCCGAGGGCCATTTATGTCGAAACAAAACAATAAATAAAGTTTTATTTTTGGAAAATTAGGTTGAGGAAAAAGTTATGTCATAACAGTAAAGTTATAATTACCATAAGAAAACTTACAGGAATGGAATTCGGGCCCCATTGAAGAAAATAATCTGAGATTTTGAAATTAAAGTTGTAAATTTGTGACAATAAAATAGTACATTTAGATGAAAAATGTCATATATTTACAAGAAGTAAGCAATTATGAGAATAAAGTCAAAAATTGACGAAAAATAAAGTCACACCTTTTCATAGCTGCCTCAGACAATGCCTGTTGACAAAAATAAAATTCATTAATTTTCTACTGCTTATCCTCACGAGGGTTGCAGTGGGTGCTGGAGTCTATCCCAGCTGTCTTCAGGCGAGAGGCGGGGTACACCCTGGACTGGTTGCCAGCCAATCACAGGGCACATATAGACAAACAACCATTCACACTCACATTCATACCTATGGACAATTTGGAGTCACCAATTAACCTAGCATGTTTTATGGGATATGGGAGGAAACCGGAGTACCCGGAGAAAACCCACGCATTCACAGGGAGAACATGCAAACTCCACACAGAGATGGCCGAGGGTGGGATTGAACCCTGGTCTCCTAGCTGTGAAGCCTGCATGCTAACCAATCGACTGCCGTGCCGCCACAAATCAGTTAAATATTTCTAAATAGAATTATGTTATAATATATATTGCTAGAAATGGAAAATAATATTTTTATTGATTCTTATTCAACAGTACTTGTGGTCTACATGTTAGATATACATATCTATATAAAATATATTTTCTTTATTACAGTATGTGAACACTGTTACAGGTCAAGCCTGTCCCTTTAAGAAAAACGGCAATCACAGGGCACATATAGACAAACAACCATTCACACTCACATTCATACCTATGGGCAATTTGGAGTCGCCAATTAACCCCACGCATGCACAGGGAGAACATGCAAACTCCACACACAGCTGGCTGTGGGGGGAATTGAACTCCGGTCTCCTAGCTGTGAGGCCTGTGTGCTAACCACGTGACAGATGCAGACTCCCCGTGCAGACTTTATATATAACCAATATTCAGAAAATTAAAAAAACAGAATTGGAAAATTCTTATTTATTGAGCAGAAATACAACATGGAAGTATCTGTATCGGACCTGAAGAATCGGTGCGGAGCCGTCCCAAATTACATTAGCAGCTATCCACGTTTTTGGTTAAGGTTTAGCCTCTCAGGTTCTTCCCCAAATGAGAACCAATTGGTGTTCTGTCCCCTGTTGGCACTGATGCACAAGGTGCAGGCCTCCCACGGTTCCTAGCGGGGTCCTGCTGGGTCCATCTGTGTTGTGTAAAAAGAAGCAGGAACCGCAAGGACTCTGCTCGGACTGTAAACAGGACCACAGACTGCAGATCAGACCTCCCAGTTTGCTCTGAAACTGGGAGGCTGCAGTGTTTTTGACTGTAGAAGTTTTGTTAATGAGTATTTATTTCACCATCATCTCCCTTGTATGTTACTGATTATACATCAACGGTAAATTCCTGTGGATCATACAACCCTTACATGTCACGTGTATGGTCGTCCTTGCTGCTTTTATACAGTAATTGTATCATTTTGACGATAGAATGAATGAATAAATACTGAATATATAATAATTGATGTACTAAAAGTTGTTTTAGTTTTCTTGAATACACATATTTGAAATTTCGCCCATGACTCCTTTTGAAGGTATGGATGGATGCTGGGACCCAGATCTTCTTCTCCTATGCTATTTGCTTAGGGTCGCTCACAGCGCTGGGCAGCTACAACCGATACAACAACAACTGCTACAGGTACTTGTGTTGATTCTGCACATCTGATGAACAGCAAGTCAACTTCCTGTGTGTCCCTTGCGTTGCAGAGATTGCCTGTCGCTTTGCTTTCTGAACAGTGGCACCAGCTTTGTAGCCGGGTTTGCCATCTTCTCCATTCTTGGTTTCATGTCTTATGAGCAGAATGTTCCCATCTCAGAGGTGGCCGAGTCAGGTAAGGCCCGACACGGCGAGTCCACGATATTTCATTCATGATACTTGATATTTGTTCTACTTTTATCCCGCAGGTCCTGGTCTAGCTTTCATTGCTTATCCTCGTGCCGTGTCCATGATGCCCTTCTCACCTCTATGGGCCGCTCTTTTCTTCATCATGATTGTTTTCTTAGGGCTGGACAGTCAGGTGGGTGCGGAATACACTCTATGAATGAATGATGATCCTGTAATGATTATACTGCCTCTACGTTAGTTTGTATGTGTGGAGAGCCTCGTGACCGCCATCGTCGACATGTACCCTGCCGTGTTCCGCCGTAAGAACCGCAGGGAGCTCTTCCTCCTGGGTGTGGTCTTCATCTCCTTCTTAGTGGGCCTCGTCATGCTCATGGAGGTTGGTGTTGGACTCACAAATACACTAAGCTCAACTACTACATCTTTGGTATGGAATTAGTTCATTTCTTGTATACAGACACAGTATTTGGATCTCTGGTCTCAGTTGCTTGCCCCTTAAAGGGCCAGTACATGGCTTTTGAATGCTACTGCTGCTCTGATCAGCATTGTTTTGAGCAGGGGTGGGCAAACTACGGCCCAGGGGCCACATGCGGCCCATCACTTGCTTTCTAAGTATTTCAAATTTTAACATACAAACTGGCAACATGACTTGCAAGACGGATGTCTTATTTTTTGTAAAAAAAAACAAACAACAAAACTGTGAAATTAAATTACATAGTTTGATGTGGTCTGATGTTTAAAGTGCTCCTGAAAAAAGGGACACAAGAATATAACACTTTATAAACTATAACACTATAAACTTTTACAGATAAAATTAGACAAATAATTCAAGGAAAATTCATTAATTTTCTGCCGCTTATCCTCACAAGGGGTGCTGGAGCCTATCCCAGCTGTCTTCAGGCGAGAGGCGGGGTACACCCTGGACTGGTGGCCAGCCAATCACAGGGCACATATAGACAAACAACCATTCACACTCACATTCATACCTATGGACAATTTGGAGTCGCCACTTAACCTAGCATGTTTTTGGAATGTGGGCGGAAACCGGAGTACCCGGAGAAAACCCACGCATGCACGGGGAGAACATGCAAACTCCACACAGAGATGGCCGAGGGTGAGATTGAACCCTGGTTTCCTAGCTGTGAGGTCTGCGCGCTAACCACTAGAGCACCGTGCAGCCCCTCAAGGAGAATTATAAGCATAAAATAGTGTGTGTGTTAAATATATGTTCCGGCCCCCCCGGACAATTTTGTTAACTCAGTGCGGCCCATGAGTCAAATATTTGCATCCCCCTGGTTTACAGGGTGTTTCAAGTTTGCTATAATTCTTGATCGTGAAAAAATACTGTATATCCTGTATTGCGTAAGGGGAGACTCCAAATTGTCCATAGGTATGAATGTGAGTGTGAATGGTTGTTTGTCTATATGTGCCCTGTGATTGGCTGGCCACCAGTCCAGGGTGTACCCCACCTCTCACTCCAAAGTCAGCTGGGATAAGCTGCAGCATACCCCTGCAAGCCTAGTGAGGATAAGCGGTATATAAAATGTATGGATGGATAAAAAGAAACACATGAAGTGTTGCTGTTGGTTTTTCCAGGGTGGCATGTACGTCTTCCAGCTGTTCGATTACTATGCTGCCAGTGGTATGTGTCTTCTCTTCATGGGCCTCTTTGAGACCGTCTGCATTGCTTGGGTCTACGGTAAGTCGGCCATTAAACAGGAAGTGCTTTTGTACTGTCTATTAATTGTTGCAAAAAAATATCTCGATTCTGTTTTTCCAGGTGCCGATCGCTTTTATGACAACATCGAAGACATGATCGGCTACCGTCCCGGCCCTTATATTAAATACTGCTGGTTGTTCTTCACCCCAGCGACCTGCATTGTGAGTTTTAAACGTCTTATCATGAGAAGTTTGGAGGAGATTGCACAAAATACAGTATGAGTTGTTGGATATTAACACATTTATCCTAACAGGGTACATTTGCATTCTCCCTTATTAAATACACTCCCCTAAAATACAACAATGAGTATGTGTACCCATGGTGGGGCTATGTGATTGGCTGGCTGCTGGCTCTCTCCTCCATGGTTTGCATCCCTCTTTGGATGGCGTACAAGATCAGTACCACACAAGGAACATTCAGAGAGGTAATACACGTCATGTATTTATATGTATCAGTGTATCAGCTTTCAAAATACATGTGTTTGTCTTTTCCACAGCGCATCCGGCTGCTCATCACACCATCAGAGGATTTGCCCAAAACAAAGAGGGAGCAGGAGAGGTTGCTGGCCATTTTTGCTCCAGAGGAAGACACCGTCAGGAATAAAATTGGCTACCATCCTGTTTTGGAGCAAGACTCCAACTTATGAGGTAGCAGAATTCCAATATGCACTTCTTGGAAGGTTTTAATATGACCCAGAAGCCATATTTGTATCATATTATTGTGCTATCATGAGTGATTGTTGTATTTACGTAATAAAATGTATTTTTATTTTAAGGTGAACTATATGACAAAAATATGCAATATTAGTGCTCTAGTTGTAGAACTACTAATGTATCAGTTTCTTATTTTTACTGTAACAAATTGTCTGTATAAGGAAATCTGTATATCTGTTTTTAAATAAAGGTGTAAAATCCAACAAGAAAGCACTTTTACTATGCTAAGTAGCTTTGACAAGCACTTTAGCTGTATTTACAAGTCCCCACGAGGGAAAAATACTGAAGACACGGCATATCTGATCAGCTAAAGCACAGGTGTCCATGGGGCACATACTGAAAAATCAAAGGATGCAGGCAGAGCGTCGTTCCGGCTCGAGCTGGCTCTTTGAAGTGAACGAGCCAGCTTTTTTCCCCCGATCTGTTTTTCTGTTAAAGCTGCGTGTAATTGGTCAAAATGTGTGGTGCCATGCATGTGGACACTGAGCAAAAGGATGGCCTACATTTACAACTTAGATTGTAGTATTTGTTCCATGAAATTGTATGAATTTATTATATATATACTGACCCTCACAGTGTCTGTCAAAATAATTCTGTCTGGTTAAGTCCCCACTGAAGACCCAAGTACCAAATACACCGTTCACCGCTGATTTCTCCAGTGTATTTCTGCCAATAAAAACAAGTATTAGTCTTGTTTCTTAAAAAATATATTTTCTAATTCGTCATCCTAATTCGTCATTCATAACTTGTGCAAAAATTACACTTGTCATCTTGAGTGTCATTGGTGACTTATGATTGGCTGACAGTTTTTACGTCACTGCCTTGTCACGCACAACGTGCCCTCGAGACGCCCTCCCTTTTTCCCATCATGCACCCGGGGATGACTGAGGAAAGATGGCGGAAGGAGGAGCGGCCGATCTGGAAACCCAGAGAGGAGAGGTCGCGGCACTAATGAAAACGCAACTAAAAAAGGGAGACACTTGGTGAGACTTGAGTTTGAACCTTTTGGACAAGTGCAGCTTGACCGTCAGTTGTCTCGGCAGCGACTGTCAACGTCATTAAGCTTGTGGAAAGTGGCGCTTACGGGCCGTGTTGACAGTTAGCTTCGAGCTAGCTAGCGTGTGTGTCAGTTATCGTCGGTTCAGTTAGACACTACTTGGGACCAAACGTTCATCCTTTTACGTCACATTGTTTATTTCTAACTGTGTTCATCCCTCCTGTATTATTTTACAGCTTCTAATTTTATGAATTGAATAAGTACCATGTCATTTGAGATGATCGTGCACGATAGCTAGGGGCTATTTGGCTAGCGTACCGAACTGTCAGTGGGTTCATACGTCGGCTTCTTTAGGGCGGAGTCTGAAAAAGAAGCACCTGTCAAAATCAGAGAGCCAGCTGGCCACAAGTTGAGCAACCCGACCTCAAATGTGCGTTAACAGTGCCGCTTTAACCACTGATGTTTACATCTTATATGTTGAGGTAGCATCGCATTGCAATCGTCTCCATTCTACATGGGCAGAACTATTATCAACCAAACATATTCTATGCATGTAGTGTTGAAAACATTGTTAGAACTAATTTAAACTCCAAAATATGACTCTTTGTTGTTGCTGCAGGTACTTGGTAGACAGTCAGTGGTTCAAACAGTGGAAGAAATATGTGGGATTTGACAGCTGGGACAAATATCAGATGGGGGACCAGCATGTCTACCCTGGACCAGTTGATAACGCTGGTCTTCTCAGAGGTAAGAATTGTTGTTTACACACTTACTTAGACAAGGGGGGGCGAGAATAGCTGCATCATTCTGGCAAATAGCCACAAAGAGAGTACAAAACAACATTGTTGTTTTTACAAGGGTTCATAGAAAGCTCTCCAGCATACCTTCTGTGTGTTTTGCGCTGCAGGAGATACTCATTGTTGAACCACTTGCCGGCTTTGTGAGTCATGCTTACCTCTTTTTCCTCCTTTGTACCCATAGATAGGGATGTTCTGGCTATCAAGGAACATCTCATTGATGAGCTGGACTACATCCTTGTGCCGACGGACGGCTGGAATAAGCTCGTCAGCTGGTATGGGCTCACAGAGGGTCAGGAGCCAATTGCACGTAAGGTAAGTGCTCGGCCATTCTGAGAATAGCATGAGTGGATGGGGAGAAGCACATAGTGGTTGTGATTACTTGCAAGACTTGTGGAATCAAGCTTTGCGCGTCTGTTTTGGGTAGCGTTAAGCTAATTATTTGTAATTGTGCACACAATGCATGGACTGCTATTGTAAATATGTAAATGTAATACCCCTGTCATGGCAGATATTCATTGGTATGTACTTATGTGTTATTTTGAGGTAAAATGAGGCAAGTCCACTTAACCCACACATTTGGCGAGTCATTGTATCATGGCCGCCGCGAAGTGTTGCACCCCCCAAACTCCTCCACCCTCCTCACCCATTGACCCTCCCATTTTGCCATGTATGCGCTGGGACGTATCAGGTGGCCAAAGGGTTTCTATTTTCAGGCGACGTGCTGCATGACGGAAAAGCTAATGGAGCGAGCTGCGAGACACAACATGCAGGAGGTTTATCATCATGTTTTTGATCTATCGCTCCTTTCTTCCTGTGGAGTCGTCACACTGATTTCTTTGGGGTGGAGTGTTAGGATGGCGTGTGTGGGCGGACTACTCACGTGTTAAAGAGGACTATAGTCACAGGGATTCACGCTCCGTTCTTGTTTGATTGCTAACACCGGCGGAATGATCGTCCTTTTTTTTTAAGTGGATGAAGGCCCGCTGAGGTCATACTGAGAGAGGCAGATTGATTATGTCACCGGGAAGGGAGGTGGGAGGGATGAAAGGTTTTGGCTCGGCTCTGATTTGTGGAATTCTGCTTGGCAACGACTTTTCCTCTTAGCTCACGGACACGTTGGCCCACTGGGGATCTTAGGTTTGGGATAGGGAGGGGGCAACGGGGGCTGAATATGAGCTGCGTGTGCATGACTATTGGATTTCTCATGGATATTTGTGAAGTTGTGTGCGAATATGAATGTGTGTGTGTGTGTGTCGGAGCTGTACAGTGTTGAAATAAATAGGCCGGGACCCCTCAGCTGTTTCCACAAGGTGCTGCTAATTTGGGCCCTCCACTCTTGACTGTCAGCTGAGTGGCCGCCATTGCGTCAAACTTAAACATACAAACATTAATTATTTGCTATATAGTGCAAATACTGTGGACTTTTTCCATCTGTTGTACTTGGCCTGAAAGAATGGACTTGTCAACGCTATGGAATCTATCATGACAACCGCTTTATGTTGTGGAGCTAGACATGCACCATGATTAAACATACACCGACTGTGTATAGTAATTCTTTAGCATTTAATATGTGGTCATATCCTTGTGTCTTCATAAGGTGGTCGAGCAAGGTATGTTTGTGAAGCACTGCAAGGTTGAGGTGTACCTGACCGAGCTAAAGCTATGCGAGGACAGCAACATGGACAATGTGATCACCAGGCGCTTTAGTAAAGCTGACACAATAGGCAAGTCTCACTGACACAAAAACACTTTTTCCCATAACCCATTTACATTTGGACAAGTTAAATTCATATTTCATTTCTCTATTGTAGATCTAATAGAGAAGGAGATGCGGAAACTGTTCAGCATCCCAGATGAAAAGGAAACCAGACTTTGGAATAGGTACATGAGCAACACGTTTGAGCCTCTCAACAAACCCGACAGCACCATCCAAGATGCTGGCCTTTATCAAGGACAGGTAAGGCGCCTTTTCTACTCATTACACAAGAACAGTACCCTATTTTATCACCATAAAGTATACAGGTGGTCCTCGGGTTATGACCGAGTTCCATTCCTAGACTGCCTTGTATGTCTGAACTTATACCTAACATTCAGGGTGCTTCATTGTGATATTGATATCAATATAATGGGCTGATATCAGCAAAAATCTGATTATATCGGCCTGTATCTAAAAGTCTGAAAAAGACTTTGCAGCTGAGTACAACACTTGTCATGCACAAGTTTCCTATGTAAGCACAGAACGGGGGTAAGTTTAATATTACTCATGGGGCATGTGAAGCAGCGGGAAACTTCATAAAATTAAGTCATAAAAGGTGTTTTATTCGTGCTGATATCAATTTGATATCTCTATTGGAAGTGAAAAAGTTGTATCAGGACACCTCTATGTAAATAGTCACTCACAATGTACACAGAACACACGAAGCACATATAAAAACAAAGTGAACTCCTACTTTTCTCCCTGTGGGTGGCTGAAAAATACTTTCCCAGGGTAACCTTCTCCTCTCCTCCCAGATCTCCTTGTCACAGCGCACAGAATCCATGACCCCTCTATCATTCATTAGCATCCAATAATTTTAATCTTAATGATAAGTGCGACATACGTCCCCATCGTGACCATAAGAGTGGCCAACATTGATGGGTGTGTCTCCTGTCTTTGACCTTTTTATGATGTTCATTTTCACTTCCAAGGACACACTGGCTGTGTATTCTTTTGTCAGCATGCACTGTAACTAGTGCAGTTATGGATTAATTTTGGATTAATTCATGGGAGCACCTTGAAACACACACAGAACATCGAAAACCGTGGAGCACCCATATCTTGAGTAATGTAGCTTGGTGAAAATATGTATCACTTGCCCCAGGTAGCTTGTCTTACATTTGTGTCGGATTTGAACTGATTGGATGTTTTCATTTTACATACACTTGCATTAGTGAATGCTCGCCGAAACGTTCATCCATCCGTCTTCACATTAGCAATAGCAGCAAGAGGCCCTCCCTTTCCGCCACCTCAGCTTTTCCTTTGTGATGTCTCCTGCAGGTTCTCGTAATAGAGCAGAAGAATGAGGATGGCACATGGCCCCGAGGCTCAGACGCACCCAAGTGAGAACAGACGTGGCTTACATTGTTTTATTTGTGGCAAAGTACTTTAACAAGCAGTCTGCCAGCCACTAGTGATGAAACCTTGGGATGCTAGATCACTGCAATATATAGAAAATGTCTACACTGGCTACAACATATGCTCATTCCCCTCAATGACATACCACTTTATTTTAAATCCATCTCAGTTTTCAGTTTGTTTGACTCCTTTCTGCAGCGGCCTGCCTGTTTGCTTTACGCTAACTCATGATCTATTCTGATTTCTTATCTTTTTGAAGGTCATCTGGTGCTTCCAATCTCTCTGCTTTGCCAAAGATCTCGCCTTCATCTCTCTCAAACAATCATAACAGCAGCTTCAACAGCAGGAAGTAAGGCTCGAGTAGCTGAGGGGTGGTTGCGGGCGCCAACAGCCAGAGATGGACTTACCAAAAACTCGTATTTATTGCGCATGTTCCTCCTGAATTCTACCACTATGAATGAAGACGTTTTGAATATCCAATCTGACTCGAGCCGGTCCGTCTCTGGCTGTGGATTCGGGGCTGAAAGCGAATTGCTTAAGGATGCAGTTTCAATTGTTTGAGGTGACAGCAAGGCAAGTGTGATTGATTTCTTTGGAATCAGGAGACAGCAGTGCTCTCTGCTAGTTGCCTCCCGGTGCCTCAAGGTGTCTTAGTCAGCGTTTATCTGTGTCAGTTAATAGCCCACATACAGTGTGGCACAGTTTCTTGATTTCATCCTAATGCGTGCATACAGCTGCGTCCACCTTAGGGACCCCTGTAGTAGGTAGCTGCAACTTATGAATGTTGCTGTTATTCAAGTATCAATACAATAATTTGAGGGGAAAAAAGATAAGATATGGCTTTATTCGTCCCTCAGTGGGGAAATTTGCATTAAAAAAAGCATTTATATTAAAAAAAACATCATTGTGGCCATACATTGATTTCATACAGCCAAGTGAAAGCTACATTACAGGAACCAGGTGGCACTTTTAAAAGGCACACCCCTTCACAGTCCAGGGATATGCTGTATATCATAAAAACTGAAAGATGCCTGGTGAGGTACTTTATGGTTAACTATGCATTTCTGGGTCTTTTTAACCTGAGCAGTTAGCAGTTAAAGTGATAGAGCCTACGTCAGCCCACCGCTAGAGAGAGAGAGCACTGCTTGTCTGAGGGTGGAGCTGTCTCCTCGACTGTCCCCTCCTTTTCACCTTCCATGTGTTTTGCTGCATGCAATGGTTGTTATTTCTAGCATCTAACTCTTAAATGCATAAAGAAGTGAGGTGTTCTTACATGCATTCATTGATACCAGCGGCATCGTTGTCTGACTTTGAGGATTTTGAGTTTATACTCGCAGTAGCTCTTCTGTCCTTGATTCACTGCCGTGCCAGCGCCATTGTTTCATCTAAATTATGCATGTCTCATCTTTTTTTTTTTTTTTCATATGTAATGGCCCCGCATTGCATAGCACTTTTTTCATTTTTGGAGCTGTCAGTTTATTGTGGTTACAATGCTGTGTAACAGCAGTGTCACTGTCATTTAAGGCAACATCCCCTCACTCTTCTTCGCTCTCCCCTTCTCCTGCCAGCTCATTGCCATGCATACGTTCTCGCAGGCAAGTGACCTTCACAATACTCCTCATCTACTTTCCTCTTCTCTTGCCTGTATCCACACATCAGCAGCCAGTGTCATAAAAATGCACTTTCTTTGGTATAAGTTGATTTATTCAGACACCCTTGCCCCCACCCCTTTAAAAGCCCTCCTTGAGTCAACTATGGCATATTAAAGAGCGTGTAAGAGGGGGTGCCAAAATGTGGGAACGTAATAGATAGACAGATATTGCATGTACCAACATGCATCAATGTACATTTACAGCAAGGCTTGTGAATACTGCAGCCTCAGCTGGATGCAGTCCCATCGGCTGCTTCCATCCAACCCCATCTTGTTTCTCCTCCGTCAGAGCCCCCTCCCTCTCTTACCCCCACCCTCTTGTACTGTCCCCTCCTCTGCCTCTTGCCCCCTCTCTCTCTCCCTCTCTCTCCCTGTGCACCTCTCGCTTCACTAGCAGTACTCTTGAGCATCCTTGCTGCTGCTATAAATATCTGCTGGAAGCCGTAGAGCGGCGGCAGCAGCAGCAGCAGCAGGCAGGCCAGAGGGAGGTCTAGGAGACCTGGGCTAGAGGACACTAGTATAGGACAGGACTGCACTAGTGGAGCGGATAGGATGGCAAGATAACAAGCAGGTGCTGCTGAAGATGTAGATGATTTCAAGTGTTGTTTTCGAGTGATCTGGTGGTAAACCTGACAGTCAGCCTGTCCTGGACCATATTCAAACTGGACTGCCACTGGTTTGTGCTGGAGTACCATTAAGAATGGATCTCTACTTTGCCTGGCTTCTAAACGCCAGGATTTGCATGCGCCGGACTTGAAATCAATCTCAACCCAGGCTGCCGCTCGTTCAGTTTTGTAGAGACATGCAGGCCGGCATGGGCCGGGGCGGGGCTGAGATGTCATGCTCCTGTGTTGCTGGTGGTGCCTGAGGTCTGAAGCGGTGGAGCTGGACAGCCGAAGGGTGGACCACCGCGTGCTGAACTGTGAGGCCAGTGCCTCCGCCACCATCCCGGCGGTTTCTCTTGACCAGTGGGAGCAGGAAACGACCAACGCTGCCTCGCAGCCCCCTCAGAGGTCTGCTGCTTGCTGCAGGCCGAGTTAACAGCATTGGCCATTTTAAAGACCTGCGTAATACATAGACATAGCAGTATTTGTCTCTGTGTTCATGACCTTTTCGGAGCTCTTAGCCATTCAGCAAACTAATCAACTGTTTCACTTGTCCTCTTGATTGCAGTGTGAAGAATTCGACCTATAGCTTACCATCCTACCACTCCTACAGTAACAGCTATGACTACTCAGAGCAGAGTAGGCAAAGTGAGCGTCCAGGCCTGTGTGGACTGTCGAACCTGGGAAATACCTGCTTCATGAACTCTGCCGTGCAGGTAACAGCATACTCTACAAGGACGGACTTTAATCTAAAATGTTGAGAGATGACCTGATGAAACTACAAGAATGATGTCTAAGAAAAGGAGAGTCTGACTCTTCAATTATAAATTAAGCTGGAATCCACTCTGTAATTAACATTGTCCTCTGCTGCTCCTGTGTCCTCAGTGTTTAAGTAATATCCCTCCCCTCACGGACTACTTCCTCAAAGACAAGTACACCAGTGAGCTGAATGCGGACAACCCACTGGGCATGAAGGGAGAGATTGCCAAAGCCTATGCTGAGCTTATCAAGCAGCTGTGGTCCTGCAAGTGCAGCTACGTTACCCCAAGGCCTTTCAAGGTTGAATGTCTACATAAAAAGTTTGGTTAAAATTGTGTTTTTTTCTTGTATAGTACATTGACGTCTCTGTTCTTTAGACACAGGTGGGCCGCTTCGCCCCTCAATTCTCAGGCTACCAGCAGCAGGACTCTCATGAACTGCTGGCTTTTCTTCTGGATGGTCTTCACGAGGACTTGAACCGGATTAGGAAGAAGCCTTACATACAGCTAAAAGATGCCAACGGCCGGCCTGATAAGGTGCTTGGAAGATGGATTTCGTTCTCGCTGTGGGAGTATTGACAATGTATTAATATGGTTTTGCTGACAGGTGGTGGCAGAGGAAGCTTGGGAGAACCACATTAAGAGGAACGACTCCATAATTGTGGACATCTTTCATGGTCTGTTTAAGTCCACCTTGGTGTGTCCTGTGTGCGCCAAGGTCTCGGTGACTTTTGATCCTTTCTGCTACTTGACACTGCCTTTGCCCATGAAGAAGGAGCGCACACTGGAGGTTTATCTAGTCAGGTTGGACCCCCTGGCCAAACCCACACAGGTAACGGTTATTACCAGGGAGAGTCTCCTCCTGATATAGTCCTGACTTGGTCTTATGGACTACTTTTTTTTTCCAGTACAAACTAACCGTGCCAAAGGTGGGCTCCATCTCTGACCTGTGTACCTCCCTCTCCATCCTGTCCGGGCTTCCTGCTGAGAAGGTAAGGACTAGATTGGGCCGATGCATATAGGCTAATTAGTCATATTTACTAGCTATTGAAAGTAATAAAATTCTCTTGCGGGTTTCCGCAAGCATGTTATTCTCATGGGGCACTGATGTGTAGTGTGATATTGTTCTACTAAGTCACAGCTTATCATGGTGCAAAAAATGCAGTTCCTTACTTAAAAATGCTGTTTCTCTTGTTGTGCGAGTGAGACAAGGAAGCGCTGCACCTCCCTAGTCTGTGTGTTTGTGTATTTGGAGGGGGGGCAGGTGGTACTCAGGCAGTGTGCAGCACAGAGACACACAGGAATGAAGCGACAAAAGCTCTGTGCAGAAATAAAAAGTTAATATATGGTTTACGTATTGGCCGATGTTGATTAATCTGGGATACGTCATAATGGGCCGGGCTCTAGTATGACTTTACAGTCAGCTCCATCTCCTTAAGCGCTATTACATTAAAATGCTGACCTTTTCCACTGACAGACATTTAATCATTTAAAGTGTCCTTGGTCATACAGCGTCAACGTCAAACGGGGTGATGTTTTTGTCCTTTTTGTTATTGAACCAGAAAGTCAGACCTCTGCCAAGGCTGAACAATCCTAATTTGGCACCAAACTTACCCATCCAAATTTGCCATTAGGATTCAGGCATTATTCCCTGAGAAGTTAAGAAAAATGTTGACTCATTTTGCAAAGTTAGCAAAAGTGGAAGCAAATCCCCTGACTCTGCACCAAATAACTAAAGCATTCTTCCTCGGCCCTTGTTTCAACTCTCCACATGTGGGCTCTTGGGTTCCCTTCAGATGATTGTAACAGACATCTACAGCCACCGTTTTCATCGGATCTTCGCCACCAATGACAATCTCAGCAGCATCATGGAGAGAGATGACATCTACGTGTAAGTACTATGTTTTTATCCTATCACCAGCCTCCATACGTTTCCTTGCACAAGTGTTGTTTAGTTGTTACTGTAGGTCTTTCAAAGTGACTTAGGAGCATTTTACCTCTTTGTAGCTTTGAGTTAGCGGTGAATCGGGTGGAGGACACGGACCACGTCGTCATCCCTGTGCACCTGAGGGAAAAGTATAAACAGTCGGGATACAACCACACCAGCACGCCGCTGTTCGGATTGCCTTTCCTCATCGCCGTTCCCAGGACGCTCAGCGAGGACAAACTCTACAACATGCTGCTAATTCGCCTATGGTGGGTTATTACTACACCAGCAAGGATCATAAACATAAACTAGTCCATGAACTGCATTTTTAATGCTGCCGCTCAGGAGTTATTGTGAATTAAAAGGGGCCTGTGTTTTCTGCAGCCGATTTGTGAGATCGTCTGTCGAGGAAGATGAAGATGACTGCGAAGAGAGCCAGTCCACCAAACCACACACTGTCAATGGCAACACTACTAATGGCCTCCAGGAGGAGGGGTCGCCAAGTCAGTGCATCACCTACTCACTCCACCTAAACACTAATATTTCTTTAACCTGGTCTTCTGTTTTACTTCAGGTGAGATGGAGACTGACGAGCAGGACGATGAGTCCAGTCAGGATCAAGAGCTACCCTCGGAGAACGACAACAGTCAGTCAGAGGACTCTGTGGGCGGAGATAACGAGCTGGAGAACGGCATGGTCGCCCCGCAGAACTCCACCAAAGGCCAGCAGACCACCACCGGGCACAACAGAAAGAGACTTTTCACATTCCAGCTGAACAACATGGGAAAGACGGACTTCTCCCTCATCACGGACGACACACGGCAGATCCGCTTTGATGAGGGACACTTGCGGCTCAGTGGTCGGTATTCACATGTTCTTGTATGTTCTTCACATTACCGAATCAATTCATCAATCCTTTTTGTCGTCCTCTTGTAGATCGTTCTTATCTTTCTTTGGACTGGGAGCCCGAGATGAAAAAGAAATACTTTGACGACACAGTTGTTGAGGTAAAACCAGCAGCACTTCTCTTATAAGTATACAATATGTCCTCTTCAGGGTATTGGGTGTTTTTAAAACAGGACTTTGACAAGCATGAGAGCATGGACTACAAGCCTCAGAAGAAAGCCTTCTTCAAGCTGAAAGACTGCATTGAACTGTTCACTACTAAGGAGAAACTGGGAGCCGAGGACCCTTGGTATGTTATCTGCTTTAAATCAGCTGATACACCCAGTACTCAGTCAGTACAACATGATGACCAATGTTTGCAGGTACTGTCCAAACTGTAAGCAGCACCAACAGGCCACCAAGAAATTGGACCTTTGGTCTTTGCCGCCGGTGCTGGTGGTCCACCTGAAGAGATTCTCCTACAGCCGCTACATGAGAGATAAACTGGACTCCCTCGTTGACTTCCCACTAAGGTGCACAAACCGCACAAACAAAGTGACGTCGTCCTTCCGAGTCACTCACCTTTCTTACGTGTCCTTCCTGCAGCAATCTGGACATGTCGGAGTTTCTGATCAACCCCAACAGCGGACCGTGTCTTTACGACCTGATCGCTGTGTCCAACCACTATGGCGGCATGGGGGGAGGCCACTGTAAGAGTTGATAGTAGAATAAGGATGCTTGCTGCCTAGCAAGACCCATTCATTCCAGCAGTATTGCATGTGTCACTTTGGAGTAATTGTGGTATTAATGTTTGTCTTGCCTGGCTTAGATACTGCTTACGCTAAGAACACAGATGACGGAAAGTGGTACAACTTTGATGACAGCAGCGTGTCGCCTGCCAGTGAAGATCAAATAGTGGTGAGTGTGCTTATTGCTGTCCAATGTTACAGTCATCAAAAACACAAACACTTAATAGTTTTGACGTTAAATGAATAGTATTGACGTAATTAAATGATCCTAAAAGTGTGTCTACTTGACTATTTAAGTTATTCTCATTTCAATGGTCTTGGATGCACATCATCGGTGAAAAACGCTAGCTCAGCATAACTAAAGGGCCAAGATTCCACAATACACTGGTGTGTAGTCCAGGCAGTAAATCATGTTTGTAGAGCCATGCCATGAAGTTCCACTTAGGCTGAGCACACTGCAAGTTTTGCAAGTGTAACACATTTCTAAATGGAGGGTGAGTTCATAGAAAAGCCACCTTAATGTGAGTTGGTGGTTATTTCCTGATGGTTTCTCTGTGCTCATGTCCAGTCCAAAGCGGGCTACGTACTCTTCTACCAGCGCCAGGACACGGTAAAAGGCACGGGATACTTTGCGCTCGACTGTGAGAAAGAGGAGGATAACGAGGAGGAGGAAGAGGAAGAAGAAGAAGAAGCAGAGGACGATGACGACGACGAGGAAAACGAAGAGAGACGAAGCGCCTGCTCTTCTTCTCCTGCTGGCGCTCCCGCCGCCACCGCCGCACAAAGCGAAGACCCGAATGAGAACAAGTGCAGGAAGAATGACAATGAGCCAGAACAGGAAGAGGAGGAGGTGCCCAGTCGAGATGTCACCATGAGCGCCAACTGACAGAAGCGAGGGCATAAACAATCAGAGCGAGAAAGAGGGATCTTTCCATCCAAAGCCATATGGACACACAGCATGGCAAGCGGGTGCCAACGGACCCAGCCGGGTGGTTCGGACCTAACCGGTGCCAATGTGGGCGTGGCATTAGTGGTACGTGGAGAATTCAGGGCCCTCCCCCTGTGGCTGAATCACTGTTTGTGTGTGCGTGCGTGTATTACCAGTTACATTTTTGTTTCTAAAGGAAACTTTAGGAAGGCTTTGATTCTGAGGCTACATCAGAGCAGTTTGCGTTGTGAGTCTTTTATATCTCTGAGAGAAAGTTATCATTTTAGTATCTTTAAGTTTGTACATATTTTAAACACTGAACAGTATGTGCGCTGACGCATTTTGAACCGCACAATCACCGACTTATCCACGTTTTGCTTTTGTTGTTATTGCCACACACTGCAGTCTAGCTCAGAGATGAATGTGATGTGACTTTCTCTGATGAACAAAACAAAGTGTAGGAAGCTGCCTTCATCCATGCAGGCCACGCGCAACTTCAACTTGGATGCCAGATTTTCTATTGCTTTTTCTTTTTTTTTTTTTTAAGTATGAAATGCCAAACTTTTAGAGCTTTGCTCCTCTTGCTGTGACCTTGTTTGCGTAAGCTTCCATGAGCTCACGGCCAGCCGTCTATGGCGCCCTCTGTTGGCCAGCTGCACTCCCAAACGCAAATAAACAGCATGGAGGGAGGCTTCCAGCTACACTACCTTTTTTGAAACCGAGAGTGAGAGTTAGTTGCTGTGTCAGAAATACACGGAATTGAGTCAAAATGGTGTCTTAAATCAACATCGTGTGCAGTGAATTCCACAGCCTGCGTCCCAACCTCAGGTGTGGTTTCTCTGATGTCACATCTTGTCCGGATCACCTCAGCCTTAACTCTTCATCTTTTTTCTCTCTTTTGCATGACCCCTTCCAACACACTTGAATGTTCATAATAATCTGGAAGCTATGCTTGTCATATCACAGCCACATAATCTCCCCTTTTTTTGTAATGCGCAGGAGGGCCAGAATGTATGCGCGGTGAGCACTGACCAGATGTATGCGATCAATGCCTTTTTTTTTTTCTTTTTTAATTCTTAATTGCGCCACCCTTGTTTTGCTTTCTCCGGATGGTTGAATGTGATGCTGATGGCTTCTCTCGGCTTTTGACTCTAGCTGGATGCTGAATGCTTGTGCTCCGAGGTAACGGCTAGGGGTGACTCCACCTTAAAAAGAAAACATAAAAAGCCTTTTCAACACATGGGATTGTGATCAAGTGGCAGATTGTTGCAGGATATTCCTCCATCAGTGATGCATTTATTCTCCATGGTGGAGTGAGGCTCTTTGCGATGTGTGCACCATGCCGCGTCTCTGAGGCATCGCCGTGCTTTGCGTCACTTTTTTTGGCCGATTCACCCCCCCCCCCCCCCCCCCCAACACCTGAATGAGTGAGATATGACTGCTATAATAGACCTATACCGTACTGTATATAAGAGTTCACTCTGTGAGTGCACATTTGATAAATTTTATTTATTTATATGTAAGCATTTAATAAGGAAACAATATATTTACAACCTTGACAAGAGTGGGATTATTAGGAATGGAAAGGGTGACCTCGTGAATATTAGTTAGAAAAGCCTGTTTTGGGATTTTTTTTTTTTTTTTTTTTTTAATAAAGGATGTTGTTTTGGGGACTTTTTTGTACAAAAAAAAATCCAGGCATCCTTGCATGATAGGGGTTTCCAGGTTTTGGCTGCACTTGAGTTCACTTGGGTTTACATTTGAAATGTGCATGTGTATTTATACACAATCTTCAATAAAGTTGTGTCAAGCTTTTAGGGAGTTTTCTCCACCTGTGTGGGGTGTTTTGTTGTTTATCCTTAAAGGTAGAGTTCTAAATAGCCTTCGCTACTTTCACTTACATTACTAGTATTATTTCAAAGTATTAAGTATGAGCTCACTTTACACTTAAACTGACTTGTTTAATCCTACTGGGATTATTATTGCCTGTTCTGTCCTGTTTACTGTTTGTTAAAATAGTGAAAGACTTATGAGAAGTGGAATCACATCTGTGAGTAAAGGAGCGGAAGACAACAAAATGACAAGAATTTCGACTTGGGTGAGTCTTATCCATCGAAATAGTCAGATATGTTGTCTCACCTCTGTTCATGTGACAGAAGAGCCGGCAGTGAGTCGGTGATGTCATCATTTTGTCTGTTTACATGACAATGACCCGTTTTCACCCAAAGTGCCTTAGACTTAATTTATGTCACAAAAACAACACAAACATTTCTCCCATTTTTTTTATTTTTCACTCCTGGGATTATTCCCGCCCTTCCCAACAGTAGAGTTGCACAAGGAGACATTAAAATTATGTTTTTTTTTTAAACTTCTGTAGGAACCTTTCAGTTATACAAAAGGTAGACATTCACAAAGCAGGAAGGTCACGCGGTCACTTCAATTCCCTTGCAGCTGATTTCCCATAATGAAGCTACAGGAAGTAGACTTTTTCTTTTTTTTTTGTACAATACAATTACAGAAACATCAGAGAGGGAAGCAAACAGTGAAGCAGCACACGGCCATCCTGTATTTACATCTGTAGCGATGTAGTAACAATAATCATAATATTCCACACTTCTTTATCAACTTATCCACCTCCACCAAACATTGAACCTGAGTTGATGTGCAGAAGTCGGCTGGCTATCAGGGTGAGAGAAAGAAATTACATTCATCTAATAGACCAAAGAAAGGCTGAACGACAAAGCACAAGATGAACATTCAACACGAGCCCTAAATCAGACAAAAAAAGCTGCAGCTTTATATTCACAACAACAATGCAGTCAATAAATAATATTTGTATATTTCTAAATAAACACTTCATGGAATGAACAGGAGGACAACTGCAGGTATAGAAACAGCATGTAAAAATGAAACAGAAAACAAATAAAGAGGCTGAGATGATTGACAGCCTTGGCACATGCTTGAAATGACACTTCCTCGTTCCTCCCTCTGCACATCATCCTTTTTGACTTTCATGCTGCCGTTTAATCTTCATCATCAACATTGCGTTATGGCAAATGAACCCTGTCATTGCAGCTAAATAATAACAAGGACACCAGCCATACAATAAGTCACAGGAATTGGAAACTGCTTCTCACAAAATGTCAATGCATGCACAACAATATGTTTATTTTTAATGTACGTATGTATTCTTATGGGTCCAATTAAAGTGCAATCATGTCCAAGTGCAATCAAACCTCATATTTTGACATACCCACATTAATTTTGACGTTCATGTTTAGATTTTAAACCTCTTTTGATATTTTTCCAATTTAAATAAGTTGATAATTAAACCCAAACAAAGTGCATCCATGCATTGATTCCTAATAAAGTTAGGATGATTAAAAAAAAATAATTTCTCTTCTGTAATATTTGACTTTTATTTTGTGAGCACCTACTGGACTAAAGAATGGGGACATGGAATTGGCCATAGAATTGTCCAGACACCTGATTGATTCCTAGCAGTCCAGTCTCTTGGATTGTAATACCTCTTACTTCCTCAAGAGGCAACAATGAGTCACTGTAGCTCAATTGTCTACATTAAGTAAAAGGAAAGTGATGACAGGAAGCTCCTCTTTTGGCTGATCACTCCCGACAAATTAAACATATCCCAAGTTTTGGAGGAGGATGGGGTGTTTTTAGCCGAGGGCTTTGCTGCTCAGGGCTGACGGTTGCCGTACATCAGCGGTATGATGAAGACGGAGATGTCGTCGCCAGAGCCCAGGCGCTCGTTGGTGATGCGCCAGCCTCGGTCCCTCAGGACGCCGCGGGCTCGCATCACCAAATCCTGTGCGGCCATCGTGTACCTAGCAAAGATAGGAGTGGAGTTGAGAGGATGCCTAAAATACACATATGAAAAAAAACTGTGTTTGACCTTCTAAATGCAGTTTTTAACATCATTAGATACCTCTAGACATGAAATAGCACCCCTATAGTCATCTTTACACTTCTATTACTGAATATAGTACACATAATAAGAATAAATAAGTCATCTAAGACATAAATAAAACTGTGTGGATGTACAGTCGTCCCTTGCTACAATCGTTCTATTGCGGGTCACTATTTCTGACTAACTTTCAAACCTATTAATTTTAGAATAAATAAACTTGAGGCTAACTAGTTAGCTCGGTAGATTGCTACAGTATTGTCAAAATAATGTTATCATATTGCTTATCATGTATCCTATAATAAGTAATACGAGTATAAAGGTGACTATAGGGGTGTTGTTTAATATTTGCAGGACTCTACTGTTTTTAGGTCATAAATAGGTTTTCTATGCTCTACCTATGGAAATATTCAATTTGTTCCAATATCGAACCCTATGTTTCGTAAATTGAGAGGTGACTGTAAATGTGTTCCGACGCCAGGGGAGTCTGGTGCTTGTGTGTCGCAAGGAACATTACAGTAACGTTACTGTCACCTATTGGCCAGAATACTACATATTTCTGAATTTTTGTTCATTTAGCCATTTAAAATAGCTTAAAATAGCATTTTTTGAATTACAGTGATGGAGTAAAGCTGTGACATTCGTAGAGAGGGATTCCTGCATTTAAAATTACTAATTATATATAATAATATAATAAAAATAAAATTAAATAATAATTTACAAATGAGAGGGAAGCTAAGAGACAAATATGCAGGATCTTCTGACTCTAATCTCTCATGTTCCTGAGTACCGCTAGATGGAACCCGTGTACCACCAGTGGCACTCGTACCATAGTTTAAGACAGTTAGCACCAATTTAGCACAAAGATCCCAATTTTCTATCGTACATTGCACTCGCTTGGTGAAAACAAAGCTAACCTGTGTAGATCATCGGGATCACAGTTGGCAAGAAAGGTGGAAACGGCTTCGGCCACTTCCTGGTTGGACAGAACATCCCAGAGGCCGTCGGTACCCATCACCAGGACATCGTCAGCGCCATGTTCGTACTGCGTGAGGTTGTACACCTTCACCTGTGTCCACAAACGTTTCAGAAAAATGACGTTTTTTTTTCTCCACACTTGCAGGTTACCTCTGGAAGGCAGGACAGGAAGGGCTTGATGTAGATGTTGGAGTCGTGAACCTTTAGGTCATGGTCTCCGAGCCCACGGGTCACGCCGATGGTCGCCAGAACCCGAGCCTGGGAAGGACAAAAGGTCATCCATTCTCCAGTCAGAGCTTTAATCTGGTGCGTTTTTACACTTACCTTCTTCCCTTCGCCGTATATTAGTGGAAACTTGAGGTCTTCATCTTCAATGGTCTTGTATGCCCTGTAAACATATGACCTCATTTTCTTTATTGTGGTACACCTCCACTGCAGAACACACTGAAGAGAAGGAGGCGGGGCTTACCATCCGCTCATAGTAAAGTCTCTGTAGAGCATCCTCTTCCCGACCTCCTTCCTCTGGACCCTTCGTGGGAATTCTAGGTGTGTGAACTCGTTTCCTAGCAGGTGAGGCTGCATGAAACCCTTGGAGGAGGACACACAGTACCCGTGAGTACGGCTGCCGTAAATGTAGTATTCCATTTAACATGGACGAATAGTTCCCAATATTTTATCCAATCCACTTTATTTATTCATTCATTCATTTTCTACCGCTTATCCTCACAAGGGTCGCGGGGGTGCTGGAGCCTATCCCAGCTGTCTTCGGGTGAGAGGCGGGGTACACCCTGGACTGGTGGCCAGCCAATCACAGGGCACATATAGACAAACAACCATTCACACTCACATTCATACCTATGGACAATTTGGAGTCGCCAATTAACCTAGCATGTTTTTGGAATGTGGGAGGAAACCGGAGTACCCGGAGAAAACCCACGCATGCACGGGGAGAACATGCAAACTCCACACAGAGATGGCTGAGGGTGGAATTGAACCCTGGTCTCCTAGCTGTGACCGCCGTGCAGCCCCCACTTTATTTATATAGCACATTTTATAAACAGAGTTTCCAAAGACTAGTAAAATAAAAAGTAAAAATAAAATACAATAAATAAAGGTACAAATTGAATTTAATCCAAAACTAAAAGAAATAAAATAGTAAAATAGATATTAAAATATTAAAAACAAAAAGCAAAGCAATAAAAGTGCAAAAAAATAAAATCAATTAAAATAAAAAGAAAGGACTAAAAGACACAGGACAATACGACTCACTCCGAGTTAAAAGCCAGAGAATAAAAGTGGGTTTTAAGACGAGATTTAAAGCTTTCGACGTTGGGGGGCCTTTTTTTTACTTGGGAGGGGAGAGAGTTCCATAGCTTGGGGCCAACCACAGAAAAGGCTCGGTCTCCCCTGGTCTTAAGTCTCGTCTTGGTCCGAGATGTGTGAGATGACCTCACAACTAGGAGACCAGGGTTCAGTTCCACCCTCGGCCATCTCTGTGTGGAGTTTGCATATTCTCCCCGTGCATGCGTGGGTTTTCTCCGGGTACTCCGGTTTCCTCCCACATTCCAA
The DNA here is from genome assembly GCF_037039965.1 of Doryrhamphus excisus. NCBI lineage: Eukaryota > Metazoa > Chordata > Actinopteri > Syngnathiformes > Syngnathidae > Doryrhamphus > Doryrhamphus excisus. Next base: position 15,359,686 of record NC_136358.1, on the reverse strand, counting down.
AAACATGCTAGGTTAATTGGCGACTCCAAATTGTCCATAGGTATGAATGTGAGTGTGAATGGTTGTTTGTCTATATGTGCCCTGTGATTGGCTGGCCACCAGTCCAGGGTGTACCCCGCCTCTCGCCCAAAGACAGCTGGGATAGGCTCCAGCACCCTTGTGAGGAAAAAGCGGTAGAAAATGAATGAATGAATCCTAAAGTGAACAGGCAACCAATGCAGGGAGGCCAGAATTGGGATGATGTGCTCCCCCTTTTTGGTTCCTGTTAAAAGCCTTGCCGCAGAGTTCTGGACTAACTGTAAGCGGGAGAGAGACTTTTGGCTAATTTTTAGAACTAAAGAATTTTAGAATTTTTAGAAGTCAAGACAAGACAAGACAAAAAAACGTATTGGTAAGCTGAGACTTTTAACAAAAATCGTATTTGTACCAGGAATTGTAGACGTTGTCGTTCTGATTCTGGTGTGAATTCTGTTGACATGGGAACGATCTCATTGTTTCTAATAATGATGGCCCTGTTTAGAAAGCACACAACACACAAGTTAGAATACACTTTTGTTTGAGAACACACACACACACACATATACACACCTGCTATCTCCCGCATTCCCAACATAGAGTTTCCCCAGCATGTAGACCACAGTGAGAGCCGTGCATCCTCCTGTGATGTTGTAGCCTTGCTTCTCCTTCTCGATCTGAGCATCCTGCCCCCCAACACATAACATAGAGATGAACTCTCTACCCCCCTCTTATGGTAGCAATATAGAAGACAATGTAGATCTACCATCTCTTTGAAGGCATTCTCCATAGCGCCAATCACCAAGCTCTCATGCTGGATCTTCTTCTCGGTGAAGAACCGAGGAGGGGGAGGTGTGCTGCTGGGTGAACCCGGCGTCCCGGCCGCACCCCGCAGTGAGGCCGCGCGGGTCAGAGCACGGTGAGGGCCCGGCGTGTTGCCCTGCTGCAGGAAGGGGTTGTTGTCGGGTTCCTCCCCCAGGATGGTGGGGGGCAGAGATGCCAGATTGTGCAGGATCTCGATGACGGCTTGCAGCTGACAGGCGATGTGGTGCTGCAGGAGGCGGGAGGCCACGACGGCGGCGCCCGAACCGGCGTGGCCATCGAACAAGGCCCAGTAGTGGAACACGAGTCCCTCGTTGTCCTGCAAAAAAAACCTTTTTATCATTAAAGTCCAAAAACATCACCAAAAAACTTACCTCTCCCAGCTTGCTGTGCTCCAAACGCAGACCAGGGCCCTCCCCATTGGGCAGCGAATTGCGTCTCTTAGTGGTGGGGGTCTTGCTAGGCGTGGAGGGGGGACAGTAGCTCATGGGCCTCCTCCTCACCACCACCACCTCGCAGCAAGCCTGGTCCTCATTGAGAGCGCTCTTTCCGGCGTTAATCACTCTGTGTAGGAGGAGACCAGGGATTGCGTGACATTGTCGCCTGCCTAGTCGGGTTGGGTCTTTGTAGCTGACGATTCCATCAGTCAACAAAGTTGACCTGGTCTTCCATATTTGTGCATATATAATCGGTCGCTAATTGACAGAGATCACCACAGAGTGCAGTTGATTCAGGCCCGTCTAGTTGGCTGACCGAGGATTATTCGCTTATTTTTTTTTTTTGCACCACATAAAACGAACATAAAAGTGAGAGCGGCTCGCCTATCAGACATCTCTGGAGGGCGTGTGTGTTTGAGAGGAAATTAGCATGACTATTTTTAGACGCCGACAGTGGGTTGTTTTGTGCTATAGGCAGCATCACTGACTCACAGATGCACGGCCATGCAGGATGGAGACATGGTGGCATAACGCTGGATTATATAACTCCAACACCTGGAAATGCTTTCATGCACATTCAAAAGTCCATAAATCCATACATTTTGTGTTTTTTTTTTTCTACTTCTTAACGCAGCTTCGCTTCCAATCAGGCATTAAAACCTAGTTCCTCCTCAGAGTGTCACAAATGTAACGTAACCGTTAAGTTTCACTACAGTCTGCAAACATCCGCCTGACTCGTGCTGGATCAGCAGACAACAGAACTGTGACCGTGTGACTCTAAATTTGAAAAGCCGTCCATCAAAATAACTTTATTTGCTGCTAACAAAGCGTTTCTCGCACACCGGGTGTGTCCAATGTGCGGCACAGGGCCATACTCAGATTGAAGCTTGTACTCACCCTGAAAATAAAATGAATGACTTATTAAGTCTACACCCAATCTAAGCTTTATTCATTCATTTTCTACTGCTCTTTCCTCACACGGGTCGCGGAGGGTGCTGGAGCCTATCCCAGCTGTCTTCGGGCGAGAGGCGGGGTACACCCTGGACTGGTGGCAATATAGCCAATCACAGGGCACATATAGACAAACAACCATTCACACTCACATTCATACCTATGGACAATTTTGGAGTCGCTAATTAACCTAGCATGTTTTTGGAATGTGGAATTTTTTGTGGTTGAATACGGTCTATTATTAGCCAAAAATATGCATATCTTAGCAAATATTACATACATTTGGTGTAAAGTAAACATTTTCAAACATAATTTCTGAATGAACCAAATAAGGCATTCAGAAGACATGTTTGTGTGTAGTAATCTACACTTGCCCCTAGGTGTCAGTAATGTTTCTGTCATGTTCAATGAGGCACACTTGATCGGCGCAATTAATTATCTCTGACACTGTCCTCCACACCCCTCCAGATAGATGACGTGAGTCTTAAATGGCTTATTTCCACGCACTATATGGGGTAGTACACGGTAAAGGTGAATGTAGGGGTGTTATTTCATGTGTAGTGGTCTCTAATAATTAATTTATGGTCTTAAACAGGTTTTCTATGCTGTGAAAGTATTCCATTGATAATTGATACCAGTTTGAGAACCATGTAGATCACGTTGAAAACTGAAAAACCACATTCATATTCCAACAAATAGCTGCTTCATTAGCAACAATGAGGAACGTATTAGCTGCTTTTAAATAAAAAGTGCCTAGGGTTAGTCGGGTTAATAATAGGTCATCCACCAAGGAGAACAGCCTTGCGGGCATCAATGGACATTTTTGGAAAAGACTTCCCAAGCAAATAAAAGTAAGCATTATTGTGAGCATGCATGCGTCCCATGCAGAAAGGCTTATACTGCTGTGTCATCTCTTCACCAGTTCCACGCCAGTTGCACGCAAAATGGCCTGCCCCGGGGTGAAAGGTCACACAAGCCCTCCGTGTCGGTCACAACAGGTGCAGCTTACAGCGCCCAGTTGTGCGCATGCGCTCAATCTGGATCATTGTTGTTATGATGATGTCATGACGGTAACCCTGCAGACCCCCTTTGTGTGCACGGATGGTTACTTACTCAGCATATCCGGTGGCCCACGGTAATCTCCTGGTCTCCTTCAAGATGAGGATGGGCCGGGCGATGTGATCCGCGGAGCACTCGATCTCATCCGGTGATAGTCCCAAGAACTCCGGCCTCATATAGGGGAATTTAAGCGGCAGGTCCGAACCGGGGTTGCCGCCTCCGGCGGAGCTGCCTCCGGCCATGATCCCACCCATGAAGCCGGCTACGGCGGACTTGACCCGCGTGAGCATGTTGGTGGCGCGTCGCGGAGGGGTATCCGGCGGCCGGTGCGCGGCGCCGCGACTCCCTTTCCCCGGATTGCCCCCCAGCTCGGCCGCGCTGCTTCGACGACAGGCTCGATGGAGAACAAGGCGATGGAGGGAGGGGGGGGAGAGGAAGGCGCTCGGCCGGTCAATGCGTCATCGATGGCGGACGTTGCAGGGCAGCTCCTGCGGGGGAAGGGTGGAGGAAAGCGGCTAGGATGGCTTAGGCAAAGCCGTGCACGCCTCCATGGAGACCCGGAGACAACATCCCCAGCGTCGGGAACGCGGAATTAACCGGTCACGTGACGTGCCCGTGATGCACACTGTAAAAAATGCACTCTGTTTATGTTTATGGGTGTCCAAAGTGCGGCCCGGGACCATTTATTTTGTGGCTTACAGTATATATTTCATAAATATTAATAAACTAATAATATAAACAATAGCATGCTCTCTCACCTATAACACAAATCTAAGAAGTAGGCAGATTTTCGTAGCCTGTTAAATGTAATTATTAAACGACAGACACAACTCAATACAAAATGCACTTAAAAATGAAACTTTTTCATTATTATGATTTTTTTTATTTTATATATTTTTAAAATTTTATATATATATTTTTAATTTTATAATTGTATATATTTTTTAATTTTATATTTTTTATAATTATTTTATTTTATAATTTTATATTATTTATTTTTATATTTTAAATTATTTTCCAATTTTATATTATTATTTTCAAACAAATGGCCGTACATTCTCCATCAGAGTTTTTTGGTCTACTGCAGAATTCATAGCTCCATAGCCCCAGACCATCACACTACCACCACCGTATTTTACTGTTGCTATGATATACTCTTACACCAGATGTATTGGGATACACACCTTCCATCTGGACTTGTGAATACGGACCTTAACTAAGGCCTGCAGTTCTTTGGATGTTGCTGTGGGGTCTTTTGTGACCTCATGGATGAGTCGTCGCTGCGCTCTTGGGTATTTCTGGTTGGCCATACACTCCTGGGAAAGTTCACTGATGTTCTGTGTTTTCACCATTTTTGGATAATGACTCTCACTGTGGTTTGCTGGTGTCCCAAAGCTTTAGAAATACTTTATAACCCTTTCCAGACTTGGAAAGGAAATTACTTCCTTACTGCTTCTTCCGAGACTCTTGTTCAGACATTTTGAATTCCTTAACTATGACCTCATATGTTGCATGCCTAAGGTGCATTTATAGTGCAGCTGCACTAATCCAACCAGTAAAATGGATGTCATTTGGATATTGTCATCGCACATTCATTTACTCTTACTCATGGATCATTGTTGGACTCTTTTTGCAGTGTGCAGAATGAGCACTTTACAGCGCTGACAGCAGGTTGAAGATAAATCCTCCCTGGTAGATGCATGGAGAGATGCGCGGACATGTGAGTGCATTATGGGCCGCGAGTGTTTTTTCCAAATTGACCACGCCGCTTACTATTCTCAACCATTTTGTAAAACAAACATCCCACGTGAGCTGTGGCTCTGATTGCAAAATGAAATGAGGATAAGGTATTCGAGAATAAGCTAAAATGCAGTAGAATATGCATCCTGAATGTTATGTTTAATGCATGTTTACGTTTCTTTATTCCTGTTCAATGGAGTCCTATCGTGAGCTCTTCTATGACGTTATTGTCAGAACGGCTTGCAGTACATGTTTCATCCTGACAGAGGTCGCTGTTGTGCACCAGTGGATGCCACTCACTCCAAGGAGGAAATACAAAATGATCAAATGGAAAATTATAAATGCTTACTTGAGGTTATTAGTGGCTATTATTAGTTGTCAGTCCTGCCACATAATTACATGTGATGAGATAATGCACATAGTTTACTATTATTATTATTATTATTATTGTAATCAGGTGATAGAACAGCTGTATTAAATAAGAAATGTTTTTGGTTCAGTGCCTTATTTGTATTTAGTATTTTTTTTAGCAGGCCTGCTTGGAGTATTTCCCATGAATGACGTCTGTTTCCTTTTCAGATAAATACGACAACGTCTGCTTGTGTTTTTTTTTAAACCTGTATTGTGCAACAGGGGGAATCATAAAAAGTTTGTTGTGAACTTCCTTTACAGTAAGTGTATCATATAGATGCTGGTTTATTTTCAGTACATTTACATTTTTTGGGCTACTTTCCTTATGCATATTTACCATACACTTGAATTCATTCTACTTTTAGTGTTCTAATAATAGAAAGTTTTGTTTGCACATATTCATCTCCATGGCTCCGCCCCCCTGGATGACCAGAAAGCGTGTCCTCCTCTTCTGGTCCATCACACCACAACTGAATGTCACCACATGACCGAGCAACCACCTCAGTGTCACACCTCCCACTTTGCCTGGCACCAAGTACATGTACAAGTACAAGAAAAGGAAGCAGAAGGAAGTGGAAGATTTGTAGTGACTATGTTCCTGCGGGCTACCTTGCTGATGTTCCACTCCTGTTTGGTTCTCTATGGAGCTGCTGCACAACACACGGAACTGGAAAGGATAAAGACGTGTGGGATCAAGTGTTCTCAGGTAAAAGTGCATCCTTGGATTCTTATTCTTATTCATTCTTATTCAATGCATTTGTTTTAAATGTACAACATATTTTGGATTATAACACTGCAAATACAACATACTTTTATTATAACAAAATTGCCATGTGCTGTTTATATAAATTATTATTTTTTTATTGATGACTTAACTAATTAGGCTACTTTATGTTTCTTTTTGCAGGGCCTTCAGTGTAACACCGAACCAGCATGTAAGAACATCACATCATGAATATTATTATGACCCATTAATTATGAATACAATACTCTCCACCAGTATTACTAATGTTCTGGAATAATTAACCTTGACACAGATAATCATGTAACATGTGGGAATTTCCCATAGCAACACAAGTCCTATTCAATTTGAATTCAATCTCCATTGCAGATTTCTTTGCCGCTTCGTGTCAGACGCCCGCTGACGGACTTACTGTCTCCTCCGTGTTCCGCAACCTCAGCTTTTCCACCGTCGTGACATGTGAAGGGCATCAAAGATGCTCTCTGCACCTCCAAATCCACATGACGGTCCAGCTTCCAGGTGTGTTTCAACAAAGGATCTTTATTGTAACAAGGAAGTTACCGCGCTTATGACGTGCGGGTGACTAAATCCTGATTCCTCTCCATCCAGAGTCCATCCACGGTTTGTCCGTTTGCTCTCAGACTCCGGGAATGCTGCGGAAGTGTCGAATAGTCCGGATTTCAAAGGCTTCCGGGCGGATAATGTCCGGGATGCAGGTATTGTGTCGGTATTTGTAAAACTGTGCATTGTCCGATTCATAACGCAATTAAATGTGACTGTTCTAGGGTTATCATCACACATTTCATTCTTTGCCATCAATGGTGGTGGCTTCACAATAAAACGTTTTATTTTGACTCAACTTTTTTGACATATTATGCAAGAAAATTCCAGTTCTTCTCTCTTGTGTGGTTTTCCGCTGTTGATTTGGCCTCTCGTCGTCACTGCACTGTCCGTCCTGCTAGGTGGAGCTTGAGGACAACTGCACTGACATTTATCCACAGCAGCAAGTGAAGGTCACAGTGACGACGGTGCCCGATTACTGTGGAATAACTCAAAGCAGAACCTACGTCGCTCCAGGTGCCACAGTGTCAATGCAGGAAGTTGTGGATGCAGGAAGTAGTGGATGCTGTGTTTTGTACTCATGATTCAAAGTCATTGTATAAACTTACTAGTACTTCCTTGTCATTGATGAAAACATATGAAGGTTAATGACTCCTTACTGAAGCGGCTATTTTGTATTACTGTGTCACCCACTGCAGATTGCTCATGGAAGGATTTGAGGAGACTTGTCCCTGAATGCATCAGTGAGTAAAACCTCACGTGTGTATGTCACATATATAACTTAAAATGTTAAATGTTACACACTTACAGCTGGGAGGTTATCATATGACATCAACGCAGAGAGAAAAGAGCTGCACGTCTCCGTGAGTGACATGTTGGATGATGAAGACTATCATTTGCGGCTGTGCCATAAGGATTTCATCTGTGCTGGCACAGGGGCTAACGCATTGGTAAATGAGCTTTTATTTTGAAAAACTGCAAGGACTTGATGACAATTGTGGCTGTGAGTGTTACTGCTGCTTTGTCATAATGCTAGTGCTTACTATGCTAGCACAAAGGGTTGATTTTGAATGGGTAGGGTGGTGGTCAAAGGCGTATAAATAATTGTTACTAAATAATAGAATTCAAATACATTGGATACTCAATTTCTTTTTGGAATTTTAAGAAATTATTTCACAATTGTGTGGTTGTACCCTTTCACAAGGTCATAACTGACAACTAATAAAGTAAAAAAAATATTGTCATATTGTCTTATTTAGACAATGCGATGTAGTTAAAATGCATCTATTATTATTTATTAAAATTGTGTGTTTTTTTGTTGCGTTTTGGCAAGTAATTACCGTTATATTGCACGTGTAGTGACTGTACTACAATTCCCATAGTGCATTGCGACAGAGTGTCCCCGTGCTTTCCACTGTTGGCGGTCCAGTCACTCTTAAGCCCCTCATATACCGTAACTCATTTGAATCAAGTTAAATGCTTATTTTGTGTTTTTTTTGTTGAATGTACAGTCCGTCGTGTGTTTTTTATTGTCTTCTTTTTTTAAAGCTAATGTTATTGCGCATATTTGTTTAAATTGCTCCTCGCTTATTCGCTAGCAGCTGCTAGCTTAAAAAGCTAATTCCAAAACCGTCAACTATGGCAGCCTTGGAGGGTCAGTGAGTTGATCAATCTGATTCAATTGAATCGTTTTAAAAGTAATCCATGAAAATTTGTTTTACATGTTTCCCTTGTTAACTTTCCAGATAATGAAAGACGAAGTCACCAAGAGCGCCATTCTCCCATTTTCCAGACCGTTGCCATGCCTCTGCATCGAGGTAAAGCCATCTGGATCACACCGTTTCTACACAGGGAGGCACCACTGAACGCTCCTTGCTCCCCACAGGGCTGGTCAGCGGTGATGGACGCCCGCAGAGTGCAGGTCTGCCCTTTCAACAACAGTGAGTCACTTCGATTGCTTCACAAACCGTACCACTACCGCGAGGTTTCCCGGTTGTGACTCAGCGCGTCTTTCCCTGCAGGTCTGGAGGAAATGTGGCATGGGATTCATTACGACCCACTGGCGGGGGTGCTTTCATGGGAACCCGCCTGCCCTCTGACGGCCACCGTGGCGCTATGCCAGAGAGCAGGGGAGGATGACGTCTGCACGGATCTGCAGCAAGCTTCCCGAAATGTCGGCAGGGAAAAGGTACCAGCTGCTGTGTCAGTATGACTCGGCTCTATCACATATTACACATCTCGTTTTATGGCAATACACCTGCACACGTCACTACAGAACGTGATGATAAATCATGTTTACTGCAGGTTTATCATATGAAAGTCCCTCTAGTGGCTTTGAAGCAAGCGTAGTTTGATTCAAAGTGGAAACATTCTTCAGATGGGACCTCTCCACTTGGGTCTCGGTCCAAACAAAAAGCTTAAATGACTCATCAAGTCCAAATACTCGAGCATTTGCATCACTTTGCAGCTGGTATTGTTTGGTATAACTTTTATAAAGTTTATTAAATGTTTCCTTGCAGATAACATTTGCGCAAGTGGACCCTCACCCTCAGCTGTGCATGAAGGTATTTTTTTCTATAACTTTTAAGAATTTATTCTGTGAATACTGTAATATACTATAACATAGTTTATGTATACTATCAGAAGTCAGAGAAGAAAAGAAATAATGAAATAAAAGAAAATCTAAAATACATATACATGTATGAAAATATTTAAAAAGTCAAGCTAAATAAAAATCTTTAAACATAAATGTAAAAAAGAAGCGAAAACAATGCTAAATTAAATTTTTAAAATTATTAAATATTAAATTATTAAAATGTAAATATATAACTATAACAGAGCATAAAAATGAATATGATATCATTCACTATGTATAAATACACTTTCAAAAATCTAAGTGAAGAAAAGTCAGGCCAAATCTAAAAATATTCCATAAATATAACTAAAGAAAATAAAAAATCATAGAATACTATTTAAATGTGATAATATAATATATTAGTAAATACTAGAAAGCAGTGCAAATGTACAAATAATAAAAAATAAATATGAAATTATTAAAATGTAAATATATAACTATAACAGAGCATAAAAAATGAATATGATGTCATTCACTATGTATAAATACACTTTCAAAAATCCAAGTGAAGAAAAGTCAGGCCAAATCTAAAAATATTCTATAAATATAACTAAAGAAAATAAAAAATCACTTACTTTTTTCACTTTACTATTGTAAATGTGATAATATAATAATTAGTAAATACTAGAAAGCAGTGCAAATGTACAAATAAAAAAAAATGTAATTCATGTGAAAAAAATAACTATCAACGTGACTAAATGATGGGATTCAATGTTATACTTCATTACAAACAATTTAATAACTAATAACATGCTTGGAGTATAAAACAAAAATTTTTTGTTTGGTTTTTTTGTAGTTCCGTGCAGGCCATCGGTCTTGGATCAGGTGTCCTTTTGTTGGGAGATTCCAAGGTTAAACTGATTATTATTATTATAAGTGATCAACTCTTTATCAATGATTTTTATGGTAAGCTAGACTGCTGTTGCAATCAATACTGTTCATTTATTTGTATTTGTTTCCTAGCCTGGGATGTGACTGTGATGAAACATGCGGCTCACAAAGCGGCAAAGCTGACGTCGCACATGAACGCCACTTTCTCCGTGCACGCATGTATGCCGCGTGAGGGCTCCGCTGTGTGTGGCGCGATGGGGACACGCGCTGTCATTCACGTGGTACGCGTGACACTGAGCATCTTGTCATTGTGTGAAACCGTGGCAGCCATCTTTCTCTTTTTATTAGGGGCCGCATACATCTGTTAGCTTGAACATGACAGACGCTCCCTCGTGTTTTTATGTAAGTTTTTTCATCGCTATATCACCAGTTAGATAGAATACTTGTATACATTTGTATTGTACAGGTGAGGAGAACGGATGTGACGTATGCTCCCACAATCCTTCACTGTTTCACAGAGGAACGCAGTGAGTTATTATTTGGGGTGTCTGATAATTGTCAGCCTGATATCAGCATAAATATGCAATATTGGCTGATATTGGTATCGGAAATTTGAGAGTTGGACAATATCGGCATAAGGGTTTCTGGGAAAAAAATCCAATATCCGACATCCCTAATTATTATTATTATATTTCAAAAGAGTTGCAAACATGTCATTCTTATCACAGGTGAGCCAGCGACTCTCTTCGCCACCTCGGCCAATCAGATGTTGATCATGGTCATCGTCCCGGTTGGCCTCTGGCTCACTGCTGTCATCATTGTCACCCTGGTGTTGCATGTCAGACTCATCGGTAGGTACCTTATATTACGTCATGATCAATTCTTCACCCTGCTGTTTGCTGTTTAAGAAGAAAAACTAAGCAAGCTATCGTGTTTTTTTTCTTCGACCGCTTTCTTGAATGTTGTTGTTTTTGGCAGACGGCGCTCCTGTTTGGGACGTTTCACAACGCAGAGACCGCCATCCTACTCTCTGACTGACTGTGTCAGATGCGTTTGAATAATAATAAATGTTTTTCCATACGAGGCCTGTGTGTTATTGGCAACATTCTTTTGAGACCATGTTTTCATTTTAGCTTGACATTAGCTTGACACTGAAGTTCCCTGTATGTGTTTTTGTAATGTAGCCAGCGACGCTGTCTGTGACCGCGCACAATTTTGCACTGTTTTGTTTCTGCCAACCAAATATCTCGGTCCTCTGTGTTTATTCTGTTTAAAAAAACGAAATACTCCCACCCGGGCTGCACGGTGGTCGTGTGGTTAGCGTACAGACTTCACAGCTAGGAGACCCGGGTTCAGTTCCACTTTGTGGAGTTTGCATGTTCTCCCCGTGCATGCGTGGGTTTTCTCTGGGTACTCCGGTTTCCTCCCACATTCCAAAAACATGCTAGGTTAATTGGCGACTCCAAATTGTCCATAGGTATGAATGTGAGTGTGAATGGTTGTTTGTCTATATGTGCCCTGTGATTGGCTGGCCACCAGTCCAGGGTGTACCCCGCCTCTCGCCTGAAGACAGCTGGGATAGGCTCCAGCTCCCCCAGCGACCCTCGTGAGGATAAGCGGTAGAAAATGAATAAATGAATATTCCCACCCTGTGGCTGGGATATTTGCTTTTGTGCCATCATTCATCTTTGCGTATGCTAACTGCTATACCTGGTGTATCAACTCATGGGTAGACAGAGAGACAAGCAGGTGTTAAACATGCATCATGCACATGTCAATTTATCAAGGAAATCATAATTATCGACTTGCTTTGTTTGTTAATGTAAATTTGTCAATCAGTCATGTTATTGATTATCGTGACAGGGCTACTATAAACGTTGTATTTTCCGTACTATAAGCTGTCAGGCGCGTGCCAAAGTAAGAGGGGCGTTGCAGCCATAGACGGTTTTAACCAATCAGAGGCACCAATGATGTCATTTGCATAGACATATCACAACAAACATGTCGACTGATAGCATTACTAGCAAAGCAGCCTTCATTTTCAGTATGATTTTTCACATTTGTCAGCAAAATCTATTGAAAATGTTATGAAGCATTTCCAAAATCTCAGTTTTTAAGGACAAAGACCTTTTTTATGTATTTACATTATATTGGACTGTACAGAACAGAAAGCTGTGTGTGTGTGTGTGTGTGTGTGTGTGATTGACACACATGAGGAACTTGTCCTTAAAAGTGTGAGTCCCGTTTCCTGGTGCTGTGTCAACGTGCATGCATAAGATGACTCAAACAATAACACAACACCTGCTTTTGTAAGTTAACACAAAACATAAAGCAACACTTCCTCATCATTTGACCTATGAATTTGAATGCATTTATTGTCTCTTTGTATTTAGGGGAAGCACTAGTGACCTTTTGTCGTATTGACTTAACTTTTCACACGGAGGACATTGTCCGCTTTGACTGGCAGATGACACATCATTTTTATTTATGGCAACAAAGCAATAAAATGTTAAAAATACAAACACAATAGTCATCCATGTCTCCATTTAGTACATAGACGAAGGATTGGATTATTTTTAGCATCTTGATCTTTTGATGTATTATATTTTGTATGGAAATACTTGGTACTTTTATGACTTTTATTCATTTATTTGACATTTTAGTTCCTTGTGACTTTATTTTGTTGGGCAATAAATACTTTTGCAGCTTAAAAAAAACACTTTTTAAACTTCATTTTGTCAGGTCCATAATTTTAACAGGCAATAATTTGATAATTTGAATAAATTCTATGTTTATTGTGTAGCAATACTTCGTACTATTGTAACTTTATTTCATTTCCAAAAGTTAATTGATTAATAAATGATGGCTGGTGGTTGATTATGGCTCATTATAAGTCCAAAAATATTGATTCGCAAGTGTTATGTAGTACTCCGGCCACTAGACGTCAGTAATGACAAAACATTGATGAGACGTGACATTACATCACATTAGCTTCCCACTGCTTGTGGTTAGACATGGAATTATAAGAGTGAAATGAAGTTCTTCTTTTCCGTGTGGAAGTGGTAAGTTTGTGGCTTTTTACTTTGTCTTTTTTCTCTACTCTGTTTGAAACTCGTAAGATTACAGTAAATGAATTGGAGGCTAACTAGTTAGCTCACTAGCCTTGCACATTAATACCACATAAGTGATGTAAACAAAGAATAATAGGAGCGTAAAGGTGACTATATAGGGATGGTATTTTTATCTACATGGCTCTAATAATGGTAATTTTTTTTGAAAGTCATAAACATATTTTTTTCGTGCTCTAACTCAATTTATTAACAAAGTAGAAACATTTCCTACTTTGCAGAAATTCACTTGACCGGCCAGCCTGGAACCAATTAAGTGTAATAAACGAGATGACGTACTTGATATTTTTATAGCTTTATTTTAATACTTTGTAAGTTTATTTGGTAACTTTATTTTGAGTGGTAATACTATTTTTTCTACTTTTATTGGCACGCAGTAACCACACACGCTCTACTTGGGGATTAATAAAGTAATTAAATAATTGTTTTCCTGTCGTACAGTAAAAAAATAATATGCAGTTTGGAATTCATGAATGCATAAATATGATGAAAATTTTTGGTTTTGTTGTTGTTGTAATGATGTGCACTCATTTAGCTGTAAATTAAATATTAGTTTTTCTTTTTTGCGTTTGGTTGCTATTTGACAACCTGCCACAAGAGGGCAATGTTGACTGACTAATTCGTGCATATGATTTCAAATAGCTGCTCATTACTTTTTTTTCATTTTTTAATGTGGTGCTTCCTTTACATTCGCAACTGTTGTTTTCGGCTACAGTTGACTTTCATAAATAATATCTTTGCACTAGGCAATGACTTTTGACCTCCAAAACGTGGGAACATGTTTGTATCTGTATATAATAGGAGGCTAATAATGACTTCTATTGGTGTAAATTGTTTTTCCGATTGTACTTCTACATATTTTTGACAAGCTATCATAAAAAGACAGTTTATTTAAAATGCAGGTCTATTTTTGCACGTTTGAAGTGATCCAAAGCTCTCCACAGAGAAGATCTTGTCTCTGATGTTGCTGATGGTTTGAAGCACCTCCTTACGTCTGTTGTTGGCACGCTGGAAATATCTAAATGTGATCTCATCCTGCTGTCTAAGCTTGGGATTACAATAAAAAAAAGAAAAAGCAGCTAGGTACAGTGCCGGGAGCAGTTTTTGCAGCGTTTTTTTCCTCAAAAAAACAAGAAGAAACTTGACAGGAACAAAACGGCGCTGTTCTCGGGCCTTCAGGTAGCTGTTTGTGTACGAGTCCATCAGTAGGTCCATCTCTAAGCCCGTGTGGGGAAAGAATGACAAACGGCATCCAGAGACAACAGACAGGGATGATCTAATCCTTGTTGTGGAGAATTCCACACATTCCTGCGGGGTGTTGTTCCCCGGGCCAGTTAATCGGCCAGTGCCGACGTTGTCCTCGCGTCCGGGCTTTGCGCTAAACAAACAGGCCTTTTAGAAGCACAGCGAGTGGAAATTTGATGTCAAACAGTCGAGTATAGACACACACACACATACAGTGAGGCAGTCATAGCCTCAGGTATGCATGGAAAGACATATACCTGACAGGGGAAACATGTGAGGAGGCAAGTGGGACAAAGGTGAAAGGTTCAAGGGTGAATGAGGGGAGAAAAATGGGGGAGGTTTCAAGCTTCTTCATGCAAATTCAGCACAGTAATAAGCCTCTTCTTCCTATACAGCATATTGTTCTTCAAGGTGTTACTTTTACATTATTAAAGCACCAGTATGAAAAAATCCCCTAATATGCGAGCTTCATAATCATTTGGATTGTACTCATTTTAGTATTAAAGAGAAGAGCCATGTCGCTGCATGGCGACCATGATGGCCTATTTTATCGGGTGGACCAGCCAGGACACTGATCATGTTGTGCTAGCGTCGTTATGTTCATATTTGCATTGAGTGCTTGTAGAAATATTAAAGATGCTTCTGTTTTTACTTGCAATGGTTGAGGATATTTCCTTGGTTAAAGCCACAATATGGAAAAAATGACCTAAATATAGAAGCCTCTGAATGATGCACCTGCTTGCACCGTTCTGTCATTGCCACGGCGACCCCATATGACCTATTTTAGTGAGTTAAGGTTGTGCATGTTGTTTGTTAGCATCTGTGCTATCATTACTTATAGTTTTAGTTTTTTGTTATTTTTTTATGTTAAAGCCACAATATGAAAAAAAATACATTGTCTCTATCATGTCCTTGACGACCCTGGATGACCTATTTGGTGGTGGACCAGCCAGAACATTACAGTAAAGAGTTGTTAAAGCTGATATATGAAAAAACAATGTAGGTACACAATATTGTAATATGTACGACACTATCTTTACAATGTAAACCCCAGCTAACATACTATAATATTGGTGGACCAGCCAGGACACCTCATGTTGTCAGCGTTAGCATCAATGCTAATGCTAATGTTCATGAAAAGCTTGTAATTGTTGCACCAGCCAGGACACCTCATGTTGTCAGCACTAGCATCAATGCTAATGTTAATGTTCATGAAAAGCTTGTAATTGTTGGACCAGCCAGGACACCTCCCATGTTGGTAGCCTTACTGCTAAAATTAGTCTTGTGTTTTTTTCCTCCTTTAACATGTGTTCCTTACTGTAGCTTTAAAAGGATGCTTTCAAAGGATGAGCAGATGTGAGTGAGTAGGGATGGAAAAACAGAGCTTATCAAGGGTGGAAAGCTTTCGAAGAAACAGTCCAGCCCACCTCCATGGTAGGTCCTGTTGACAAGAACAGAAGAA
The DNA here is from genome assembly GCF_037039965.1 of Doryrhamphus excisus. Lineage (NCBI taxonomy): Eukaryota > Metazoa > Chordata > Actinopteri > Syngnathiformes > Syngnathidae > Doryrhamphus > Doryrhamphus excisus. Next base: position 15,343,647 of record NC_136358.1, on the reverse strand, counting down.
GCTCCCCTCAAACACACACACACACTCACACACACACTTTACAGAGGTCTCTTTGTTCCTTTGTGAGCCATTCTAGAAAGAGCACAGCTGTAAACCGTCCAAATCAGTCCATTAGACCCTGAGGTGCCGCGGCGCTCTTCGTTCCTTGACTGTGTATCCGCTAAGAAAACGGCAAGCTTGAGTCATCAATAAACAGAAGAGTGGGATGAGTGTGTGACTGCGTGTGTTGGGATAATAGCAGGCAGAGACAGGAGGAGTTTGAGGGTTTAAGGGAGGATAATGGTGCAGAGTAGCACGAGGGGGCCATGAGCTCATTCCTCTCCCAGCTGGCAAACAAGGCCTTTTCCACGGAGATCCTAACTCCGCGCCGTCCCTCTGTTGTCCCTTTTTATTTTGCTCCTCCACACACTGACCATATTTGGCTTTTCCAGAAGGAGGACACTCCGACTTCTTTTTATAGGCACAGACTTACAAAAAAGAACAGTACATAAATGTCAGGGATGTCAACTACTACAAATGAAGCCGTGGGTGGTACTGTAAAAATGTCAAAATTGACATGAAGACTAACCAATGACTGCATAGAATGGGATGTATATAACCAATCAGTCACTTGAATGACATGTAGATGAACCCATGGTTGTATGAAGTTGGACTGTCATACCCAGCCGTCACTTACACTGTTTCTGTTAAGTGACATGTGGACTAACCAATGACTCGATAGAATGGGACTTGCATAACCAACCAGTCACTTGACTGACATGTCGACTAGCCGATGGTTGTATGACGATGGACTGTCATACCCAGCCGTCACTTATACTGTTTCTGTTAATTGACATGTAGACTAACCAATGACTCCGTAGAATGGGACTTACATAACCGACCAGTCACTTGACTGACATGTAGACGAGCCCATGGTTGTATGACGTTGGACTGTCATATCCAGCCATCACTTATACTGTTTCTGTTAATTGACATGTAGACTAACCAATGACTGCATAGAATGGGACTTACATACATATATAACCGACCAGTCACTTGACTGACATGTAGATGAACCCATGGTTGTATGAAGTTGGACTGTCATACCCAGCCATCATTTATACTGTTTCTGTTAATAGACATGTAGACTAACCAATGACTCCGTAGAATGGGACTTACATAACCGACCAGTCACTTGACTGACATGTAGACGAGCCCATGGTTGTATAACGTTGGACTGTCATATCCAGCCATCACTTATACTGTTTCTCTTAATTGACATGTAGACTAACCAATGACTGCATAGAATGGGATGTACGTATCTAACAATCAGTCACTTGACTGACATGTAGATAAACCCATGGTTGTATGAAGTTGGACTGTCATACCCAGCCATCACTTATACTGTTTCTGTTGATTGACATGTAGACTAACCAATGACTCTGTAGAATGGGACTTACATAACCGACCAGTCACTTGACTGACATGTAGACTAACCAATGACTGCATGACGTGGGAGTGAAGTAACTGGCTCATCATCTGTACTGTGTAACAAGTGACATGTAGACTTACCAGCGACTGATCACTTTTACAGGTGATAGACTGACCAATGAGTACAGTGAAGTAACTGGTTCTGTATCTAATTCCATGTAGACTGACCATTGACTGCATATAGAAAGAGTTATACTATATAACTGACCAATCAGTTGTCCTGTACGTAATGAGTCGCATAGGCTGACCAATGATTGCATGAAGTGGGAGTGATGTATGGCCAATAACAAATCTGATAATTGATAAGCAGACAAACCAATGACTGAATGAAATGTGAGGGGGGAGAAGGGTGAGCTATGAAGCTGACCAATAACTACTTCTGTATGTAGTTAATTACATGTAGACTGTACTGTACTGACCATTGACCAGTGGGAGCGTTGCTACAGCCCAATCACTTTTACTGTACCTAGTGATTCACATAGACTGACCAATGACTGCATATAGTGGGCATGTTGCGACTGCCCAATCACTTTTACTCTACGTAACTGACCAGTAACTAAAACTGTATTAAATTATTAACATGTAGACTAACCAATGACTGCTTATAATTTTGCTTATGTACCAGCCCAATTGTACAGCAGACTGAACAATGACTGCATGAATAGGGAGTGATGTAAATATATAACACTGGATCTAATAATTAACTAATTTAGACTAACCAGTGACTGCATAAAGTGTGATGTCTGTAACCGCCCAATTGTATAATCATTCATGTGTAGACTGAACAATGACTGCATAAAGTGGGAGTGACCAGTTTTGGTACAGTATCTGGACCGGCCAATGACTATGTAGTTGTCCATGGAAGAGAGGGCCTTTGGTTACGTTTATGCAGTAATGACCTCTAACCTTTCCAGCCTCTTAATTGGCAGCCAGCGTCCTTCCAGTCTTCAGGGGTGGAAGCATAAATGCCAGTCGCCCCGTAGTTTGGCAATAAAAAGCTTGAGCCAAAGGTGACCTCTGCGCAGTGTCCGGACCTTTGTCAGCCGCATTGACCTCTGACCCCGGCACACGCCAGTCCTGCTTCCAACACCCCCGCCCATCGCCTAGTTGTTTGTTGTCATGTTAGAGCCACGTGAGTACACAGCAATAATTAAGCTTCCAAAACGCACATCCCCGTCTCTGCACACACACACACACATCTGTTGAAAGGCAAACTGTGACCCTTGACCTTTCAGTGGCTGAGGTCAGGCCACGTGCAGATGGACCAGCTGTGGAAGTCCCACAGTCCTGTGTGACAGTGGCAGGTGGAGTGGACAGGAGAAGCACAACAGCTCGAAAGACAACAAAACAAAAGCAGCAGTAGCACACAATCATCCCACTCAGCACTAACATTGTAGGCCCACTGGGACAAAATGGCCGACATAAGTGCAATAAAAATTTTGTATTTTGTTTTGTGTTTTTGAAAAGAGAAAACAAATGTATGTGGATACATGTGTGCCACTTGGTATGTGTGCCAAGATAGCAGGTTTCTGCTCCTGCTAGAGAAAAATTAATTAATAATTACAATAATTATTAATAATTATCTAATTAATTATTATCAACGACAGTTAATAATTAATATTAATTAATTAAACTAATTATCCAAAAATCCAAAATCTTTATTTTTGTTTTGTTTTCATAACCTTTCTGACTTTTTAATAATTAATATGTATTTAATATGTATTTAATATGTATTTAATATGTATTTAATATACATTTAATATGTATTTAATATGTATTTAATATTTATTTAATATTTATTTAATATTTATTCAAATTTATATTTCAACTCTGTGCTATTATAATGACCTCATTATTTTCCTATATATTTAAAATTCATTGTCTTTTTTTCCTTGTTAGAATACAACATTTTTCTCTTAATTTTGTGATTTTATAGTCATAAAATTACAGCTATTTTTTAATTTCTACTGTTTTTTTCCCCAACAATTTCAACTTTTGTCTAGTAATATATTATCTAATATGTCTTCAATATGTACACTTTATGTGACTAAAATGATGTAATTTTTCCTTATAGTAAAAATATAAATTTGGTCTTTTTCTGGTTAGATTACAATTTTTCAAAGCTATTTTTCCATTTTTTCTGTTAATGTTTGTTGTTTTTGTTCATTTTGTTGTTAAATTATATTTTTAGAATATGCTGCAAGCCAATAAAACCACTTTGGACACCCCTTCTTTACAGACTTGATTAACTTACTTAGCAGTGGATTACAGCATTTTTCAACACTTATGTTGTTTTTTTCTATATGCCAACCTTACACGCTACAATCCTTTCAAGACATCTTTGTTTATTGGACTGAAAGCTCAGCTAAATTTCACCGCTTCCGCTTCCCGAGCTCAGGGATTGGCTTAAAAAGAAGAATAACACTGGAGCACAATACAGAAGCTGTGTTTTTCTGTAGGGTGTGGAAGCCGTGTGTGTGTGTGTGTGTGTTTGTGCTGACCCCCCACTGGGTGCTAAGCAGAGAGGGTGTGTGCGGTGGGGGTAGAGAGGCCCATGGGTGGATGAGTGCCAGGCCAGGCCTTCCCTGCAGCCCCATAAGCTCCCCACTTGTCAGGCTTTGCTTGATAATCACTGATATGCTTGTGCGGGTGATAGCCTAAAACCAGGAATGCACAACAGGCTCTAAACCTCATGTGTTTCATTTTGGAGGGGATGTTGTACTTCTAGGGCAGTAACAAGGCTTATTTACGGCACTGTATTTGGAAAATCCAAATAAGACCCTCACATATTTATTTATTTCAGTATTTTTTTTCAAGTTGAAGTATTTTGTTCAAAATCAGGGTTTAGATTCAAATGCATTAGGTGGAACTCTTATAATAGTCATTTGTGCTGTGTGTAAGGACTGAAATGTAGACTGAACAATGACTGAATGAAGTTGTACTCTACAAATGAGAAATCACTTGTACTACGTGTCGTGATAGACATTGGACTGACCAATGACTGAAGGATGCGGCATAATAGACTCATCATTGGTACCGTGTGGAATAATTAACAAATAGGCCGGCCAATAACTGCGTACATTTGAAGTCATGTTACCGATTTATCATTTTATAAGGTGTGGATTAACTGACCAATGACTGTGCGTGATGACTAGCACGTAGGTTAACCAATATCTGCAAGAAGTGGCCCATCCTTAGTGCTCTGCGAAATAACTGACAAATGGACCGGCCAACAACTGCATACATTTGAAGTCATCTCACCGATTCACCATTTTATAAGGTGTGGATTAATTGGCATGTAGACTGACCAATGACTGAAGGATGCAGCATAACTGACTCATCATTGGTACCGTGTGGAATAATTGAAAAATAGACCGGCCAATAACTGCGTACATTTGAAGTCATGTTACCGATTCATCATTTTATAAGATGTGGATTAATTGGCATATAGACTGACCAATGACTGAAGGATGCGGCATAACTGACTCATCATTGGCACCGTGTGGAATAACTGACAAATAAACCGGCCAACAACTGCATACGTAAGTAACGGAGTAACGTAACCCATCAATAATAGACAATGACTATGTAGTGTGGTTTAACTAAAAGGAAACACATGTCAGTATGGACTAATTGGCACGTTGACTGACCAATGACTTGAATGAAATGGGACTGATGCATGCGACCAATCACTTGCAGTATTTGCAATGATTAACATATAGCTTAACTAACCGATAATGACTGTATGGTTTCTACATTTAATCGAAACACAAGTCAATATCGACTGACCAATGACTGAATGAAATTAGACTGATGTATGCGACCAGTCTGTAATGATTAACTTGTCTACAAGCAGTGCTCCATCATTGCTACATTGCAGAATGATTGACAAGTACACCGGCCAATGACTGAGAGAAAGAGAAATCCAAGTCGTGGTGCATTGTAAGAATGATCCGTTACTGTTTATGTCGCTATAAAAATGCAAAGGGGAGCATAAGTGTTTGTTTCCCAGCATTGACGCCATAAAGCCAGCATTTCATGTGCAAATGATGAACATATACAAAATATATGAGCGTATGCAACACAGTGCTGGCAGCGAGCCGATGCACGGCCATCGCTCATTACGCTGAGCAGCAGCAGCAGTGCTGGAAAGGCCTGTGAACTCGCTGGCCTTTTATGTAGTAGATGGCACAAAACAAAGCATTGTTTTGCTGCGGGGATGCACAGCATATAGTGTAATGCCACTGCACCCTCTTTCATCATGGCCGCATATCCATATGGTTGGCCTATATTCTCACAAACAGTAGGTATAGGCCCCCCTGTGGGAATTCAATTGCGCTGTAATCATGATGCTTGTGTAACACCCCTTCCCGCTCCCCTATCCCATTATTATTGTCATCTTAGGGGTCACATTTGGCCCTCGTGGCCTTTCCGAAGCGGCCCCGGGGAGTGCTTATATACTGTACATTCATTCTGTGATCTTTCTACACAAGACTTAGGATTACATGTAAAAGCTTACAGTGAAGGTCTTGTGGTTGCATTTGGAGAAGCTTCATCAGGGTGACCCTGAGGGTGTATGCCCTGTAATTATACTACAATACCCGGGGGACCTTGGGACTGGCCCATTATTGCCACAGCACTGATGGACTGTTGGTAATTGCCATTTTGTAGAGAGCCGGAGGTGCAGAGGAGGCGGGAGGTCACACCGCCAGAACACCTTTAGCCACGCAATGCTGAGCTTGCATCCTCCATCAAAAATGCTCATGCATGTCAGATTTTTTTTTATACACTCAACCCCACAAGCCCCCTCCCACTCCACCCCCCCCCCCCCCACACTGTGACACAGGAGACCCGTAAGGTTGAGAGATCAGCGAGGTCAGGAAGGCAACGATAAAATCTGACCTTATTGTTCGGATTTTCATTTAGTGAGATGTTGAATTTCCTGCCCTTTGGTGCACCCTTTTTATTTTATTGTCAGTGTTAGAATTTAAACCTGGAATGTCTCCAGAAGAGATTTATTGCATTTTACAAGCAGAATTAATGACATTTCTTATGTTTTGACTTGCCTCAGGTTTGCACAGGGCTAAGCCAAGAAAGAATCCATTACATTTTGGTGCAAATCTGGATAAAAACAACACTGATTAAGGACAAACAAACAAATATGGCATTGTGAAATGTCACTTTCTAGGAATTATTACAATTTTGTACCTTTTCATCACTCCAGGAGTCATAATGTAAGCTCCATCTGCCCCAGAATAAAACTTGGTACAGTCTAGTTGTCCTATCATCCATCTATGAACCAGGAAGACGCCATAAATGAACCAAAAATATGGCGCCACTCAATAATGTGTGGATTCTTACCTAAATATAATGCAAACAGTGGTGATGGAAATATCTAAATGAAATTATTGGTTAGTTTGCGTGTCAATCATGAGATGCGTGGCCAGTGATGACGGGTATATCACTGCCATATCGGAGTTATTATAGTTATTGCCTGGTTTAACTTGATGCAGTCATTGGTCAGTCTACATGTCAGTCATTAGATGCGGTTTAAGTGATGGCTCGGCTATAACAATCCCACTTTATCCAGTCATTGGTCAGTCTACATGTCAGTTTTAGATGCAGTTTAAGTGATGGCTCGGCTATAACAATCCCACTTTATCCAGTCATTGGTCAGTCTACATGTCAGTCATTACACAAAGGTCAAGGGATTGGCCATTTCTAACACGTCACACGTCATGCAGTCATTGGTCAGTCTACATATCCATCATTAGATGTGGTACAAGGGATTGTTGAGTTATAGTAGTACCACTTTACGCCGTCATTGGTCAGTCTACATGTCAGTCATTACACACGTTAAGGGATTGGCCATTTATAAGAGTCACACGTGATGCAGTCGTTGGTCAGTCTACATATCCATCATTAGATACGGTGCAAGGGATTGTTGAGTTATAGCAGTACCACTTTATGCCGTCATTGGTCAGTCTGCATGTCGGTCATTACATACAGGTCAAGGGATTGGCCATTTACAACAGTCACACGTCATGCAGTCGTTGGTCAGTCTACATATCTATCATTAGATGCGGTTCAAGAGATTGTTGAGTTATAGCAGTACTACTTTATGCTGTCATTGGTCAGTCTACATGGCAGTCATTACACACAGGTCAAGGTATTAGCCATTTATAAAAAATCACACATCATGCAGTCGTTGGTCAGTCTACATATCCATCATTAGATACGGGGCAAGGGATTGTTGAGTTATAGCAGTACCACTTCATGCCGTCATTGGTCAGTCTATATGGCAGTTATTACATGCAGGTTAAGTCAGTGTTCGGTAATGATCCCATTTAATACAGTCATTGGTATGCCTTTATGTCTCTCCTGCGGCAGTACAAGTTATTGTCCAGTTACAACAGTCTTGATGCCTTACGCAGTCATTGGTCAGTCATTACAGGCAGTAAAAGTGATTGGTATGCAGTCATTGGCCAGTCTACATTGCATGTGATTGGGCAGTTGCACACAAATAAACATCTTAAGTGCTTGCACGGTGGGGAACGACTACGATGCAAGTGTCACTGCAGGAAAACACGCACACTACATGACACACACTACACACTACACACAGCTGAGCCACAATTCATCTAGTTGTCAATCACAATCCACGACAGCCCGTCTCCTTCTGCCAGTGCGACAATACATCAAGACACAATGAAGTAGACACTTGTTCCCTCCTTTCTCTTTTCCCCCCTTTGCTGTAAACCGAATATTTGCATGCATAACTACACACGCTTTGTGCACAATTGTCTTTTTCTCTTTTCCTTATGTTGCACGTGCGCATCGTGTAATTAGGGGGTGTCCTTGATGCTTCAAACACACAGAATACATCTATATACAGAGGGATTCTCTTAAAGAAAACAATTCCCTGGAGGACATGGAAAATGGCGTGTTAGAGGTGGGCGTGGGTGAGGGAGGGGTCAGAAATCAGAGCAGATGGCAGACAAGCCCCTCCCCGTCCCTCTTTCTCTCAGCAGGTTATGGAGTAGGGGCAATTTACGCCCGAGCCCCCCCAGTCTCTCTGCCAGCCTCCGCTTGTGTCTGTCACTGAGGACCACTCCATCTTATCCACACTTACCACCGCTCCATTAGCCACCGGCAGGTGCTGAGTAGCTTGACACCTGTCAATCAAAAGCACACACGCATGCTGTTCAATATGTAACACCAGCTTATCCTTTCCCGGAAAGTATACTTTCCAGCCTGTGATTAATATAATAAGACTCATTAAACCCATATCACTGATGCCGCATGTGTGTGCGTGTGTATCTGTGTGAGTGGGTGTGTGTGTGCACGCTTCTACCCACCATTGGAACCAGGCTCCACACATGACAGTGGCTTACTGTGGAAAGGCCTTTTTCAGACATAAACAAACCATTATACATGCTCAGCTGTTCAACAGGCTTCTCCGGCCTTTCACAAACAGCATCTATAGACTTTCCATTTAAGGCCACGGCGGCCAGGAGGAGCCAAGAGAAAGAACAGTAATGCTGTGTATAAATAGAAAGAATAGTAATATTGTAGTAATGGAGATGAGCACAACAAAAGCGCAGTGTGGAAAGAAACACTGAGGAGGCGTTTATTTGTCATGTGTTGGAGGGTCAATGTGGTGGAATGAGAAGATATATTTATAAAGTATAAATAAAACTATAATATATTTATAAATTATAAACACAAAACACATTAGTCAATAAATAATAAACACAATCTATGTAACATACTAAAGTACAAAACACTATCAGTCACTCAAAATGCAATACTTAAAAAAAATACTGCTTTTTAACCTAAAATGATTGCTATTACACCAAAGAGGTGAAAATAGAAAATATCATTGGTTTTGCTCTCCAGTCATCCTAAATAGCATTTATGAGGTCAAAGGTCATTAATGTGGGTCTGGCATTGGCCTCATCGCTCCTGTAGTTAATCTTAATGGGGCCGAAGTCATGTTATTCCACTCAAAATGCAAACTATACTTCAAAAAATACTGCTTCTTAACCTAAAATGATTGCTATTACACCAAAGAGATGAAAATAGAAAATATCATTGGTTTTGCTCTCCAGTCATCCTAATAGAATTTGTGAGATCAAAGGTCATTAACGTGGGTCTGGCATTGACCTCATCGTTCCTGTAGTTAATCTTAATGGGGCCGAAGTCATGTTATTCCACAATAAAACCAGGACCAGATAGGGCACTTCCCAAATGAATGAATATGAAATATTCCTAAATATACCATATAACCTAGTGCAATTTCCTTTATTTACCTAGTAATATAAATATAATGGCTGCAAATGCACCTAAAGGACTTCAATTACCACTCTCTCACCCCTGTCGTAGCCTGAAGAGGTTTTCCAGTCGGGAATTCTGTGCAAACATCCTACTGGGGCATATAAGCTTCCATACAAATTAGGCCTAATCATGAAATATGATGACGGGTGAAGCAATGAAAGTGAAACTACAAATGAAAGCGGTTGAAGGTGTACTAGTTTTACTCCATGCAGCACTAGCACACAGAGTCAAAATCGGGAAATCTTCCAGGTTTACAGTGGAGTCTTTCTCCTGCAAGAGAAAAGCTCACCTTTGCCTCTTTCTGTTCCTTGTTCCCGCTTGTGGAGCGTTTACATTTTCTATTAAACATGCAGTACTTACGAGGGCAACTCAGGGTATCCCCTACCTAATAGTCCACACTGAGAAACACACACAGTGGCGTTCTGTCAGTGTTGCAGACTGTCTGTCTCCTTGTCGATCCAGCGGCGACTGTAACTAGGTGTAATGGCCAGCCTGTGGTTTGTGACTCTATGGGCCTATTCACAAGCACGCATGTACACACAAACACACACACTGTTTACAATGGTGAGTTTGGGCCCGAGCTGCTAATTGAAACGTATTTCTTTTTCCATCCAAAACGAGCAAAGGGCATCCCTATTTTCCCCTGTGTGAAGGCGTGGTGTTTGCGGAATAACTCAACTGCAGGGTCTACCTTTGGCTGCAGACCAAAAGCATTACGATACAAATCCAAGTTATTTGGCGTGTGCGTACTGTATACGTGCAAGGAATCAGGTATGGAATTTTCTCCCCAAGCAGGTAAACATGTATATGCTAGCTCCTGGTTATTCCCAGAGATGGAACGTCTTAAGATCGTTGTATATATTTGGCAGAAGGCACCAGAGATGGGAGGAAGTTGGTGTTTTGCAAGTCTCAAGTACATCTGAAGTTAAGTATCAAGTAAAGGCATGTCTCAAAGTCAGCTGGGATAGGCTCCAGCATACCCCCACGACCAGCGGCATAGAAAATAGTTGGATGGAAGACTTATCATGACAAGACAGAAAAAGAAAACGCTCTTGTTACCAGCTAATACATGGAAACGGCTGCACGGTGGGAAAAGTGGTTAGCGTGCATGCCTCACAGTTATGAGACCTGAGTTCAATTCCACCGTCGGGAATCTCTGTGTGGAGTTCTCCCTGTGGTTTTCTCCCACATTCCAAAAACATGCTAGGTTAATTGTCCATAGGTATGAATGTGAGTGTGAGTGTGAATGGTTGTTTGTCTATATGTGCCCTGTGATTGGCTGGTGACCAGTCCAGGGTGCCTGAAGACAGCTGGGATAGGCTCCAGCACCCGCAACCCTCGTGAGGATAAGCAGTAGAAAATGAATGAATAATACATGGAAACAGGAACTGAAAGTCAGCTCCGTCGCTTGTTTGTGATGTCATCACCAGTTGACTCTGTAGATCTTTGGTAGCTAACACAGTTACGTCACAAGTCCAATGTTTGTATAGTTCTACATACGTAAAGCTATATATTGGAAAGCATATAAATGAGGGATAAATGAACATTTAATGTTACGTGATTGTTCCAAAAGACACAATGTGGCAGCGAGATCAACACAGACACCACTTTGTGTTATTTCTCGAATTCAGTCATGTTTTCGTTATCAAATGGGTTATATTGATGGGTCACCGATGCATGACATGCTTTATGACATGCAGAAAAACGGACTAGTGTGCTACGCGCAGTGTTTGGCCTCGGAGTCAGAATGGTACAAAAATAGGACGTATGAAAACCGAAGTTTGACTATATGGGATCATGTCCTATGTACGCGTGGTCCAAAGGTTCGTGCTAAGCTAGCGAGCTGACTAACTGACATTGTCATGTAGCATCCTTTTAATCCTTCCATTCCAACCAGGTTTTACCCTTAAAGGTCACACGGGGACAAATGCAAATGACCCTTTCCTCTCCTTGCTCGATGACCCCGATCCCGCAGCTCCGAAAGCTGCTCTCTCCCAGTTCATGCCGAGACGTTTGCCACAGCCCCCCCCCAAGTTCCATTCTAAGTGGATTTAAATAGATAAAAGGGAAAGTGGAAAGCTATTAAAAGGTCACGGAGACTACATCTGTTTTCCAGTTCACCTCGCATCACAGAGACCGACTTTCTCCTTGATGGAGGTATGCTAATAAAAGATAAAAATTCAGTGATTTTCTCCCGACCCTAATGAGGATAAGCCGTATAGAAAATGGATGGATGGAACACAATGATTTCAAAAAAGAAAATGTATTCCCCCCACTCTCTGAGAGTCATTTACCAAGGTCATTGGAAGTTGTTTCATGTATTTGGATTGAGCGGAATCAGTATACAGTATACAGTATACAGTATACAGTATACAGTATACAGTATACAGTATACAGTATACAGTATACAGTATAGCGTACTGATACCTTTCCCTGGTGAAACAAAAGGAGCCATCTGTAGCCTTTGTCTTAGTTCAGGGATAAGCCGAAGCCAATCCAGGCCTCTGAGGACTGATCTGCAGTTGGGCTGGTGTCCTCCTAATCCTATTAGGAGTGGGACACTCTTAAGATTCCACCAGGAGTATGGTAGAAAAAAATGTTCAATGAAAACGGGACATAGAGTGGTACTCCTGGTTCCAAAAGATCCGACAAAACCTGAAACGTATGAAAACCCAAGCAGTTTTTCCCACAGGAAATAATGTCAATCCAATTGTAAATGTAAACACATTTGATATAGAATAATTATAGTTGTATATGCAGAAAACAATGCAGATGATGATCAGATATTAATTAATACCAAAATTGTTAATATATAGTATATATTACTACTGTCAAAATCTCAGATTCGACTAGGTTCGACTCAGATTCAACGTACGACTTTATTCCTGTAAACTTTTTTTTTCTCAGAAATTCACAAATTCATCCTCGAAATCTCAGATTCCCACAAATTTATGACATTGTTCTTGTAAATTTATGACTTTTGTCTTGCAAATGTACAACTTTATTCTTGTAATTTGACAACTTTTTCTCATAAATTTGCGACTTTATTCGCGCAAATGTATGACTTTAGTCCTGTAAATTTCCTTTTTTTTTTGATATTCAAAACTTTTATCCTCAAAATCTTAGATTTTCACAAATTTATGACAGAAATTCACAACTTTACGACATTGTTCTTCCAAATTTTTGACTTTAGTCTTGCAAATGTATGACTTTATTCTTGTAAATTCACGACTTTTTTCTTGTAAATGTACGACTTTAGTTACTCAAATTTACGACTTTATTCCTGTAAATGTATACTTTTTTTTCTCAGAAATTCAAATATAGTATATTGTATGTTTTGGTCAAAAACCAGGGCGTTTGAAAACCAAGGTTTGACGTTACTGGCATGACAAGGAGATCCCACCTGAGATGTTTTCCAGTGGAGGGGGCGCCATCATGATCTGGGATGCTTTTTTCTTCAATGGAACAATGGATCTTCAGGGTGTGCAGGGTTGTCAAACGGCAGATGTTTGTGTGGAGATGTTGCAGGGGCATCCCTCATGACTGAAGCTTACTCTTTTGGACCATCCTTTATGTTCTCCTGGGGAAGGAAAGACATCTTCACCACCAAGGGCAACATTCCCTCATGAGGAGCCTCTTTTCTCAAAGGTGGAGCAAACAAAGGATGGCGGCGATCCTTTTTTCTCACGTTTGGTGCTCCTAAAACGTCACTCTTGCATAACAGCAGGCAGCTAAAAAGTTCATTTGTTTAACTGCTAATGGTAACGGAATCCACGGGTTAGATTTGTGGACACAAGGATATTCTACACTCCTTTTGAGTGGGAGTTCTTCAAGTGTTTTTGCACATGATCAGGGTGCGAGAGGGTCTTAGAGAAAACACCGGAAGGGTCAGACATTCAACAGCTGTGTGGGAACGTGTTTGTCCGAGAAGCGAGGCTAAGGATGTACGGCCCATGTGTGCGCTGATGCACACGTGCAAGCTGCTCTGTTATTGTTTTGGTCTGACTGAGCCGTCACCTGATTCTTCTCATGTGCGCTCACATTTCTTTCTCATATTCTCACACACACACACATACACACATGCACACACACACCCTGTGGTGTCAGCTGCTGACTGTGAGCAGGGAGGCCAAAGGAGAAGATGAGGAGACCATAATCGCGGAATTAAAAACAAATAGATAAGAGTGAAAGCAGGTGTCTGTGCTGGGAAACGGACTGATTGAAGAAATATTTGCCTGGAGGAAGTCGAGAGCTTTCCAGGACCTGTAGTACCAGTACTGACCACCGAGGTCACATGGTCATGTCATAGCTGTCAACGTTAGCATTTCAAAGTAAATTTTTATCGTACATTTATGACTCTATTATTGTCGTTTGCATCCTTTTTCTCGTAAATATAATACTTTATTTTCGAAATATCAGATTCCCACAAATTTACGATATTATTCTTGCAAATTTTAGACTTTATTCTCTGGAATTTCTGACTTTAGTCTTACAAATGTACAACTTTATTTTTGTAAATTTGCAACTTTTTTCTTGTAAATATGCGACTTTTCAGATTCTCAAAAATTTACAACTTTAGTCTTGCAAATGTACGACTTTATTCTTGTAAAATTACGACTTTTTTCTTGTAAATGTACGACTTTAGTTGCGCAAATGTATGACTTTATTCCTGTAAATTTATTACTTTTTTTCTCAGAAATTCACAACTTTATCCTCGAAATCTGAGTCTCATGAATTTATGACGTTGTTCTTCCAAATTCACGACTTTAGTCTTGCAAATGTACCACTTTATTAATGTAAATGTACAACATTTTTTTCTTGTAAATGTATGACTTTTTTCGCACAAATGTACTACTGTATTCCTATAAATTTACTACTTTTTTTTCAGAAATTCACAACTTATTTTCAAAATTTCAGATTCCAAAATATTTACGACTTTATTCTTGTAAATTTACTACTTTTTTCTTAGAAATTCACAACTTATCCTCGAAATCTCAGATTCTCACAAATTTATGACGTTCTTCTTGCAAATGTATGACTTTTTTATCGTAAATTTATGACTTTAGTCTTGCAAAATGTACGACTTTTGCTGTAAATTTACGCCTTTTTTTTCTCTGAAATTCACACAATTTTATCCTCAACCTCAGATTTTCACAAATTTCCGACTTTTTTCCTGTAAATTCATGACTTTGCGCTTGCAAATTTACGACTTTATTCTTGTAACTTTATGACCATTTTCTCGTACAATTACGACGTTAGTCTTGGAATATTACGACAGTTTTCTCACAGATTTCCGAATCTATTCTTATGAATTGATGACTTTTTTTATTGTAAATTTATGACTTTTTTTTCTCGTAAATGTATAAATTTATTCCCTGATAGTCACTACTTTATTCTTGAAATCTCATATTACTTCCAATGTGACCCTAACACTCATCATATAATAGAGATATTTTATATAGTAGATGAGTTATGTTGTAGTTTGACATCATGGCTTGTCAGTGGAAATGGTAATATCCCCTCAGCGTGTGTCCGTTTGTCTTTTCTCTTGCTGTTTTCTCGTTCAGCGCAATCAATTATGTCAGCCGTCTTGTGCCACCTGCGCTCGTGTGACATTTACAGCTCAACTGTGTTTGCTTTTAAGGCTCATGGAAAAGAACAGAGCCGGGTTTAATGTAGTTTCACAGTTAGTGCATTCAATATTAGATTTATGACAGAGGATATTAGTATTCAGTGGGGGGGGGGGGGGGGTTTCAGTAAAAAAATGACAGCATTTGAGTGGAAAAGTAGCCAGCGTTCTGATTCCAGTGGTTTCACTGTTTTAATAATATGGGAATCTTACAAATTTTCCACGTGTGTTCCACTTTTTCAACAATATGACACTGTGAGAAGACTACAAGTTATTCCTGCTTTTTTTCCCCCTATTTAGTGTCATATTTCTGTCTGGTATGTTGCTTTTATTGGCTTTATAGTTCATTTTTTGAGGGTTTTTAATGCCCTATTGTGATTATTGGTGTCACCTGTTTCCATTGGTCCTGTCCAATTGTCAGCTCCCTTGCCTCATTTCCTCGTTAGCTCTTGTTTAGCTTTCGTGGTTCTGTTTAGTAGGATTTTCGCAAGTCGCATGGCACTGCTGCTGGCGTTAATTAGGGTCCAACGCCACAAAATCCTGAAAATAACATGAAATTGTATAATTAAGACTAAAAAAAAAGCAGTGGTAGGAGTGTCTTATATGATTGGGGATAATGTACAATCCGGTTTCCAAAGGCGGACCCTTCTGGAGCCCAAATGACAGCCCTAATATCACATCACCATTAAAACCAAATCACTTGCGGTAACCTGTCAAACACGTTTCTCAAGACGTGCAAAATGGAGCCGCTTTTTGAGGCTTGGTGTGCCAAGCATAATTCTTGAGAATGATTTTTAAATAACCCCAAACTGAAGGAAGAGGAGGGGGAGGGCTATGCTGGCAGCCATGTGTGGCGAGTGTGGCGGAGTGTGGAACTTGGCGCCGTTTCGGGCTCGGTCCTGCCAAGCAAGCGAAACCTCCACGCCAGGTGCCACAGTCACTGCAAACATGCAAACGCACACATGACTCAATACAACACACATGCATAAAGAATGTAAAAGTGTATTTAAATATAGATCGCCTTGCTTTGATGTGCACCAGTAAACATACATATTTGTGCATGTATTCCAGCAAACAGCCAGTCTATGAATTTTATATGAAAAGCCTTTTATTTTCTATTCCTCTGCATTGTTGCATGTTTGCGCTCTACCTTTTCTTAGTGCTTGGTGTGAACCTCCTGCCAGTCATCAAGGTGCAAGTGTTTACCATCAGGAAATGATGTCAGCCTCTGTTTCATGCAGGGAAGATGAGGGATAAATCTTTGTGTATAACGCATGGGCCACGTTGAACAATCACAGCTTGGACTGTATGAACAACGGCTTTATCTCACTTTTAATCAAGAGAAAAATAGGATGCATTTTCTAATCCATACATATGTATCAGTTATCAGATTTTGACATTTTGAGAAATGTTAAAAATGTCCTTATAGTTAAGCTTATAAATAGTGAGAATTTTCTCTCTCCCCATTTAATCCTGAATACAACAAAATTTCTTCCAAATTTTTTTTTACATTATCAAGAGAAGATTCATTAAAAAATATTATATATATATAAAATATCAGTTATAAAAATCAGTTATATATATATATATATATATATATATATTGTGTATAAAACTGATTTTATAACTGATATATTTATTTAAAATGTATAAAACTGATTTTTATAACTGATATTTTAATTAAATAAAATTAAGTATTTTAATAAATGATAAAAAAAATGGCCATTATATTTGGTATATTGATAGATTATAATGATAATTTTCCAATGTATACATCTGTATCAATTATCAGAGCATTGTGACAAATATGCGATATATATATATGTACATATAAATGTCCTTATATTTAAGCTTATAAATAGTGACAATTTTCTTTCTCCCCATTTAATTCTGAATGCAACAAACTTTCTTGAAAAAACATTTACATTATCAATAGAACATTGTTAATAAAAAAAATGAATGATACATTATTATATTAAATTATTATATTAACAAATAATAATGCTGCTCTTCATTAGCTCACATATTTCTACCATGTTATTACCAATAAAAAATATAAAAATCAAATCATTAATTATTATTATAAAATAATAAAATAAAATTAAGTCTTTTAATAAATGATAAGAAAACGTCAATTGTATTTTGGTATATTGATAGGTTATATTGATAATCATTCTATATATTTAATAGTAATTAATACTAATATATTTTTGTATCTATTTTGACTATTACTTTTATACATCCAGTATTATATCTTTGTTCTCATCTTGTTTTAGATATACGTCTGTACTTTTATATTTTATATTATTTTGTACAGCAAATTTCAAGTTTTGGATTGAATTGTATTAACCCTCATTACAGCATGCATATGACATTTGACAAACAACGGCACATTATTTGGATTTTTTGTGTATTTTGTAACAATTCCATGCAGATATTCATCTATTTCCTCATGTGTGAGATTGATTTTGCGTTTTGTTATTATGCTTTCCTGTTTACCATGTGAAAAATCCAGCTAGGAGCTTAATGAGCCTAGAAATCAATCATTTGGACAGGAACCATCACACTATCTTCCAGTAGAAATGACAATCTACAGCCCTTTTTTACTACTCCGATGTATAGCCAATGTATAGGTGTCTCCTATGGAAGGATGGGTGAGCGGGCAGATGGGTGCATCAGGTGCAGCTGATTGACAGGAGCCCCCGACCCCCCCTCTCGGAGCGGTTGATTGATGGATGCATGTTGAGAAGGAACGGCGTGTTGGGGGTGTTTGTAATCACTTTCTGCAGCTGCTACTTAGCACATCCACATTGGCCAGATCATTAGGTACACCTTCCCAATCCCCACGACAGAAGCTCTTATCGCGATATTGTTCTGTTGCAGCCATATTGAGAGCGAAATAGGCTGCGCGAGAAACACTTTTGAGTGGTTCGCGTTATGCGTGCTCACAGTCTTGTGTAATCATGTGTTTTTTGCAGCGCCACACATCCATCCACTCATGCATAATGCAACAGCGCCTCTGTGTTTACACTTACCATTCACTGAATCAATACATTTATGGAATGCTTCCTCCATCTCATTCCCCAACACACATGCACACATATGTCACCATGGATTAACCAGATGGGATAGACTCATCTGGTTGGATAGAATGGGCGCTATACCTCAACAAATGATGGAACGGATGCATGACAGGCAAGTAAGGTCACTGGATGTACATTTGAGGGACCCCTCCCCCACACAAACGCACCCCAACGTGACATCCGACCTCGGCGTAATAAGGTCCTCGGAAATGCCACTGAATGCTGACATCCACGGCGAGGTTACCAAGAGGCCAGAGTGAGGGAGAGCGCGAGAGAGGCAGGAAGTGATTAATAGGGGGACGCGTTGTTGAATGGAAAGAGGGGGACGGCTTGGGGTGACCTTTAACCTGGCACAAGATTGACTAAAAGCGGTAGTGCCCCCGCTACCCTCGTCCATACTATTATATTGAAGTATATTGAAAATCAGGATTACCGTAATGCACGGCGGATGAGTGGTTAGCACGCAGGCCTCACAGTTGGGTAACCCGTGTTCAATTCCACCCTCAGCCATCTCTGTGTGGAGTTTGCATGTTCTCCCCGTGCATGCGTGGGTTTTCTCCGGGTACTCTGGTTTCCTCCCACATTCCAAAAACTTGCTAGGTTAATTGGCGACACCAAATTGTCCATAGGTATGAATGTGAGTGTGAATGGTTGTTTGTCTATATGTGCCCTGTGATTGGCTGGCCACCAGTCCAGGGTGTACCTCGCCTCTCGCCCGAAGACAGCTGGGATAGGCTCCAGCACCCCCCACGACCCTTGTGAGGATAAGCGGTAGAAAATGAATGAAAGAAAGATTACCGTAATTCTTTGTTTATGGGTAATTCCTAAGTGATTTTGGGGCTACTTTATGTTAGAGCGTAAAAAAAAACCTTCTAAATATGTTTTTTAACATCATTAGAGCCCTCTAGACATGAAATGACACCCCTTTACGGCTGTAAACTATAAGAGAAAATAAGCAATTTAAGAAATAAATAAGACATGTGTGTGTTGCTGTAAATATGTTGGAGGCGGACAGGAAGCGATGTTTGAGTATATCCACCCATCCATCCATCCATTTTCTATGCCGCTTATCCCCACCGGGGGCGAGAGGCGGGGTACACCCTGGACTGGTCGCCAGCCAATCACAGGGCACATATAGGCAAACAACCATTCACACTCACATTCATAACCAAACCATCAAAAGGTTGTCTGAGATTATTAGCTGTAAACGAGCTAAAACGATGCTAAAAGATGACATTATTTTCCACATAAATGTTAAAAGATTGGCTTTTGTTGTTTTAAAAATAATTGTAACTTTAATATAAAGTGGTTTGATGGCGCTATCTGCAGGGGAAAAAGGAGTGCTGCAGCCATGAAACCAGCAGAGGGCGCCGTATCACAAATCAATTCACTCAACATTTTCCAGCAGGAAGACGCTTTGATGCTGAGTAAGTACAATACTACACACTGTATACCTGTAATTGCTTCTTTATATGTAAAACTGAATATGAATATGATATGAGAGTATGAAAAATAGGTGCAGTTTTTGGCCATATCACGTTTTTGACTACATTAGAAGCCATGCTGTCAACATGCGTGTTGCGTGATGCGCACAGGCCTCCTCCTCCTTGATCCACATCCTCGTAGTATCAGACCGACGGCGTTCTTGGCAGGAAGAAGAGCATCGACGGCCGCTCATCTCTCAGCCTGCCAGCTGCACGGCGGGTGTCGTCTGCTGTAATAGGCTTGAGCCACACGTGTGTCGTAAACGTCCACGTGCAACTGGGGTGGGTGTGGAGGGGGGGGGGGGGTTGGGTAGCGGGTTTTTGAGGGGGAACACGCAGATGCAAAGTGCACACGCAATCACGGCCACAACTCTCAGGCTTCAGCTTTTGTGAAAACATGCACATGCAATCACACACTCGCACCCGGCAACATGCGACACACACGCACGCTCACAACGGGGGCCGTCCGGTTGTAATACGCCCCAGTCACGCTACGCTGTGGCTACCGCAATGTTGAGCTTATCGCCGGCTCTTATGGATGGATCATGGTCTTAACTGACGGGACTTAAGAGTTAGACATGGAAAATTAAGATGACCTTATATGGGCATCCAGATCGTCCCCCCCCCCCCCCCCCTGCCACTGAGCTAATGGGCAGCGCCATCGGGCAGCGTCACTTGGTCGTGCCAGTCTTGGCTTTCACTTGTATGCAATTCATATGCTTATTTGCTTTCTTTTGCAATGTGATCCACAGAAATCCTCTCAAATGAGGCTCATTTATTATCGCTACATGCTATGTGATGCTATGTCACTGCAACAATATTTACTAAAACAGCTGATTAATTTTCAGTGGACATTTTCATCTATACTGCTAAAATATCCCCCTGCAACCTTTTTTATGCAATTAGATGCAACAAAGGCATGGAAGGAGGGTTTTGGCTGGAGGGGATGAATAAGATGGATGGATAGATGTGGAGAGGGAAGGATATGGGGGAGGAGTGCAGCCCTGACTACACCACCAGTGAAATGTCACCATTGCCATGCTGTGGCCCAACGAGGGGGGGATTTCTATACTTTATAGCACCGTTGGAGGCTAAGGTGTCTTGTCACGCGGGGTGGTACCCTCAAAGATTCCACAGACAACATACAGTTAGTTTAGAGTGCAATAATTAGCCCCCGTGGGGTCAATTTCTGTCCCAGACTACAACCAGTATTTCCTGATTGAGTCCATGTAACTAATCTTTCAAGGAAAGCTATTTTTAAAGCTAAGATTGATATCATAACGTTTTTTGCACATAAGGATCTGCTTCTTATGCTATATCTGTCTAATAATCGGCATTTGGCGTGTTTTTATAAATATGGAATGGAATAGTCTTGCATGTGTGGGTTTTTTCCGGGTACTCCGGTTTCCTCCCACATTCCAAAAACATGCTAGGTTAATTGGCCACTCCAAATTGTCCATAGGTATGAATGTGAGTGTGAATGGTTGTTTGTCAATATGTGCCCTGTGATTGGCTGGCAACCAGTTCAGGGTGTACCCCGCCTCTCGCCCGAAGACAGCTGGGATAGGCTCCAGCATCCGCCCGCGACTCTCGTGAGGTAGAAAATGAACGAACGAACAATTAATTTTCCCTCACCTAAGATGCCAAATTGTATCGAATAATATCAATTTTTCAATGTGAAATATACATAAAAATAAAATAACCGCACCACTGATATGTGCCATTGTCTGGCACTTGTCTTGGCATTGATATGACATTTGTGCCTGCATGCTACATCTATTTTAGCGTGTGTGGGATGCACCAGGGAGTGGCGTTGACACTGCAGAAGCTGACTGTCTCACAACCTCCTCGTCTTCCTATTGCATGCGTACTCACTGTCTGCTACAAATCTGCTTCCTTCTCCTCAAATGATCTCTCTCTCTCTCTCTCTCTCTCTGTATGAATCCATGCTCTCTCTCTCTCTCTCCCTCCCTGAAACGTGCGTGTGTACATTTTGTTCCGCATGCGCCAGACACAAAGACTTTTCTGGCTGAACTTAGATGTACTTATGTGCCCCCTTGCTTCAGTCCCCTCACAGCATCTTCACGATACCTCCCACGCCCCAGTCACCCCATGTGGTGGGGTTTTGTGTGTATCTGCGACTTTTTTTTTTTTTTTTGCATATTGTGTCTTGCGGAGGTGCAATGGAAGCAGCAGACAGCGCCGACGTGGCTGTCGGGAACACAGAGTTCAGACGACAGCCCCCCCCCCTCGCCAAGTATCCCCGCATCCTCTCACCTCCTTTCCTCACTCTTCACTCCTTTTTCTCACGTCGGAGCCCGATGAATAATTCAATCCGTGTTGCACTGCAGGTTTTCCCCTTCTCCGCTTCTTTCCTAGGCTATCTTTTAGCGTCCTATGAAATCCATCTGGTGATGGTTATTTATTTGTCCGATAAGGAGTATGTCTGAGTCTGTGGTACGGCCCCTCCCTGTTGAGCATCCACATCATTTCAGCCTTCTGGCTTGTTTTTCCTGTAAATCTCTGATGACGATGATGAGGTGATAGAAAGAAGGGGGAATGAGTGAGTCAGCCAAGAGCGGTCAGTCGGGAGCAACGTGACGACCGCTCCGTATCCGGAAAACGAACGCGTGGAGGTTTTCCAGCAGTCACTTGCTCGTCTGATGTGTGTGTTATGAAACCGGGAAAGACATCACCGCGCTGTCTTGAGGCGTTCCCACTTACCGTTACTGATTTATTTGATGGCCGCACTATAATCCCGACACGGGTCTGCACCTGAAGGGGATTTAATAGGGATAATAAGTCACATGATCAAAATCTTAAAACCGGTATAGTAGCCAAGTATGCATTTTGCACATTTGGACCTTAATGAGGTTTTACGTAGAGCTAGCAAGAAGACAAAAAATATTTGGAACTATATTAAAAATATATAAAATATTTGATCACAGGCTATAAAAGTCTAAATCTGCTCAAAATTTTCACTTGGTCAGATGGTCGATCTGCATAAGCAAGGCCACAAAACTTCCTGTTTAGACTTTGCCAGGGAACATCAAACATGGGACATTGAAAGGTGGAAAAAGTTCATTAATTCAGTCATTTTCTACCGCTTATCCTCACAAGAGAAGCCTATCCCAGCTGTCTTCGGGCGAGAGGCGGGGTACACCCTGGACTGGTCGCCAGCCAATCACAGGGCACATATAGACAAACAACCATTCACACTCACATTCATACCTGTGGACAATTTGGAGTCGCTAATTAACCTAGCATGTTTTTGGAATATTGGAGGAAACCGTAGTACCCGAAGAAAACCCACGCATGCACGGGGAGAGCATGCAAACTCCACACAGAGATGCCCAAGTTTGGAATCGAACTCAGTTCTCCTAGCTGTGAGGTCTGCGTGCTAACCAGGTGGAAAAAGTTGTATTATTTTATTCTATATTAACCTTGATGGTCCAGTTGGCTTCCTACATTACTGGCATGACAAGGTGATCCCACCTCAGATGTTTTCTCCCCTGGAGCTTCAGTTGGTGCAGGGTCATCAAACGGCGGCTGGTTATGTGCATATGTTGCATGTTGGCTTGACCAAAGACTTCTTCAGGGAGAATAACATCACCCTTTTGGACCATCCCCTGATCTAAATCCCATAGAGAACATTTGGTTTTGGATGGCACGGGAAGTTTATAAAAATGGTCTTCACTTCCACACTTTTTTGAGCGTCTTAAACTTTTGATCAGATAATAAACAGCCTATTTCAGATGAATTGTTGTTTTCAATAACTGACTTTTTCTAACAGTCAGCCTTCTTGCTTTTGCATATGGTAGCTCTTCTTAAAAGCTCATTAAGATCCAATTCTAGCTATTTTTCATCTGGTTTTGATCAGGTCTGTATCAAAGAAAGTCTTTATTGTGCCCCCTGAAAATAGAGGCTAAAAAAGCAGACATTCAAGGGTGAAGGGAGGTATTTACACCAGGCTACCCTCCTGATGTGGCCGTTGCCGTGGTGACCAGGCCCGTGTCTGAGCATCCCCATTCTGGAAGCAAGGGAGGGGCTCGGGGCGATGGAGGGGGGAGTGTGCAGTGTGAGCCAATCCCAGGCGACCACACACTTACACACTGTCGCCCTGACGGGATCTTTTAAATGTGAACTGGATTTGCTTGTATAATAATAATACACTTACACACATGCATGAGTCATTTTTATGCAGCATCTTTTGACATACCCTTTATGCAGTGCTAAGGTAAATAATAATAACAATAATTATTATTATTATAACATTTATAGTAATAATAATTATAATTATTTATTATTGTTATTATTATTATTATATTCATAATAATGACAATAATAATAATAGTTAGTAATAATAATAATTATTATAATTATAATTAGTATTTAATTATATATAATAAAAATATAATAAAAATGTTTTTATTATACTAAATATAATAATAACAATAATAATAATAATAATATTTATTATTATTATATAATAATAATATTTATTATTATTATTATTATCGTTATTATTATTAATTAATTAATATTAATATAATATAATAATTATTATTATTTATTTATGTTATTATTATTATTATTTACCAATAATTATTATTATTATTATTATTATTATGTATTTATTTTTTTTAATTAGTTTTATTTAAAATTAGTATTATTTTTAATGTCAATATTAATATAGTAGGGCTCAGTTCACGGGACAAGAAAACATTTATGAAAAAATATGACAATATATTGCAATTGACTAATTTAATTTTTACTACTTTACACTCATCTGCACTCTGTGTGTATGCTAGCGGCCCCGCCTCCACCCAGAGACTATATGACTGACAAAAGGGCTCACTCCGTTCTGTGGAAGAAATGCGCCAAGGTGCTGAAACCGATGCACAGAGTGAACTCTCTTCCTGCCTGTTTGGAGGCGAGGAACACAGACACGCATGGCAATATATTGACCCCAGCAAAATGATAAAGTTAATTTTAATTTAGAGAAAGTACCGCTCAAATATGTTGTGACAGTGCCGTTTATGTATTTATGGAATGCAAATAGACTCATTTTGTGAAACAAAATTTACAATATATCTAAAACTTCATTTGTGGATGCACAATTAAAAATACTACTTTCCCCACTACCAGTTGTACCAGTGTACAACTGAAGCACCACCAATGTATCTTTATTGTGTCTTTGTCTGTGTTGATAAAAGTAACATCAGAGCTATTTCTGTCATCAACAGAAATAAATATTTCTTTTGGATTCATGCAAATTCCCTAAAAAAGATGTCATCTCTGAACTCTCTGTTATTTATAGCTTCAAAAGCCCATTTCCTACTCCTGAACTTGATTGTTGCCTTGTCTTTCTTACGCTGTGAGGACCCTAACGTTGAACATTCCTTTGCTTCTATGCTGTCACTCCAACATTCAAGCTAACGATATTCAACTGGATGTGGACGTCATACTGTTTGGGATTTTACTTTCAAAATTAAAAGACATTTTTGCAGCATATTGCTGTCACACAGAGGAGGTATTTGTGCACATCCTTAAAAACAGTATAGTGCTCCTGTTATTATCTTTGAGAAGTGTTTATGTAGTTGGTGCTTAAAAACAGCAGAGTATATTTGTATTTATATAGAGGATCTTTGACGAACATTTCTGTTCACATTCTTAAAAACAGTCAAGCATAGTAAAAGAGCTTCGACGAGCTGTTTTGTGGCAGGTTGTCAAGAACAAGAACAGAGTGCTCCTGTTATAGAAAGGCTCTTTGACTAGCGTTTCTGGAGCACATTTGTAAAAACAGCAGAACACTCCTGTCATAAAGATAATCTTGACAGGTGTTGTTTAGCAGTAGGAGCCTATCACATAGACAATCTTTGCAGTAGGCCTTTAAAAACAGCAGAGCACTCAGTTATAGAGGATCTTTGAATGTAGTTTTTCCTCCAGCACATTCTTAAAAACAGCACAGTGCTCCGGTTATAGAGGATCTTTGAATGGAGATTTTCTCCAGCACATTCTTAAAAACAGCAGACCACTTCTCTTATATAGGCGAACTTTGACTCGCATTTTTGCCATAGGTTCTCAAAAACAGCTGAGCACGCCACTTATAGGTGACCTTTGACCTTGTTTTTTCTGCAACACATCCTTAAAAGCACAGAGTGCTCCGGTTATAAAGGATCTTTGAATGGCGTTTTTCTCCAGCACATTCTTAAAAACAGCAGACCACTTTGAACTTTGACTCACATTTTTGCCATAGATTCTCAAAAATAGCAGAGCACTCCAGTTATAGAGGATCTTTGAATGGAGTTTTTCTCCAGCACATTCTTGAAAACAGCAGAGTGCTCCGGTTATAGAGGATCTTTGAATGGAGATTCTTTCCAGCACATTCTTAAAAACAGCAGAGCACGTCTCTTATATCGAGGAACTTTGACTCGCATTTTTGCCATAGATTCTCAAAAACAGCAGAGCACTCCACTTATAGATGACCTTTGACCTTGTTTTTTCTGCAACACATCCTTAAAAAAGCAGAGTGCTCCGGTTATAGAAGATCTTTGAATGGAGATTTTCTCCAGCACATTCTTAAAAACAGCAGACCACTTCTCTCATATAGAGGAACTTTGACTCGCATTTTTGCCATAGATTCTCAACAATAGCAGAACACTCCAGTTATAGAGGATCTTTGAATGGAGATTCTTTCCAGCACATTCTTAAAAACAGCAGAGCACGTCTCTTATATCGAGGAACTTTGACTCGCATTTTTGCCATAGATTCTCAAAAACAGCAGAGCACTCCACTTATAGATGACTTTTGACCTTGTTTTTTCTGCAACACATCCTTAAAAAAGCAGAGTGCTCCGGTTATAGAAGATCTTTGAATGGAGATTTATCCAGCATATTCTTAAAAACAGCAGACCACTTCTCTTATATAGAGGAACTTTGACTTGCATTTTTGCCATAGATTCTCAAAAACAGCACAGCACTCCACTTATAGATGACCTTCACCCTGTTTTTTCTGCTAACACATCCTTAAAAACGGCAGAGCGCTCTGGTTATAAAGGATCTTTGAATGGAGGTTTTCTTCAGCACATTCTTAAAAACAGCAGAGCACTTCTGTTATATAGAGGAACTTTGATTCGCGTTTTTGCTATAGGTTCTCAAAAACAGCAGAGCACTCCACATATAGATGACCTTTGACCTTGGTTCTTCTGCAACACATCCTTAAAAACGGCAGAGCGTGCCGATTATGTAGTGGATCTTTGACTAGCGTTTCTGCTAACATCCTTAAAAACAGCAGAGTGCTCCTGTCACGTAGATGATCTTTGACTAGCCTTTCTGCAGCACAGAGCAGTCCTGTCATGCAGGAGATATTTTACTCTTGCAGCTGATTCTGAAAAACAGCAGAGCGCTTTTGTAGTAGGTTCTCAAAAATAGCATGTTGTGGATCTTTGACTCGTTTTTTGGCAGTGCTTATGTCATATAGAGGATTTTAACATGTTTGTAGTAAATCTTTGGAGTTATTGTTAGTGTCACAAGTTATTATGACACCATTTATGACTATATCATCCATTTGTTGAGATCAAAATGTGACCCATTATATACAACATAAGGATAATTGTGAAGGGAGAAGTCTGGCCCCACGGTCCTTGGCTTTCTGAAAATATGGCCCCCATAGCAGTTTAGATGGCCACCACTGGCTGCACTGGCTCCTTCAGCATGTGAGTGTAGTGTAGTGAAGAATTAGATGATAAAATAAGAAAAGGTGTGTCAGTGTGCCTCTGGGTGGCACAGGGGCGCACTTCATGATTGTGGCCACCGGAGGCTCCCTACAGTCTCTGCATCAGCCTCGAGGAGGGGCGCGGCTCTGCACCTACTCCGGTCAATGAGTTCCTTGTAGGGAAGGGAAGAGTGCCAGTGATGCACACACACACATACACACACTGTCACTACATTCAATAGTCTCATTATTAGTCCTTGTAGCATTTCAGACCTGTGTGTTTGTCCCTGACATAATATGCATGCACACACACCCCTCCAGCGCCATGCATGTTATGCACAATATGCGCATAGAATTTTATTGTGCATGTTGGGATGTAGTATTGATTTCAAAGGTTAGCGTGTAGCCTTGTGGGACAGCGAGGCTTGGGTTACATGTATAAAGTGCAGGCCAGAGAGATCCAGGAGCTGCAAGCTAAGCTGAGCTGGCCAGTACTGGAGTGGGGGGAAACGAGGTCGGCTTGGCACTCTGTCAAAATTCTCTCACTCGCTCAACCCTGGGCCAAGCCTCTGCGTAGGATACTACAGCACACGCACAGTGTGGGCTCTGCTCTACTGCACCATTTAAAAAAGAATGGGGGCGTACAGTGCACGCATTCTCCCAAAAAAGGACCTATATTCAGCATGTCATGGGACAGAAATAGCACGCAAAAATTAAATTTGTGTGCATTTGTGTAGTATTTTCATCATTATCATGTATTTTATTCTTGTTTAGAGTAATCCTCCACTCTGTCTTAACAAGACAGGACACTCACTCTTTTTGTATTCATCAGGAAATAAACCTGATGTTTACACCAGCACGCTACATTTGAGTGACATTAAAGCAGCCCTGTTCACCTTGAAAGCATTCTGCAGCTTTCCCTCTCCCGCCTTCTGGTACAAAAAAAAAAAAAAATCACTTTATAATCCCCTCTGAGTCATCTGTGGTATTTTAAAAAGACACTAGCCTTTACACGACATAAGCTGCTTAATATGAATATAGCGCTTATTCCTTGCCGTTTGTGTGTTTGCAGCCCGATACGTGTACCGGGCATGCAGCTATTTATAGGGGCTAACCAGGCTAATAAATCAGGTTTGGAAAAAAAAAAGTGGCGTGCATCAGAAGGGATAGTGGCGAACCAAGAGATTAGACCCGTGTGGATTATACAGTACAGCGAGAGAGTCAGCTGATATGAGGGAGGAAAAGGGAGGCGGAAAGGAGAAGGAAACGGGGCTAAGATGCAAAATGAAAGTGATTTGTGTGTCTGCTAGCATGTTAACACGCCACTTCCTGAGTCGCTCACGATGGAATAAAATGGCGGGACTGTACCAGTTCTGATTCTGGGAGGGGTGGAATGATTATGATGTTAAACAGTGGTTATCGAACCTTTTACAGTCACAGGCCGCTTCTGACGTTTGACCTGAAGCCATTTAAAATGATGTCTGTCATAAGTAGAACATTTTGTGTCTCAGGAGTTATGTCATGCAGCTGAATGCATCATTTTAGAAACAGCTGGAGCAGCACTGACAGCAGTTTTGCTTGTTGAGTATGAAGTGTCCATTATCTGACTGGAATCGCTGTGATACTTTGTTGTAAAAGTCTAATCCCCTCTTGGTGAGTTTAGGGATTCGTAGTCCTCCATCTTGGCAGTCAAATGCATTCATTCATTCAGCAGAGCATACTACTACGGAGTGTTGGAAAAATTGGAAAAAAAAGAGAATAAAGTTGTAAATTTACGCGAAAAATGTCACAAATGTACAACTTGAGATTATGAAGAAAATAAAGTCAAGTCAATTTATAAGAAGTAAGGTTGTAAATTTACGTGAAAAATGTCACAAATGTACAACTTGAGATTATCAAGAAAATAAAGTCAAGTCAATTTATAAGAATTAAAGTTGTAAAATTACGTGAAAAATGTCATAAATGTACAACTTGAGATTATCAAGAAAACAAAGACAAGTCAATTTATAAGAAGTAATGTTGTAAATTTACGTGAAAAATGTCACAAATGTACAACTTGAGATTATGAAGAAAATAAAGTCAAGTCAATTTATAAGAAGTAAGGTTGTAAATTTATGTGAAAAATGTCACAAATGTACAACGTGGGATTATGAAGAAAATAAAGTCAAGTCAATTTATAAGAATTAAAGTTGTAAAATTACGTGAAAAATGTCACAAATGTACAACTTGAGATTATCAAGAAAATGAAGTCAAGTCAATTTATAAGAAGTATACTTAAGACCCCCAAATTTTTGTTGGAAGTTTGTGACGCTGAACAACAAATCCTAAAAAAATAGTAACTTTATGTTACGAGCATTGCCTGAAACAGCTACGAAGAGGGGGTACTTTTGTGACTTTTGGCCTTGGGCATGTTATACCACATATTTATGCTCCACTTTTGTATTTTGCTGCCATGTTATAAATAAAAGCTTGCCTGAAGCAAGAGGAAAATAAACTCATAATATCACCACTTTATTGTTATTGTCGTAAATGTACAACTTTATTCTTGTAAATGTACACATTTATTCTCAATCTTTTTCATAGCATACAAATATAATGGATGAATTTCATCCTTCTTTCTTGTAGTTTTGATCGGGAAATCTGCAAATTCAGCCATTTTTACTGAAGAAAAAGGATGGGAATCTTACAGAAAGTACTTTTATAATACAGTTCAATGGACAAAGCGCACCTGGCCATACAGTCTAATTGGATGAGCACCTTTTGTGCTAATGAAGAAAAAGTTGCGAGGTAATAAAGTGCTGATACGGAAGCTGAAGGTGCCTTCCTAGAGCACAGCGGGATGATGTTACAGTATGGGAACCGTACGCTATGCTGGCATTTTGTGATGACTTTGCTGAAAGCTGCTGATAAAACCTTTCAAGGCGTCCATTAACGTTTTAATGTTGCGAGCTTGTCTCTTTGACGGCCTTTCTGAACGCCGATTTCTTTTGTTTCCCTCCTGGTGAGGCTGGCCCTGCACCCTGACAAGCTAATAACAGGCAGTCATGTACACATCAGCCATCGTCCATATTTATACCTCCAAATGGGGCTATTTTCACAGCTGTACATTTCATCTGTTGCACAGGCTTTGGTTCTTGGCGGCGTTGAGTCAAAGTGCCACAAAAACAACACAAGGAAGCGCTAAAGTGTGCTTTTGCAAACCATTGTGTATTTAAAGGGGGACCATCTGTCGGAAATACTTCCTGTTACAGGAAGTAACTTTTTGGACATACAAAGGTGACACATTGAAAGGATGTTTGCAATTATTTTTTTAATTTTATTTGCTTATTTTTATGTCAAACTATCACAGTCTTTAATATATGTGTCTTAAAATATAAAAAATAAGATTTTTTACACATGTTGGTGGGACATTTTCTTTCATTATTGATGTCTGATGCACCTAATTTATGCTCATCTAAATAATAAGCTATAAAAATAGTACGGTAATCCCTCGTTTATTGCAGTTAATGGCTTCCAGACCTGACTGTGACAAGTTAATTTCTTCATAGTTCAATAGGATTCCTGATTTATAACCCAAATATTTTCATAGTTAGATCACAGAAAACTTGTTTACAACCTTCTGAGTATGTTTTTTTTAAAAACATTAGAGCCCTCTAGATATGAAATAGCACCCCTATAGTCACCTATGCAATCCTACTGTCCAATATAGTAGATATTATAAGAGAAAATGACTCCATTTAAAACGTAAATAAGACTTGTATGCATGTGTGTTGCTATAAATGTGTTCCCAAGGGGACTACCGTGACTAGCAGACAGGAAGTGATTGTGAGGGTTTGCCTCGGAAAATCAGACACTCTTGTGATTGAATTTGCATTGATATAGGTATGTTCATTAATCACTTATGAAATGGTTATGAATAAATATTGCATTAAATTAAAGTAAAATAATAAAGTCAAATGAATAAAACTAAAATGAATAAATATTGCATTAAATTAAAGTAAAATAATAAAGTCAAATGAATAAAACTAAAATGAATAAATATTGCATTAAATTAAAGTAAAATAATAAAGTAAAATGAATAAAACTAAAATGAATAATTATTGCATTAAATGAAAGTAAAATAATAAAGTAAAATGAATAAAACTAAAATGAATAAATATTGCATTCAATTAAAGTAAAATAATAAAGTAAAATGAATAAAACTAAAATGAATAAATATTGCATTAAGTTAAAGTAAAATAATAAAGTAAAATGAATAAAACTAAAATGAATAAATATTGCATTAAATGAAAGTAAAATAATAAAGTAAAATGAATAAAACTAAAATGAATAAATATTGCATTAAATGAAAGTAAAATAATAAAGTAAAATGAATAAAACTAAAATGAATAAATATTGCATTAAATGAAAGTAAATTAATAAAGTAAAATGAATAAAACTAAAATGAATAAATATTGCATTAAATGAAAGTAAAATAATAAAGTAAAATGAATAAAACTAAAATGAATAAATATTGCATTAAAATAAAGTAAAATAATAAAGTAAAATGAAAAAATATTGCATTAAATTAAAGTAAAATAATAAAGTAAAATGAATAAATATTGCATTAAATGAAAGTAAAATAATAAAGTAAAATGAATAAAACTAAAATGAATAAATATTGCATTAAATGAAAGTAAAATAATAAAGTAAAATGAATAAAACTAAAATGAATAAATATTGCATTAAATGAAAGTAAAATAATAAAGTAAAATGAATAAAACTAAAATGAATAAATATTGCATTAAATGAAATTAAAATAATAAAGTAAAATGAATAAAACTAAAATGAATAAATATTGCATTAAATTAAAGCAAATTAATAAAGTAAAATGAAAAAATATTGCATTAAATGAAAGTAAAATAATAAAGTAAAATGAATTAATATTGCATTAAATGAAAGTAAAATAATAAAGTAAAATGAATAAAACTAAAATGAATAAATATTGCATTAAATGAAAGTAAAATAATAAAGTAAAATGAATACAACTAAAATGAATAAATATTGCATTAAATTAAAGTAAAATGGCAATCTCGATGGGGCATGCCACATAAATCAATGCATCAATGCTTTTTAAAGCATTTTACCTGACATGTAATCTAAAAACGGCGGTGCCATTGGCCTTTGCTGACATGAGTGATGTGTAGGATTATAAAACAGTTGCAGCAATATGTTCACAAAGTAGTTAAACATGGTTGCGGTCGGAAAAAAGCCTCCTTTCATGCCACCAGTAACAAGTCCAGTCATTTGTCATGGCCCATGTCTCTTCAGGCCACATCTGTCCAAGTGAAAAATGTCAAAATCAAGAGGATTCGATGCAGAACCTCCAAAGCAGCCGCTCGCGTTTGTGCCGCTTCCCTGTAATTTACCTTTCCCGTCCTGCATTCCTGCCACAACACATGAAAGCTTTAGCCACAGCTGTTCCAAAATGGAGGGAAATGAGTCCCAGATGGCGCTGTGTTGCGTGTTGCCACATCAGAGACGACATTTACTGTCCTGAGTCATATCTAAAGGGGGGCGGGGGGTGATGCTTGGAAGAGTGGGCGTGGCCTTCTCTACTGTATGTCCGCGCACATTGTGGGAAATCATGCAGGCCAAATACTGCTATTGATCACTCTGCTCCAGCCTGCTCGTAAACCATGCATAGCATTAGTCGTCATGTTGATTCCATACTTGAACGTGAAATATGTTTGCCGCTATTGCATCTCTCTCACTCCTATCCTGTGTTGCATTCCGTTGCATCTTTGGTAGCTGTTTTCTTGTTCTGTGGTATTATTCTCCTGTTCGGGCACATTCCTGTTTCCACCTCCCATGGTGAGTTTATGTTAACCCCAGCTGTGCGTTCTAAGCTACTTTCTTATTTTGCTACTTTTGCCTCTTTGTGTGCCGTTTCGCTCTGTGTGAGACAGCTTTTTTGTTAATAAAATACTTTATTGAATCTTCCCTGTCCACCGTGTCTCCACATCGTGAGTAATATTGAATCAAATTATAGCAAAACCCGACACATGAACCCTATGAGTCACATCTATTTATTTACTTGGATAATTGTATATTTTTTGACTTGCTCCAACGTTGTCTGATTGTGATTGTATAGTCTGGCCTTGTGTAGGGGAAATCTTTGAGTACATGTACCGTATATATATAATCTCATCAAAATGGCTTTTTTAGTACTTGTGGTATGCTAGGTCTTTTTATGGCATGTCTGTGTTTTTCCTGTACGTTCATGGATACTCTGATCTTGCTGGCTGCAAAACAAGTTTAACTTCGGCCACCAACAAAGTAACCTTTCGACCTTTTGTCTTTACATTACATCCAGTTTTGCTTTAAAAATAAAAAATAAAAAAATAAAACTTGATTAAATAGACTTATTTTGACTTAATTCTCATGATAACTTTTTCCCAACCTGGTTTTCCAAGAATGGCACCTTTTTAGTATTTTTCATTTAATAAAAAAAATTAAAAATTATGTTTCGTCAATTTTTTTCTTCATAATTTTCTGACTTCACGCTAATATAATTAGAATTTTCTCGGGGTATTGTGAAATATTTTAACAGTACTTGACAAAATATTAAAATCTACTAGTTTCTATTACACTACATTTGTTGCACTCTGTGTGTATGCTAGCAGCTCCGCCTCCACCCTCCGAGACTAAGACACTGTATGACTGACAAAAGGACTCACAGCGTTCATGCCCTTGTTCTATGGAAGAAACGCACCAAGGAGTTGAAAGCAATGCAAATGATGAATTAATTTATTAATCAGGCCCCCAGTGGTTAAAAAAAAATTCAGCATTATTTTTGTAACTTTTTTCCTACATTTATGCATTTTTTGAAAAAAAGTTATTTAATTGTAAAGGCTACTAAATCCATTTTGGTTACTATCCATCTTCGCAAATAATATAGGTCCACTTTCACACTACTTTTACTTTCACTTCTGAAGTGCCGTGACAAAACGTGTCAGCAATACAAACACATCTTGTTCAGTTTGATGGCAGCACGACCATCCCGACCGCCAACCCTTGTTTTCCCATCAGGAAATGTAACTTTATGCGACGGTCACACGCGGTGATGTCATCCCAATGAGGAAGCTCATTTGCATGTTGCTCAAGGCTGACACTGTCTTCCAAAGTAAAGATCCTGCTTTTTTTTCTCTTTTTTTAAAATGCTTCAGTCTTCAATTTGCTTGCCAAAATGTCCCCACAAAGACAAATGTCCACACAATAAAAGGTGGGATGTCAAGGGTTGTGGCACATAAACAGAAAGACAAGAGCACACACAGTAGAGTTTAAAGAAAGAGACGTCTGTGCTGTGCAGACAAAAGCTCCTCTCTCTCTGCAGAATGGTAAGGAGCTGAGCTTCCGCTTGGAGCTCACTGTGTCAGAGGGGAGAGGAAGGGCAGACGACGGGTTCAGAATACGATAGCTGTGTGTGTGTGTGTGTCCAAACACACACAATAGTATGTGTTTGGATAGCCTTGAATGTGCTGGCCTGAAATCTTTCAAATTAAAAAAAATTGTGTCTTTCTGCAGGGTTTTACTTTTGTGGGA
Source organism: Doryrhamphus excisus (assembly GCF_037039965.1). Classification (NCBI taxonomy): domain Eukaryota; kingdom Metazoa; phylum Chordata; class Actinopteri; order Syngnathiformes; family Syngnathidae; genus Doryrhamphus; species Doryrhamphus excisus. The sequence continues at coordinate 15,308,344 of NC_136358.1, read as the reverse complement.
GTGTGCATGCTAGCATACCAACAAGTAGGAAGTACCAATTTATCAGTGTCCTAACTGTCATGGACCAAAAGCGGTTGTCTGTGTAGCATTATAGAGTGTGCATACATGCTAATAGCCGTTTCCAACCCCAAACAGTGGGTCTACCAGAGTTTTTAAACAATGGTAGTCCCTCAAAAAACATCTAATGACCACTATGCTGTGGAAAACCTAATGCTAAAATGCTAAACCTACCTTCCATGAGAGTTTTGAGAAACTCCAACACATATGGCAAAATGTTAAAAATGGACATTTTAGATAAATCGCTGTTTATTATCAACACTTATAAAGTTGGGTTTGCAGTCCTCAAAATCACTTGGAAATGTGACCAAGTGGGCGTGCCTGGAGGCGGGCTGTGGGTGGAATACATTAAAACTGATAATTTTCCCAGGAAGCATGACATCCAAAGAAATACAGCTGAATAGGTGCAGATTCTGGAAGATCTAGAAAGCTTTCTGTGCCAGTTATTGTGTGTAGCTGCTCTATAGGAGTCTGCAACTCAATACAGAGGGCAGAAAATGTGATTTTTCTGGAATATATGTGTCTTAAAAACAGCAAATTTTCCAACAAATAATGTGATTTACCACGTATTAGCATCCCGTATGTTATTGTGTCTTTTGCGACCCATTTAAATGTAAATGTAAATATCAAATATATTTGAAACATTTCTGTACATCTGTATAGTCCAGTGACGTGCAGCAAGGTCCACTAGCTGGTTTCTTTTAAGGGTACCTGCCCAATGACGAACCACTGTACCCTTAAATGCTGATGACTTGTTCATGAGTCAAGTCAATCCTCATCCAATCCATCAATGACTGTATTTGCACAAAGCAAAAACGAAAGTGTGTACAAGGGGATGTTGTGTGTCTTTGTGGCGTTTTTATGATGCATCAGCCCCGCCCTTATTGCTAACTGTGTTATTAGAACATGCTGCTGAGGTGTGTTTGTTGCTTTATGGGCTCTTACATACTCTTAGGAACGCTATCATTTCCTCTGAGACTATGTAGACAATCAGTCAAATGTACTTAAGTAGCAGGAGCAAACCTCCCTGCAATTAGCCTTTTATGTTATGTTTTAACCCGACCCCCCCTTCTGGCGGTGTTTGCATGGTTGTAGGTGAAAAATAAAAGGCATGTCATCAGCAAGAGTCGGTGCGTTAAGGCGAGGCTTATTTGTTTGTGATTGACATTGAGTCAGCCCCCACGGAGCTGCGAGGACACATGCGCTTCCGTCTCGTATGAATAGAAGACGGCGAAGACGTCTCTAAAGGAAATGCAATCTGCGCTCAGTTCACTTATCGGTTGGACTTTGCATGCATGCTATTCACCATTGAAGTGGAATTATCTAACATCTGCATTGTCTCTTTAACTGGAATGAACTCGACACCTCCAATATGTTTTATACACTTGCTAATATAAAGTGTCTGTCAAATGCAACAATATGATAATAAATTCAATTTTAAATGTTGCAAACCTAATTTTCAGAGTGATATTTGAAGTGATTCACATTTTCATAATATCGCTTAACTGTTGAATGTTTATCAAGCTGTAACCGTGACGACCAAGCATCATGTTTACTAAGGGTTTGTTGTGCCTATTAAGGGTGGTCGATACTGCAAATTTTGATCCGCTACCAAGTAAATACACAGACAGTATTATCAATACTTCTTTCCAAAAGGGAAGTTGATTCTGAGGTCATGGATATTCATGTCCATTATGGTGGCAAAGCTCAGAGGGTGGACGAGTTCTGCCCTGAATTCTTAAGGATCTGGATGTTGTGGGACTGTTTTGGTTGACATGTCTCTTCAACATTGCACAGAAGTCGGGAACAGTACCTGTGAATTAGTGGGCCCCCTTTTCAGGAAAGGTGACTGGAGGGGAGGTCACAAGGGTACAACGGTTATTCGAACCTCAGCTACATGAGGTTCATGTCTTACTGGTTGTGGAACACTGGACCAGCGTTTGCTCCTGGAGTACGAGGTTGGTGGCACGTAGTAGACGTGCCATTGGGTCCTTGTACAAACAGAGCAGGACCCAAGTTGGCATTGCCAGCAGTAAGTCCAGCCTGTTCCAAGTAAACAGTGGCCTGCAAGCAAGGCTGCTCTCTGTCAGAGATTCTGTTTATAATTTTTACAGACAGAATTTCTTGGCATAGCCAAAGGGTGGAGGGGGTCTGGTCTGTTATTTGCAGATGATGTCCTGATGGCTGTGTCAAGCTGAAACCTTGACTGTATACTGGGATTGTTCGAAGTTCAGTGTGAAACTTCTGGGATAAGACTCAGCACCTTGAAACCGGTGGCTATGGTTGTCAGTCGGAAAAGTGGTTGGGAGTGAGGTCTTACCAAAAATGGAAGGGGTCAAGAATCTCTGGGTCTTTTTCACAAGTGATTGTGATTGACAGGTGAATCCGCATGCAGTAATACAGTTGCTGAAACGGTCTTGCCAGAAGGCAAAGCTCTTGATTGACGGATCTTTGTTCCTACCATCACCGAGGGTCATGAGATTTGTGTAGTGACCAAAGCATCATGGATACAAGTGACTGAAAAGAGTTTCCTTTGTCGGGTGGTGAAGGACTCAGCTCAGTCAGAGTCCTTCACATTGAGCGGAGCCATTTGAGAGAGCTCCTGGACACTTCCCTGGTGAAGTGTTTTGGGCATCCCTAGCCGTGGGGAAGACCCCAGGGAAGACCTAGGACACGCTGGCAGCTGGCCTAGGAAGGACTCAGTGTCCCCCAGGTTTTAATTCAGTCAATTAGGTATATTAACTACATATTGTCCACTTGAATTTGTAATGGTAATGGTTTTATTTCATTTGAACATGCATCAGATTCCAATTGAGTGCATCACATAATCAGTTCACAGTTCCACATGTCCAAAAGGAGTAGGAAGAAGCAAAGCTTATTAAATCCTACCCCTCCATCTGGTACTTTTACAATCAGTAACTGTTACATTTGTTCACTTCCTGCTTTCCTAATATAGTTTAATTTTTGTAATTTTTTTTTTTTTAATTTTTGTCACGTACCAAAGTACAAGGTGATATGACCATACAGTGACATAATGTGTACCATAGTAAGTGTCAATATAGTGATATGTATAGCACTTCATGACTGGTTCAAGACTCTTCATCCTTGTATTTAGCAAACATCAACTGCTTGTATTGTTTCTTGAATTGGCTCATCGTTGTGCATTGTTTGAGGGTCTTACTCAATCCATTCCATAGTTTGATTCCTCGTACTTCACCGTACTTGGGTACGAGGTGCATTATTAAAAAAACAAAACAAAAAAAACAAACCTTAAACTGTATCATGGAAAGCAGGAAGTGAACAAATGTAACAGTTACTGATTGTAAAAGTACCAGATGGAGGGGTAGGATTTAATAAGCTTTGCTTCTTCCTACTCCTTTCGGACATGTGGAACTGTGAACTGATTATGTGATGCATTCAATTGTAATCTGATGCATGTTCAAATGAAATAAAACCATTACCATTCCATACTGAAACACCCTGGCTTTTTAACGTAGTCCTAGCATAGAAGTATTTCAAATTTAGTGGCTCAATCTGTGGTTCAATCGGTTATCAAAAGTGGCTATTGATCTTGTGTTGTATCGTGTTTTCTTTTCTCGACACCCATTTTTACATTTGAAGAATTCCAATATAAAATGAGCTTGACTCCCCCTGCCTCCGCCTATTGACACGTTGTTTGTGCTTCCGCTCCACATTGCGCTGCGCTTGCATTGCCCGCTTGCACGTGTTGAGGCAAGACAAAGTCAATGCTGATGCAAACGTTGGGTCTTTACGGCTGAGGAGGATGGAAACTCTTCTGGCGAGGCAACGCTGATGCAAGACGCCGTGTTATGATGTCTCCGACACCTGCTGTGTTTCCTGCTTTATGTGCTTGTTTAAGCTGTTGGACAAAGAGCAAAGCAAATAAATGTATACAGGACCCCAGGGACCAGTTTAGATGCCGCTGGCGTTTGCCACGCGCACATCGCTTTTTGAAAAGAACTGGTGATTTCACATTAACCCCTCTTCCCTCTGGACCCTTCATTTTAACACAATGGCTCCTTCACTCCCATTTTCGGATGCATGCTTGTCGTTTTGGACAGAAGCTGTAAGGAAAGAGCCAAAAGACGCAAAATCCTCAGGTGAAACGTAATGGGGAATCTCTAAATCTGTGTCTATTTGAGTGAATGACATCAGACCCGCCTGCAAGCTCAGTTCAAAACATTTTTGCAGCAGATTTCATAAAGCAGCAGAGCACTGTCTCATGTCACATAGAAGATCTGGTATATTAGTACGTGTGTGGATGTATTAACGAGAGGCATCAACTTAAATGTATTCATAGAAAGATGCTTTATGAAGTACGTATATTTACTTGTAATCATTTATAGCAGGGGTTTCAAACTCAATTTACTTGGGGGCCACTGGAGCTAGGGTCTGGGTGAGACTGCATCAGGTTTTTCAAAAAAAAAAACAAACCAAAAAACGCATTTATTCAAAACAGAAAAATGAATAAACTTTGCTTTGGTTTCGATTTTCTACAAGCAAAGCTCTGATAAAACATTCCACTGTTCTGAAATATCTTACTTTTTATTTTTCTACACAAAATAAGATGAAAAATAAATAAACAAATCAAGAATAAAGAAAATCAATCAATCAGTAATAAATAAATATAATAATAATAATAAAATGGCAAATAATAAAAACTTAAGAAACCACATATAGTTGGTGGGTAGACAAATTATTTTTTTCAGATTAAAATTAACAAAGCATTATTAGAGCCCTGTAGACATGACAAAACACGACTATAGTCACATTTATACTCTTTTTATTTACAACATATTGCGCAACTGCAGGGTCTTGAGACACATGCTAACTCGCAAACTAGAGAGCTAGCGACCTAAACGGTAGCCTTTAAGTTATTTCCTTTAAACTTAAATAGCCAAAAACTTACCACTTCCACACGGATAGGGAGGATAACTATTAACAGTTATTTAACCTTTAACATGAACATTAATCAAACGTAATATTTTTTTCCGAGTACATGATACCATACAGCATCCATATCAAACTTGCGTGGGCCACACTAACATTAAACTTTCATATCAAGGCGGGGGCCTCAAACTAGTGTCCTACGGGCCGCGTGTTTATTTCACACATATACCTTTGGGGTGTTAGGTTGCTGTGTGATGAATTTAGAGTTGTTGGTAAGATCACACCGTCAGTCAGATTATGTTGTTATGCTGTTAAGTATATAATAATCTCCTGCAATTTTCAATGATGATTGGCTCCTATCAAATAAAGAACTGGTGCTTATGGGCTCATGGGTGCCATTTTATGATGTGGAAATTAGCCTTTCTGTACACCACTATAGTGGTGAACTGTCCGGGTGGCATGAGAGGCAGGGAGGACTTTCATTTTTAGTGCAGACCTGCCAACTATTAACAGTTATTTAACCTTTAACATGAACATTAATCAAACGTAATATTTTTTTCCGAGTACATGATACCATACAGCATCCATATCAAACTTGCGTGGGCCACACTAACATTAAACTTTCATATCAAGGCGGGGGCCTCAAACTAGTGTCCTGCGGGCCGCGTGTTTGAGACCCCTGATTTATAGCATAGCCTTGACACAGCATTGGAAAAAGCCACTCGATGCTGCGTCTACGTATCTATATATATATGGCTGCAATGACGTCAGCCTCCCTCGGGGCTTTGGGTCCTTTTCTCAAATGAAATGCATTATGGGAAGCACTTGCTTTCATTTTAAACTTGTTTTGGTACATGTTTGTATATTTCACACATATACCTTTGGGGTGTTAGGTTGCTGTGTGATGAATTTAGAGTTGTTGGTAATGATCACACCGTCAGTCAGATTATGTTGTTATGCTGTTAAGTATATAATAATCTCCTGCAATTTTCAATGATGATTGGCTCCTATCAAATAAAGAACTGGTGCTTATGGGCTCATGGGTGCCATTTTATGATGTGGAAATTAGCCTTTCTGTACACCACTATAGTGGTGAACTGTCCGGGTGGCATGAGAGGCAGGGAGGACTTTCATTTTTAGTGCAGACCTGCCAACATGTCTGCATTTGTTGTACTCGGCATGCAATTTAACTCTTGAATACGCTTCTATGCTTCACTGCTCTCCGTTTTGCTGCATTTTACTGGTTTCAGTTTCGCGTTCAGTCAGATAGATAAATACATATGATCAGGTTCTCGATCTCATTTCAAACCGTGGGGGCATGACAGAAAATAATTGAGAATCAGTGCTCTCCACTAATAAAATGTTTAATGTAAAAAAGTGAAGTGTAGCGGTAAACGTTATGTGTGCTGTGTTAATTATTACAAATCATTAAAAACGCACATGAATTGTAATTTCCTCTCGTATCTCAAAGATTAAAAAAAAAAAAACACACGATTAATTACCCCAATCTAATGCTCCTAACGCAGCCTCGAGCTTGGCGTACAACCGACCCTGCGCTAATTGTCTCTGCCGCTTCATTAAATGGTTTTTACACAAGGCACCGTGTGTGAAAGCATGCTTTGGAGATGCTAATAAAGAGAATTCATTACAGAAACAACGGCAAGGCAGTAATTAGCCCAACCCGCGACCCTCGTATAGAGGTATGCTAATGTGCACTCAGGAGGCCGAGACGCGCGTTTCTATTGTGGAGACAAATGTATGCTTTTTGTGTTGCGCCATATCATAGTCTATCATAGCAATCCCTCAGCAGCATACAGATATGCCCTCTAGTGGCTGGGATTAGCATACAGGAGGGGGGGCGGGGTCAGAACAATATGATTGGAGCGGCCATGACTTCTGAACTAAAATTAATTAATTAAACAGAAATTAAAACAGTTGTCATGACTAATCACCCAGAAATGGTTGGAAAAATAAACCCTAAAAATAACCCTAACGTCTCTTAAAATCCCATTTTGGTTTTTATTCATTCATTCATTTTCTACCGCTTATCCTCACAAGGGTCGCGGGGGTGCTGGAGCCTATGCCAGCTGTCTTTGGGCGAGAGGCGGGGTACACCCTGGACTGGTGGCCAGCCAATCACAGGGCACATATAGACAAACAACCATTCACACTCACATTCATACCTATGGACAATTTGGAGTCACCAATTAACCTAGCATGTTTTTGGAATGTGGGAGGAAACCGGAGTACCCGGAGAAAACCCACGCATGCACGGGGAGAACATGCAAACTCCACACAGAGATGGCAGAGGGTGGAATTGAACCCTGGTCTGTGCGCTAACCACTCCTTCGCCGTGCCGCCGCCCATTTTGGTTTTATTTTATTATAATTTTCAAATTTTTTTAAAAATAACTGTTATGTTGTCATCCACTTCATACTCCAATATGCATATTAATTTTATTTCATAATAACTATAATTAATTTTATTGCCATTTTTATTGACATTATTATGTTTTTCCCCCCCAAATATATGTAATCATATTTTAATATCTGGATGTTTGTCTTTTGATATAGGCACATTTCATAGTTTTACCTCATGAATAAATTAAACTCCCTGCATGTTATTTCTTCTTTTTTATTGGGTAACTGTGAAACGATTGTCTAATACATACATTGTTCACGGGAAGGCAGTAATATGCAGTTTTATGCAATAAAATAACATAAAAAGCAACATGCTGTTTGGCGTGTGTTATAATTAAATGAATGCAAAATTGCACATTCCTACGTAGGTTTTTATAAAGTTCTGAGTAAACCCTGTCTAAATGTTATGTCTTACATAGGCGTTGTATACCATACAGCACAGCGTATGGTTCTGAACCCATTAAGCCTCTCATTCGAGAGCCGGTCACAGATGGTGCTGCTCTTTACACCGCCCTGGAAATGACTCCAGAAAGCTCCCCCGCAGCTAAACCTCCACCTCTAACTCACAGGTGGCTTCACGCATTGCACACATCAAGCCCGCGGTTATTAAGATAATAGACCCAGTATGGGGTTTGTCTCTTTCATGACTGATTTGGAATAATATGCAAGTTGAGGTTTCCCATACAAAAAAACCCACATTGCTTTAATCTCCTGTTTCACTTCCTTGATCAATACACCTACCCCGGCTTGTCTCTTCCCCCATCTGACAGCTCCTTTCTCTCCCGGCAAGCCCGTTGGGGAGCGGTATCAGGCCAGCCTCTGCCTCACCCCTGCTTGTCTGTCTCCAGGGCAAGCAGCTGTGATCGGGTCTAATTCACTATTGATCCCACGTCACCCGTAATATACCTGCTCATGCACACAAACACACCAGCACGCAGCATCACAGAGTCATGCAAAATATACACACCCGTGCACATACAGTATATGAATATGCATATATGCTAATTAGGCCATATATGATCCATGGGTCACAGGTTGCCCACAGTTGATCTTTCTGTGTTGCCTTTCTGATTTGCCCCGCCCTTCTCTGGAGCCTGTAAATGTCAGCTTGTGTGCTCTGCTCTGTGGGAAAAACTGAAAACGGGTGTAGACCCACTTCTTTGTGAAAACCATGACCAGAATTGAGCTTTGACGACGAGCCAACATAATAATATAATATTCCGATTAGCACGACTCACCGCAGTCAACATTCTCCTGATATTTTGTTGTCTTTAACTCCTAAATAAAAGTGCGGATGTACATTTTTGTCAACCTGCCCAAAAAAAGGAGCATTCAGGAGCAGTCCCCAATTGTATTTGTCATTTATGTGTATTTTGCAGTGTCACGGGGGTGCTGGAGCCTATCCCAGCTGTCTTTGGCCAAGAGGCGGGATACACCCTGGACTGGTCGCCAGCCAATCACAGGGCACATATAGACAAACAACCATTCACACTCACATTCATACCTATGGACAATTTGGAGTCACCAATTAACCTAGCATGTTTTTGGAATGTGGGAGGAAACCGGAGTACCCGGAGAAAACCCACGCATGCACGGGGAGAACATGCAAACTCCACACAGAGATGCTTGAGGGTGGAATTGAACCTTGGTCTCCTAGCTGTGAGGTCTGTGCGCTAACCACTAGACCGCCGTGCCACCCGTGTTTCTTCTTATAACGCTACTATAATTATTCTCTATTAAAAGTATTTTACATTAATATTTTTGTGTGTGAAGGGATTCACTGGTTTTACACTACATCTTATCGGAAAAATTGATTCAATTTTCATACGATTCAGTTTTCAACAGACCCTGTGGAACGGATTAATCACGAAAACCGCCCCTGCCTCAAAATTGGTACAGTCCTGCGTAGATTATAATGCATCAGGGCGTATGTTCCAGGTATTTTCCATTTTATGGTACTTTAGATTCTTGGTTTGTTTATTTCATAACCCCCCCTTGAGACTTGGCAGAGCGCCTTCATGAAAACCATACACATGCATCATTATGAAATCCAAGTATTTATTTGCAACTTTTCTCTGCAATGGGGTGCTTTGTGTTGATATGCAGACCACAGAGACAGTATATGTAAGTCATTAGTAGTATACTGTGAGCCTCTTTGTGATGGATTTCACTTCCCCACTAAAGCACCTCCTATAAGACCTCAGAGGAATGCTTCCCCATTAAGCATCCAGGAAGAATTCCTCCTCTTGTCAAGTTGTCCCTCTTTGCTGTTTAGCGTACAGTGGGAAAAAAAGACAAGGGATTTTTCTGAGAGTCCTCATTCATATGCACATCATACAGCCCTGCCTGGGAGATGTGCATCTTTATGCTACGTATTGTTCAAGACAGATGGATTACTGTAATATACAGCATGGGTTAAATGGGCTTTTCCTCCAGAATGGCGTGTTCTCCTGTGGGTGGGAATTGAGAAGGCTCTTAAAGGGTTTTAGCAATGAATGCATGCATAGAGGAAACACTTGAATGTAAAGCATAATGAGCTTTATCGTGTTAAATGGCATTCAGGCACATTAACGGGTGATAGAATATTCTGGGCTTCTTTCATCATTTTAATCATTTTATGCTTTTTTTGTAGCTGTTCAATATATTCAATACATTCAAAGGCAGAATTCTATTGATTGAGGTCCGAGAAGCCGTTATTATTAGTAACAGAAATAAATATAGACATACATATAAAAGAGAAGGAATGAATTATGTATGTTTGTTTTATATTGGAATATATTTGGTTGTCATATTGTGACAGCTGACATACACTGACAGCTGACTCATCGTCATCATCAACATCATGCAAGATGATGAATACACAACGTGGACATCCCTCAGCGTCCAGTGAATTAATGGCTGCTGGAAAGCTTTGAGATCAATAGACGAGACCAAGAGAAAACCCTTTGCTGTGCCGGAATATCAGCGTGTATTCTTACTACTCATCCACATATGCGCCTCTTCTTGACAGTGATGGCAAATCATTAGCGTTCTTGTTTTTTCCACTATCTGGTCCGTCCCCGCAAAGTGCTGCTGGGGCAGGATTAATTAGTAAACACAAAGTGCAAAGTGGAAAATCCTTTGCAGCACACAGATACGGATTGATGGCCAACATGTGACGTATGCTGGCTAATGGAGCTTAGGAAAGATGCTCACAGTTATTTCTCTTATTCATACATTCTATATATGTAAGAATAAAGAATAAATATGAATTTAAACACATGGAAATAAATAGGATAAAAAATCTATACTGTAGGGAGGAGGGGCATATCCGTGTTGGAGATGGGATATCATGGTACATCAGCACACACACCCACACACGTGTTTACATGGAAGGTGGAAGTGTGTTTACATTTCCACTCAGCACTGCAGCGATCGGAAGACGACACGTGCGCTCTTTCTCAACACAAACATTTGCCTCATTGGCTCCTGCCTGGCAATGCTTGGAGGTGTGTCTAATTAACATATACACACGATCAATATACATGTGGATACTGGTTTGCAGTATCTATGGCCTTATTTTATCACCAGGTTAGGACATAATTTAATTAATTTAATGTAAATGTTAATTTAATTTAACATAAAGTCAATGATGGAAAAAGTGCCGTTCAGGTCATGAGGAGCTGTTGTAGTTTTACTGGAAACAACTCTAAAGCTCAGTAGCCAATCACACGCTTTCATAATGTTGCATGCATGTCTTTGTGTTGGCTAGTTATTGTGTTTTCTGCATATTTAAAAGGGACTTTTTTCACTTTTCTGTGCATTCTAGCGTGAGAAACCAGTTAATATAAGCAAGCTAGCAACAGATGTCATGGGAAATGCCTATTTTGATGCAAAATCCCTCACAAAAACAAAAAAATTGTGTCCCGTTTACATAACTGACTTGTTTCTTAGCCAAGATACTGTGATATTATTATTATTATTATTATTGTAGCAACTAACATAAAATATTTTTATCTCATGGACTAACATGCCGCCTCACTCATCGCTAGTCTCCTATCTGCCTAGCTCCCCATTTCGCTACAAAGACTCAACAAGATACTGGTTGCAGTCAGCATTCTAGTTTGAGAAAAAAACAGTTAATATAAGCTAGCTAGCAATGGATGTCATGGAAAATGCCCATTTTAATGCGAAATTCCTCACAAAAATCTTTAAAAATAGTGTTCCATTTATATAAGTGACTTGTTTCTTAGCCAAGCTACAGCAATATTATTATTATTATTGTAGCAGTTAACATGTAAACCATTTTTATCTCACAGACTAACACGTCGCCTCGCTAATCGCTAATTGCTAATCGCTAATGGCTACCTACCTGGCTCTCCAGTTTGCTACAAAGACTCAACAAGATACTGGTTGCCGTCAGCATTCTAGTGTGAGAAAAAACAGTTAATATAAGCTAGCTAGCAACGGATGTCATGGAAAATGCCCATTTTGATGCAAAATCCCTCACAAAAGTCTCTAAAAATTGTGTTCAATTTACACAACTGACTTGTTTCTTAGCCAAGCTACAGCAATATTATTATTATTATTGTAGCAGTTAACATGTAAACAATTTTTATCTCACAGACTAACACGTCGCCTCGCTAATCGCTAATCGCTAATTGCTACCTACCTAGCTCTCCATTTCGCTACAAAGACTTGGTTACTGGTTGCCGTCAGCATTCTAGTGCGAGAAAAAACAGACGTCATGGGAAATGCCTATTTTGATGCAAAAAAAACATTGTGTTTTATTTACATAACTGACTTGTTTCTCAGCCAAGCTACAGTGATATTATTATTATTGTAGCAGCTAACATGAAAAACTATTTTTATCTCATGGATTAACACGACGTCTCGCTAATCGCTAGTCTCCTACCTAGCTAGCTCTCCATTTTTGTACAAAGACTCAACAAGATACTGGTTGCCGTCAGCATTCTTGCGCGAGATTAAGCGCCCGTTAATACAAGCTAGTTAGCAACAGACGTCATGGGAAATGCCTATTTTGATGCAAAATCCCCCACAAAAAAACAGAAAAAACAGTGTTCCATTTACATAACTGATTTGTTTTTTTTGCCAAGCTACAGCAATATTATTATTATTGTAGCAGCTAACATGAAAAAATATTTTTGTCTCACAGATTAACTCGCCGCCTCGCTAATCGCTAGTCTTCTTCCTACTTAGCTCTCCATTTTGATACCAAGACTCAACAAGATACTGGTTGCCGTCAGCATTTTTACCTGAAGACTGGAGCACACATCATGTGCTGGAAGACACAGCCATCCGATTGAGAGAGGACATCGTAAGTCTTGTCGCTGTATCTATGTATCTACTATGTCTACTAGCATAATTATGTGTATCAATGCGCCCGAGGAATGACGTTTCGGCAGTGTTTTAAATAATCAAAATTCAGCAAGATACTGCTACTGCTACTAACTATTACATGTTATCATCAGTGTACGTGTTAATGCGTTATCACAGCACGTATATCAATTGATGCAACGCCCTTAGAGTTTTTGGCAGTGACAAACATCTTCCAGCTCATGCACCACCCCTCCCCCTTCAGACGTGTACTGCAAGCGTCTCCATGTATGACATTTCTCTGTATTTTATTGTCTGATTAGCAAGAACACTCAAACCATGTTTACACTTGCAAGCATTTGCCATGAAATGACCACACTCCAGCGCAATTGTCAAGTAGTGCTTATGTCTAGTGCATGACTATAGTACACACGACACGCATATTTGCCATATGGGGATACATTGTCAACACCACTTCATGGCATTATTTAATACTGTGTGATGAAATCCTTTATTTGCGAGGGATCTATAAAATGTTGAACACCATAGAAGAAGCTCATGAGAGAATGTGCAAAGAGCAGGAAGGAGGCAATAAACAACAAAAGAGGAGGCACTGACAGTGTTGGGAAATTGCTGACTTTGGGCATTATGTCTAGTTTCTAACAGAAATTCACAAGGAAGATCCGAAAGGCTATAAAAATTACTTGGGAATGAGCTTAAAAATACTTTGGGGAGTCTGGCGTCTTGCATGATAGAAAAGGGTTGTTATCCAGGGCGATACACTCCATGATTTCTCCATTGATGTCCTTCACCCTGGGTTTCGCCTCTCCAAAGCAACGCTTTGCAGTCATTGTTTAACATCCGAAGGAGACACCACAGAATGTTAGTCGGGACTGAGCTAGCTTGTTAGTAGCCATGCTTGTTTACACACTTCAGATATGGTTTAATGAGGTCATCATTTGAACGCCAGGAAAATAGGATAGTAAATAGCATTAAAAATATATAATTTTTCATTATAGGGAAAAACCTGATACTAATTGTGACCGATATTACATTTTAATAATAATATCGGACCAGTAATATTAGCGGGCTGATATTATCGGTCATCCGTAGTTACTACTAATACAAAACAACATGGAATCAACATGAAAAGTTTTTGTTGTGGTGACATTTTTTTCTTGAATTCCAGTCAGGAGTTCTTGCCCTTTCCGTGTTAGAGTCAAGGTGACCCCCACTTGGCTTCCTGACCCCCCCATTTGACTGCATTTTATCAACTCAACCATTCTTCCATCATCTGTACAAGCACATGGGTGTTTTTCCGCGACTCCACGTTATGACATAACACCCTCTTTTCCCAAAGAGCCGTAAACATGTTCACATAATCCCATTACACATGTTGTGTTACATGATCGGGGCAACACACACACATATACACACACACAAAGTCTTTTTCCAACAACACACAAACGCAGAGCAGTCTTTGGTCATTGTTATGAAGATGCAAGCAGCCACGGTGAACCTGGTGAACCAGAAAAACAATCGGCTCAGACTTCCTGCTGGCTTCCTTTATAGCCCCCCCGCCACAACACTCTCACTCACACACACACACACACACACAAAAGTGTCATCTCCGCATCCTGTTTTTTACTATTTTGGTTGTACTGTACAGGAAGGGGTTGCCTCTTAGCGTATTTAAGGAAGAGGGGGAAGGCGTTCATAATAAAAACACGTCCTTATTTGGAGAGCTGACTCGCAAACAAAAACTTGTGGCAACAGCTCGGAACCAAAACACACGCTATTGTTTTTTTTTACAGTGTCCTTGTCAACCCGCACAAGCCTTTTGTTGTTATTTCAGGACGCACTGAGATTATAATTAGACACTCATACTATGTCGGCTCAGCGTGACAAACTACTACAACCTGCTGGACTCCGAAACAAAATACAGTCCATCATTGTACTTGTGCGATAGTGTGATAAATTCATTCATTCATGAATTACCAACCTCATACAAATAATAAATAAACCTTAAAATAACCTAAAAATAAAATGACATGAAAGTCATGAGATTACAAGAAGAAAGTCACTATTTATTTAAATGCATCTTTATTTCAATAAATATCATTGGAAAAATTTTTATTTATGTAACTATTCTGTCTAAATAAGTCAATTAAATGATTTATATTTAATATATTTACATTTAAATGATGTATAGAAATTGTATATTAAATATATAATAAATATAAAAATATTTTTATATATTATATATATATATTATATTTATGAATATAAATATATATAAAATATAATATGTTATTCATATGACATTTTTGTCTATACTGTGATATTTTTTCTTTTTTTAAGAAAAGATGACTTTGTTCATATACCATTTAATTATATATATTATATAAAATTATTTCCAACATAAATACTGATATATTATTCTAAAAAATACAGCTCACGGTCATGTATTAAATTAACTATAAAATAACTAACATTTTTTTCTTATTTATTAAAATAGCCTAGAAAAAAGTATTTTTCTCAAAATAAATACAAATGTATAATAAATTAGTTACATTTTTTATATGAATTTAGTTATTTTACTTGTTTTTCTTTTCAGTTTGTCAAGGATATTCTTTTGTAATTATTAATATCACCATTATTATTAAATAGAACTACTAAATGTGTACTTTAAGAGGAGTGACTTTTACAGAACTAACGGTGCGTTTAAGAAAACTGGGAACTTTTCAAACTGTACTAGAAGGCAATGGCAGCACCCAATAGGAATATAAAACATCAATTTTCATGAAAATGTATGCTGCTGTGGTTAGTTATTTGCTAACATTTATCATATCGACGAGTTTGCTTTGTATCAGGTGACTGTTATGATATGCTGTGATATATTAGCAGTTCCTATAGCGCTTAATTCATTTTCTCAAGTTGTTAACACCAGTGCATCTCCCCGTCTTTAAGTGAATTGCAATTTTCTTGTTAATAAATAGCTAAAACTGAAGTGGTACTGTAAGCAGGGTGACTATGAGTCACTGGTTAGCATCAACAGGCACGTGGCTGCTGGAAAAACATCCTTTTAGCCAGAGGCGGACTTCTGCTGCTGTTGTTGTTGTTATTGTTGTGTTGAATTAAAAATAGCTGACACACATATAAAGCTCAGTTGTCTTTGAGGATGAGTCAGCATACAGGAAGTGATCATGTACTGCCGATTGTTTGTTTTGCAGTAGGAGCTCTTAAAGGAGGATTTTAGGCTGAATTTGAGCATGCAATCACTAGCGTGCAGAGGAAGGTGCCTTCAAGATGCCTTCAATTGATAGTGGAGTACACCCCGAGGTCATGTAGGGTGAAAGTAGGCAGTTTTGATCTACAAAGAGCTCCAGTGTGTTGTCACATGCATGCAAACAACAGGACGTTCTTGCAAATGACAGAAATAAATAGCTTGTAATTGTTTTGATGTGCTTTTTCTGAGTGCTAATGCTGAGAGCATGCAGAGTGACACGTTCATCGTGTATACCACGTGTCCTCATTGGGGTCACGGGTATGCTGGAGCCTATCCCAGCTGGGTAAGCTAGTGGAACTTAAATGCAGAAAAGAAATTCTTATTAAAAAAGTATGATGAATATAATAATGTAAGTTTAAAAAAGGTGTCATTATATACAGGACCGGTATCAGCTGAAAATATGATTATTTAATATAATCAGTTACAGGGGAGCAAAAAAAAGGTTTTACTACAAAAATTTAATTTTAAATATTATGTATTACATATACCAGGGTTCGATTCCGCCCTGGGCCATCTCTGTGTGGAGTTGCATGTTCTCCCCATGCATGCGTGGGTTTTCTTCGGGTACTCTGGTTTCCTCCCACATTCCAAAAACATGCCAGGTTAATTGGCGACTCCAAATTGTCCATAGGTATGAATGTGAGTGTGAATGGTTGTTTGTCTATATGTGCCCTGTGATTGGCTGGCGACCAGTCCAGGGTGTACCCCGCCTCTTGGCCAAAGACAGCTGGGATAGGCTCCAGCACCCCCGTGACCCTCGTGAATATATTACTTATACCATATCCACCTATTCAATGTATTTTTTTGTAAATAAATCATGTTTTTATGTAAATATATTACATTTATACATATACTGTGATTGTTATAATTTGTACATATTATGTCCATATAAGTTGGCTTGTTTTTTATTTTTAAAAAACCTTTTGTCTGCTCCATTTATTTACATAAATATTCGTATCACTTTTTTAAAATCACATTTCTGAAAAAAACACTAATTATTTGTATTAATTAAAAAAATGTAAGAAAAACATGCATTAATTCCTGAGTAATTACTGTATTGTTGTGTACCTTATTGGAATATTAATTTATTCAAGTAAAAAATTTGTCCAGACGCTGTCATTCAACAGAATAAAAAACAGTGTCTCCACCAATCACCAATCATAGCTGATAGTGAAAACAAAGCCGACCTGCCCTGACCATCACAAGCTTGTCAAGGCGGTGGTGATGCCAGACAGTTGTTTTCTTTTTTGTGTGTGTTTCTTAACGTGACAGCGCGTGGAAAATCTGCATCATGTATGACACAAAAACAAGTAGTATGTATTACTGAACTCCATATTGTACTGTACAGTACTGTATACTGTATGTAGTATAAACCTGCATGTAGAGCTCCTTCTGTGTCTGCTTCGAGGTGCCAAGACCAGAGGGGTTACTATGTGTGTGTCTTGACGGCTGCTTTATTTTGGCTCTGGTTACCATAGCGACCCAGTGGGACTTTGTCTGCACCGGTGATCCAATCAGTGATCTCGCCGCAAGTGTGCGTCTGTTTGTTCCATTGCTAATGTATAAATAGACTTTGAATGAATGTCTATTAATAGGTTAACAAAACCATTATTCAAGCTCTGGTAAAGGCTTATCTGTTCCCAATCCTGACCGAGTGTTTACCTGAATGTGTCCTTATTCCGGAAAACTGTGGAAAAGACAACAGTTGAAAGCAAACAAACACAGGAGAACTTTAGAACGTTTTTGAACAGTCTGCTTTATTTACACATGTCGGGTTTTTGTACGGAAAAGGTCGTGTTGTTCCCACGGAGGAGCATCGCTGCTATTGTGTACTCTTTTCTACAAACTAATTAACACTTTGGAGCCGCTGTTGTTTCTCTCGCCTTGATGAGTGCAGACAAAAAGCATGTGAGGCATGCACCGTGCACGCCTACCTGCTCACTTGTGAAAGAAGTGACGTGAATGCCAGCACTGCCAGCATTGTTTACCTTGTCAACGCATCATTCAGCCCTTCGTCTTCAAACCTTTAGGGGATTTTCTTACATTAAAGCAGTAATAATAGTGATTTTTGGGAACACAGATTCAAGATGGTTGAGATAATTAAGATGAAAATCTGGTATCCTAAGTAGCACTCGGTTTTGTTGTTGTTCCCTTCTTCAAACTTTTAGGGTATTTTCTTACATGTTAAAGCAATAACTATAGTGTTTTTTGGGAACACCGGATTCAAAAAGCCTGCAATGAAAATCTGGTATCCTAAGTAGCGCTCTGGGAAGTTTTTGTTCCCATCTTCTTCAAACTTTTAGGGGTTTTTCTTACATGTTAAAGCAATAATAGTCATGTTTCTTTGGAACACCGAACTCAAGATGGCAGAGATAATTAAGATGAAAATCTGGTATCCTAAGTAGCGCTTGGTTATGTTGTTGTTCCCTTCCTCTTCAGACTTTTAGGGGCTTTTCTTACATGTTAAAGCAGGGGTCGGGAACCTTTTTGGCGAAGAGAGCCATGAAGGCCAGATATTTTAAAATGTGTATCTGTGAGAGCCATATACATTTTTTAAACATTGAATGCAATAAAATGTGTGCATTTTTATGTAAGACCAACAGTTTTAGATAAAATGGGCTCTAATTACGTAGACCAGGCACACTACCCCACGCCAATGGGGTGTGGCCAGCACATTTTCGTGAGCAGCACAGTGTCTAATAATAAATCAAATACTTGTTGCCATTAATACAATTTCTGCTGCTGCATAGTTTTGCACCGTACTCCGTAGACGTATTTCATTCTTTTGGCCATCTTCGTCAGAAGGCTTGGTTCTGCAGCTTTAGCTATTTGACTAAAGGAGGAAAGTTTACATTTACATGTTTTTTTGACATCTCAATGACCGAGGTAGACTACAGCATTACTCAGTAATAATCAAGTTTTGGTGTTTGACCTGGAAAATATCATCAGGAAAGATAGATATGGTTGGCCGTATTGCAGCAGAATATAGATGGACGAATTAAAATGCATAAGAAAGTTGTTGATTTTGAATATTATTTTTAACAGTCATTTCTGTGATGGTTTACTTTAAAATGTTAGCAAAAATACATTTTTATTGTGGTAAGAAATACTTGAGAGCCAGATACAGTCATCAAAAGAGCCCTACCTGGCTCCCGAGCCATAGGTTCCCTACCTCTGTGTTAAAGCAATATGATAATGAAAATCTGGTGTCCTAACACGCGATCTGTGATGTTTTTGTTCCCTTCTTCTTCAGACTTTTAGGGGTTTTCTTACATGTTAAAGCAATAATAGTAGTGTTTTTTGGGAACACGGGATTCAAGATGGTTGAGATAACTAAGATGAAATCTGGTATCCTAAGTAGTGCTCTGGGAAGTTTTTGTTCCCATGTTCTTCAAATTTTTAGGGGTTTTTCTTACATGTTAAAGCAATAATATCAGTGTTTTTTGGGAACACGGGATTCAAGATGGCTGAAATAACTATGATGAAAATCTTGTATCCTAAGGTGCGATCTTTGATGTCTTTGTTCCCTCCTTCTTCAAACTTTTAGGGGTTTTTCTTACATGTTCAAGCAATAATAGTAGTGATTTTTGGGAATGGCTAAGATAACTACAATGAAAATGTGGTATCCTAAGTAGTGCTCTGCAATGTTTTTGTTCCTATCTTCTTCAAACTTTTAAGGGTTTTTCTTACACATTATAGCAATAATGGCTGTGTTTTTGGGAACACAAGATTCAAGATGGTTGAGATAATTAAGTTAAAAATCTGGTATCCCAAGTAGTGCTCTGGGAAGTTTTTGTTCCCTTCATCTTCAAACTTTTAGGGGATTTTCTTACATGGGAAAGCAATAATAGTAGTGATATTTGGGAACACGGGACTCAAGATGGCTGAGATAAGATAACTATGATGAAAATCTGGTATCCTAAGTAGCGCTTGGTTATGTTATTGTTCCCTTCATTTTCAAACTTTTAGGGGTTTTCTTACATGTTAAAACAATAATAGTAGTGATTTTTGGGAATGGCTAAGATAACTACAATGAAAATCTGGTATCCTAAGTAGCGCTCTGTGATGTTTTTGTTCCCTTCTTCCTCAAACTTTTCGGGGATTTTCTTCCATGTCTTCCATGTCTTCCATGTCTTAGATGTCTTACATGTCCGGGAACACCGGACTCAAGACGGCTGAGAAAACTAAGATGAATGTCTAGTATCCAAAGCAGTGCTGCGATGCTTTTTGTTCCCTTCTATGATTGTGTACACCTAACAGAAGGTAGCCAAGGTGGTTGAAGCTAAGAGTGAGCATATTTGTTTCCATCTGATTTTCTTTTCTGATCAAAACAAAAGGGCCACCAGAGCAAGAGTCAACAATTGGTTTTAAAATCCGCCTGTCAGGCTTTGCTACACATCTTTAAATCAAGCCAGCTATCAGACACGGTGGGGCTTTAAATGATGTAAAAACGTGTACACTGTAGCAAAGCTCTCTAAAGAACACATAAGAAAACAAAGAAAGACTTATTCTACTTTGGAAGCATCCGCTGTTTCTAAAGCTTCCAGTGAGAGTGAAAAGATGAGAGAGGAATGCGGAAAAAAAAAAGTTTTATAAGTTGAAAAGCTGATGAGCAAACATCAAGGCCGAGTTCCATTCACTTTTTTTCCTCAAATAAATTATTGACGCACGCTGCTAAAGATGAACCATTCAAGCTTTTTTTTTTCTTCTTGCCTGTTGACCGTGAAACTCTTTTGGTTTTTATTTTGGTCTCCATTGACAAGTTTTGAAATATTGAAGTTGCGCAACCAAAAAGGAATATAAGCACATGAAGGAAATATTGACTTCGTTAAGTACCTCCTTGACATCGTGTCCTCGTCTGGCAAAAACAGGATGACATTACAAGGTGGTGTGTGTGTGTTAAACTGTCACATGACCTCTGCAGCTTCCTGACTTTTGCTCTCTCGATGCAAACATCAGCGAAACTCTCCAACTTCCTGCTGGAACGTGAACAGAACCATATTAATCCAAGCAGAACAATTCCCAGGAGTTGCGTGCTTATATAATGTCCTGTACTTTCTATATTCATTTTTAGATATCATGAATATGTGTAAATATGTAATGTACTTCACTGTAACTGTGTTTAAGTATGTTCAAAATAAACTAAACCATTACTATTGCCATAGGTGACTAATATTTCACAGCACATCATAGCAATCCCGAGCTATTTTGAGAATATCCCTCCTACTTACTTTGATAATTTAATGAGTCATTCTTATGCATGTTTGTCACACTTAAATGTTTCAGATCATCAAAGAAATGTAAATATTAGTCAATGACAACACAACTGAACTCAAAATGCAGTTTTTAAATGAAACTGTTTATTAATGGGCTGCACGGCGGTCAAGTGGTTTGCGCACAGACCCCACAGCTGGGAGACCCGAGTTCAATCCCACCCTCGGCCATCTCATGTTCTCCCGGTGCATGCGTGGGTTTTCTCCGGGTACACCGGTTTCCTCCCACATTCCAAAAACATGCTAGGTTAATTGGCGACTCCAAATTGTCCATAGGTATGAATGTGAGTGTGAATGGTTGTTTGTCTATATGTGCCCTGTGATTGGCTGGCCACCAGTCCAGGGTGTACCCCGCCTCTCGCCCGAATACAGCTGGGATAGGCTCCAGCACCTCCCATGACCCTCGTGAGGATAAGCAGTAGAAAATGAATGAATGAATGAATGTTTATTATTAATGGAGAAAAACTGTTAAAACATAAATTCACTGAGATTAATTGAGTTCTATCAGTCTGGAAAAGGTTATAAAGTCATTTTTAAAGTTTTGGGACTCCAACAAACCACAGTGAGAGCAACTATCCACAAATGGTTAAAACAGCTGTGAACCTTCCCAGAAGTGGTAGGCCAAAATTACCCCAAGAGCACAACAACGACTCATTAAAAAGGTCACAAAAGACCCCATAATAACAATTAAGGCTCATCTCATTTTTGCCAAAAAATACCTTGATGATCCCCAAGACCTTTGGGAAAAATGATTTCTTTGGTCTGATGAGACAAAAGTTGAACTTTTTGGAAGGCGTGTGTCTTACATCTGGCGTAAAAATCAAATGAACAACAGTAAAATATGGTGGTGGTAGTGTGATGGTCTGGGGCAGTTTTGCTGCAAGACCTGCTGCAATAAACGGAACCATGAATTCTGCTGTCTACCAAAAAATCCCAACAGGAGAATGTGCGGTCATCTCAAACTGAAACCAAAACACACCAGCAAGTGAATGTCTGAAGAAAATCAAAATGAAGACCTCGTCGGCGGCCTCATCAGAGTACTGAATTTAATTCTAACTGTCAGGTTTTGCAGAACAAATTGCTACTTTGCTCATTCTGAGTGATGGGAATATCACTTTATGTAATTGATGCAACAGTCGTCAGTGTGAGACCTTTACTAAAACCTAGAGTACACATCTCGCAGGGTGTGTACATAGAACATTAGTCATTGTACATCCATTCATTCTAATGTAAACATCATGGCCGCCGCTGTGGCAGGTGCTGCTCGTGTGAGCGTGAGTCCACGGTTTGATTCATTTCACACGTGATGATCCTGAAGGGGGTCTGGCAGTGGCTGCTGTGTCAAATTCATGCACTCAGAACATATAAACCCTGCACAACGTCACTTGATCTCGAGTAGAGGTGGTTATAAATAAATGTTGTATAGCGGCCAATGTCAGCTGCTGGTGTGCTTTTATAAATAAAGACATGTGACTTCTAGATGACAGAGTTTAGCTGATGGAAAACGTGTTTTAATGAAAGCTTTCTGTTGACATTCAAGACTTATTGTGACTCATTATTCCTTCCACCAGGTGAGGAGGCACCGGCCTCTTCTCTGTAGCCAATGAGATCCCTCTCTGCCCATGTCTTTCCCCTTCAATCTGACCAATCAGCTTCCTTCCTTACACACAGCTGCTTCTCATTGACCGGTAAGTTCAGAGTCTATTTTACTTTCTGTTTGCTCTTCTTTGACCTTTGCTCATTGTGATGTGTTGTTATTGTCTTCCCGATGTATTATATGAGCTGTATCTGCTAGTTAGCATAGTTGGTGATTATTTAGCATAGTAGTTTACTGTTACATGTTGTGGTGTCATTTTTGTGTTGACACTCCAATTGTGTCATGTTCTGTCCAGTGACCCCCCTTGCACATTTCACTCTGTGGCAGGCTGCACTAATCTTTGTTGTCAAGTATGGGGCCAAATATGGTCCTGCGGGCTGCAAATTAGACCCCTGTTCTACATGCAAAGATATACCGAATTTCCTGGAATAAGGACAGAAAGCATAATTAGGTAGAAAAAAAGACATACATAAGTCGCTCCAGAGTATAACTCGCACAAGGCCATAAATGCATAATTAGGTAGAAAAAAAACATACATAAGTCGCTCCGGAGTATAAGTCGCACAGGGTCAGAAATGCATAATCAGGTAGAAAAAAACATACATACGTCACTCCGGAGTATAAGTCGCACAAGGCCAGAAATGCATAATTAGGTAGAAAAAAACATACATAAGTCGCTCCGGAGTATAAGTTGCACAAGGCCAGAAATGCACAATTGGGTAGAAAAAAAACATACATAAGTCACTCCGGAGTATAAGTCGCACAAGGCCAGAAATGCATAATTGGGCAGAAAAAAAACATACATAAGTCGCTTCTGAGTATAAGTCGCACAAGGCCAGAAATGCATCATTAGTTAGAAAAAAAAACATACATAAGTCGCTCTGGCGTATAAGTCGCACAGGGTCAGAAATGCATAATCAGGTAGAAAAAAACATACATACGTCACTCCGGAGTATAAGTCGCACAAGGCCAGAAATGCATCATTAGTTAGAAAAAAAAACATACATAAGTCGCTCTGGCGTATAAGTCGCACAGGGTCAGAAATGCATAATCAGGTAGAAAAAAACATACGTACATACGTCACTCCGGAGTATAAGTCGCACAAGGCCAGAAATGTATAATTAGGTAGAAAAAAAACATACATAAGTCGCATTTTTTTGCGGGAAATTTATTTTCCAAACTACTTGACCAAAACAGACATTACGTCCTCTTGGAAGGCAAGTTCTAACAATAAAAGAATAGAGAACAGGCTGAATAGGTGTAAGATATGCTAACACAATGGTTATTCAGCTATTCACCTATTATTCACCTATTGCAAAATGCCAATCAAAGATTTTCTATATGAAAGGAGCCTATTTTTAAGATTTTATTTCTAGCCAAAAGATCTTCTCCTTGACAAGAGGACCTACTACTACTAAAGAATAGCACTCTGCAGGGGATACTGCAAATAGGCAGTTGTATATCTGTAAAACACCATTATTTACATGTGCTGCATCTTTTAATGTCCCCCTGATTTGAAGAAAATGATACATTTGTGGCTTTTTATGAAAAACCAACACAGCTGTGCATCACAGTGCACTTTGAGGCATGGCTGTGGTTTGAAACAGATGCTTTGAGACACGCACATGCTCAAGAGCAAGAACAAGTAGCGAGTCTGTCAAGGAAAAGTCCCCCAGAGAGCTCTCTCTCACCGCTTCTTGAGGCTGATCTTTGTACCCCCTGACAACCACGTACACACAGAAAAACACATGCACACATGATGCTTTCAAGGAAAAAAAAAAAAGCACTATCTATGCCTAAAACATGAATATTCATGCACTTATTCCAGACATGCGTAAGTGTGTCCTTTCTCTTCTGTCACAACAACCTTGAAATAACTGGAATCACCCAGTCACGTGTCTGCAGGGCCCATAAAATAATCCACACCTTCCTCTTTCTTGTGCTCATAAACGCACACACACACACACATACACATACACATATAGTGTTGGGTAATACGAGGACTCCGCTTAACATCCCCTCTCACCTCCGGCAATAAAAACAAGCATATGACAAACAAAACGTGGCAAAGTTCAAGCTAGGAAGGAGTCACCACTGGACTATGCACCTGCCAACAGGAACAAATGTGTTTGTTATTGACAGCATTAATGACACAGAGTCATGCTGCTGAGTGATGCAGTGCTTAGTTTACATACACAGTACATTCATCACCATCTTTAGGTGGCATCCATCACTTCAACCTCATAGCGCCTCTCTCTCTCACTCCAAATTGAACTGCAGCTATTCATGTTTGAATGTGAAGGTATGCATTATCTAACAGCTACATGCGGAGTAAAGCTTGGTTTGTGTTTGTATCCATGCTGTACCGAGACATATTATGCAATTTATTTACAGATTAAAAGAGCCACTTAAGTGTCTTAATCACAGGCAAGCAAGTCTGTGACATGTGTTGGTCAAAATACCACAAGGATTAGGAATGAGCACACACTTAGTACAACCCTCTATAAACAGCCTTGTTCATAGCAGCCTGTTATACAGGAGGGGGGGGGGGGGAATCACACACAAATGATGTGTGTGATTTACTTGTAGGAATATACAGCACAGTGGAGTGAGGAAGTGTTGGCCAAACAATCAAACAATCATCTATTATTCATCCATTCATTCATTTTCTACCGCTTATCCTCACGAGGGTTGCGGGGGATGCTGGAGCCTATCCCAGCCGTCTTCAGGCGAAAGGCAGGGTACATCCTGGACTGGTGGCCAGCCAATCACAGGGCACAAATAGACAAACAACCATTCACACTCACATTCATACCTATGGACAATTTGGAGTCGCCAATTAACCTAGCATGTTTTTGGAATGTGGGAGGAAACCGGAGAAAACCCACGCATGCATGGGGAGAACATGCAAACTCCACACAGAGTTGGCCGAGGGTGGAATTTCATCTATTATTAAGGGAGAAAAAAAATCTCGTAACTGGTTGGGCCACCCTAAGTAGCAACAACTGCATTCAAGCGTTTGTGATAACTTGCAATGAGTCTCTTCCAGCGCTGTGGAGGAATTCTGCCCCACTCTTCTTTGCAGAATTGTTGTCATTCAGCCACAGTGGAGGCTTTTCCATAAGGGCATGCCACATCATCTCAATAAGATTCAGGTCAGGCCACTCCAAAGACTTCCTGTTGTGTTTCCTCAGAGGTGGACTTGCCGGTGTGTTTTGGAACATTGACCTGCTGCTGCAGAACCCAAGTTGGTTTCAACTTGAGATCGCATTTGTAGCAAATCTTCCATGTCCCGAAGTCAAAAAACAGCCCGAGACCATCGCACTACCACCACCATATTTTACTGTTGATGTTATAATGACGTTCTTTTTCTGAAATGTGCCGTTACTTGGGACACACCTTCCAAAAAGTTCAACTCTCGTCTTGTCAGACCACAGAGTATTTAGGTAGAAAAAAACATACATAAGTCGCCCCGCAGTATAAGTTGCACAGGGTCAGAAATGCATAATTAGGTAGAAAACAAACATACATAAGTCGCTCGGAGTATAAGTCGCACAAGGCCAGAAATGAATAATTAGGTAGAAAAAAACATACATAAGTCGCTCTGGAGTATAAGTTGCACAAGGCCAGAAATGCATAATTAGGTAGAAAAAAAACATACATAAGTCGCTCCGGAGTATAAGTTGCACAAGGCCAGAAATGCATAATTAGGTAGAAAAAAAACATACATAAGTCGCTCCGGAGTATAAGTCGCACAAGGCCAGAAATGCATAATTAGGTAGACAGCAAATCTGCCCCAAAGTCACAAAACAGCCCCAGACCATCACACTACCACCACCATATTTTACTGTTGATGTTACAATGATGTTCTTTTTCTGAAATGTGGCGTTACTTGGGACACACCTTCCAAAAAGTTCAACTTTGTCTTGTAAGACCACAGTATTTTCCCAAAGGTCTTGAGAATCATTAAGGTGTTTTCTGGCAAAATTGTTGCCCTGTGTCTTTCTTATTGTGAAGTGATGAACACTGACTTAACTTTGGATGTTGTTGTGGGGTCTTTTGTGACTTCTTAGATGAGACGTCGCTACTCTCTTGGGGTCATTTTTGTTGGCCGCCCACTTCTGGGAAGGTTCACCACTGTTCCATGTTTTTGCCATTTGTGGATAGTGGCTATCTCACTCACTAATGGCTTATAAATAAAGTAGCTGTTTAAGAAAGTCACTTCTGGAAAAGACACAATATAACAATGCTGAATCACGGAAATGTGAAGTTGTGTAACAAAAAAAAAATGTAACAAAAATATGTCTCATAAGAAACAATAGCGGCCTTAAAGAGTGATATGCACGACATTGACCCATGTGCATGTAAACATGCAGTTGAAAACTTTCAGCTGGCAGGTGCAAAGGATTGCAATCACCATTTTGGTGTATTTGTGAGCTGCCAGCTTATAATGACATAAATGTGTGCGTGTGTGTGAGAGCAGTGCTCGGGGGGTCAAGTGGAGTATTGATAAATGGCTGAAAGTGGGCCAATGCGCTCTCAAGCATACTGGTCAACCATCAAGCACCCTTCCTTTATACTGTAGCTTGCTGCCGCAGCAGCAGGAGCCTGCTTGCAGGGTCAATTTCTCTCTAATGGCCCCTCATGCAGTTGCACTAATGATGAGAGATGGTGTGCTGAGACAAACACAAGCGGAGGAAATAAGCCCAGGGTGGTAAAATAGAGATGAATTCTTTCAAAGAACTTTAACATACCCTCATAGTATTTCTCGCTTCGTAAAGTGAGTAACACGTTATCGTCAGTTGGTGTTTTGTCACGAAACGCCACCTTTTAAATATGTAACGACTTCAGGGTAACGGTTGATTTATTTCCCTTAATGCAAAATACTTCCATACATGATTTCCATCTGGTTTTGTTTTGTTTCGATATGTTTGCATCATCTTTTTCCACCGTGCAACAAGTGAGCTTCTTTCATAAAATGGAGCAAAAGCCATTTGACTCTCTTTTAAAAACACGAGCGAGGTCCTTGGGGGTGAGGGGGTTGACCTTTGGACCAGAGAGAGAGGCCCTGGCTCAGTTATCCATTTGACAACTCACAACTGTTACAGCTTCATTTTGTATTTGCCTTCATTGCTTCATCGCATGCAACATGACCCCCCCCCAAAAGAAATTTGTCATATTGGCATGCAGTTAAGTGATTAATCCCAGTCATATTTATTTTCCTGGTGACCTTTCCAGTCTTCCAGGCTGCTGATGCCTTTTCCTAATGCCCTATTTACGGTAGAAACATCATAAAGGGCTATTCTTGGGTGACCGACAAAAAACACTCCAATTGATCTCATAGTGGGGGTTAAGAGGCAACCCCCCCCTGCCTTTTTTCGGTGCCAAAAAAAGGCTCAGCTGTGCACGACACATAACTGCTGAGCGGTCAAGGAAGCGACAGCCAAAAGAGCAGGACGACATCGTTTGCATTCCGAGGTAGCAGTTATCACTTTGACCTGACAGGCTGCCATGTTCCCCCGTCATATGTTTAACCACATGTATGTTAAGGACAAACTAGTAGCGGGACACCACTTGATTTCTTCATATTCAAAGATCCTCTATGTGCTCTTGTGTCATACACTATCTTTGAATAGAATTAGTAGAGCAAAGCACAGGATCTATTAAGACTATGCATGTCAATAATTCTAGTTACACGGTTATTAAACTCGAGCTTTGTCGGTTGTTTAAACAATTGCTTCCTGTTACGTGTTTTTTTAGCAGGTTTTTACAAGCAAATAAAAAAAATGCTCAAACATCTCAGTAAATGAGATCAGGGGTGTCCAAACTGCTTCCAGCCAGGACCACACATTGGAAAATGAAACGGTGCAAGGGCCACTTTGGTATTTTGTAAAGCAAAGTTATATATTGTATATATTTTAAGAAAAAGCTGTATTTCAGCTTTGTGGTATAGGTCAACAAATATTTTGGCTCTAAAAAAAATTTTTTTTTTCATTTATATTCAACTATATGGCAATAAAATGACAGTATTTTCCTCACAATATTATGAGTTAATTCTCGTAAAAATTGCCACTTTTTTCTTGCTAGAATACAAGTTTTTCTCTCAATATTTTGACTTTATTCTTGTAAATTTACAACTGTTTTTTTCCATTTCTGCAATTTATTTATTATTTAATATTATTATTTTTTTAATTTCTAACAATTTCAATTTTCTTTTTTATATTGACTTTATTTTCATAATAATCATATTACAGCTTTTTTTTTACATCTTTAATATTTAAACTTTACAGCAAAATTTTCCTCATAATATTATGGCTTTTTCACTAGGATGACATTTTTTTCAGTTAATATTATATAATATATTGTATTTATATATTGTATTTTGGTGTTTTCTTGTTAAATTATATTTTTAGAATGTGCTGCGGGGCAATAAAAAACAGCTCAAACACTTGTTAGAATGTCTTTGACAAGTCCATTTATTTCAGTCGCACTTTCAAAAAGTGAACCTAATATTCACACCTGGTGAAGTATTTCAGTAATAATGTAGTACTTCATATTTTTTATCACTATAGCTCACATCTAATAAAAATCCGTAATTCCTTCGGTATCTTCGTCTGAACTGAACTCCTGCAATCAAATAACATGGAATCCAAAATGTAGGTAAAATCTAAACAAATATACAGTAGCGAACCAACATTTGAATACCAATTACAATGGAACCTTGGTTAACATCATGAAGTTCGACTATAACCAAAACATACTATAACCAAGAAACTTTCAGTTGACTTTCACTTTGCAGTTTTTATATTTTTATCTTGTTTCTTGTAAGCGCCGAGTTATCCAACTTTGTTTAACGGTCCTTGAGTGCACCATCCAACCTCCATTGCTGCACAGACAGACTATACTGTTTTTCTTTCATCTTGTATTTGCTCCCAAATGCTAATACTTTGTGAAAAGCATTAAGATAAAGTTTGATGATGTTATTATTTGTCCACAACCTCAAATAAATTCATGCTAGCCTGTTCTGACACACATCAAAAAGCGACGTTATAATCTTCTCTCTGAAAAACAACAAATACTGTATTCATTTTGTGTTTTTCATTTCTTGTTGTCTTAGTTTTATACTCCACAAAATAAATAAAAGGTTTGTGGGAACCAGAGCTGGTCCGTGGTTCCATAAAGGTTTGGGACCACTGC
Organism: Doryrhamphus excisus; assembly: GCF_037039965.1. Lineage (NCBI taxonomy): Eukaryota > Metazoa > Chordata > Actinopteri > Syngnathiformes > Syngnathidae > Doryrhamphus > Doryrhamphus excisus. Next base: position 15,278,285 of record NC_136358.1, on the reverse strand, counting down.
TCGAGTTGAATGTTTTTCCCATAAAAAAATAACATAAATCCAATTAATCCGTTCCAGAATGCTAACCAGGTTGTATGCTAACCAAGGTTCTTCTGTAATAGCATTTGCTATTTGCTAATCCCCAGTTTTGACCCTTTATCACCGTGTTGGATGGTTATGAATTGAAGACTTTATTAGGAATAGGCTGCCAGTGTAAAACACGCCTCAATAGGTCAGTCATGCAGCGTGCGTGTCTTCATTTGGACAACTGGACGGTGAGACCTTTAGAAAGGTCAATGTTTGGCGTGAGGTGGCTAAAGATAACACACACACTCAGGGGTCTACACACACATACACACTCATAAACATGCATCCAATGGGAGCATTCCAATCGCTGAGTCACAGTGAGAGAGCAAAGGTAAGAAAACATCAGCAAAAATGTGCTACTAAGTGCACAAGGGGGGTGGGGTGGGGTTCACTGTTAACTGCAAAGGGGTCAATGCTCCTAGTGCTTGCAATTCAATATGTCACCTAAGATGGTACAGTCTGTTCTGGTTCAAGTGGTATCACACACACACAGATGCACGCACACACTCACCATCTTTGCTACACTCAGTGGCCACTTTTTGACAGGACGCCGGCTGATGTTACAGTTGTTTTTGGCAGGGTGACAAAGATGCGCCCCTGCTCTCTCATGCCCCTGCTCTCTCAAGCCCCCCCCCCCCCCCCCCCCCCCGGACGGAACGAACCAGCTCAAACAGTCCAGCATCATTCAAATTCTTGACTTTGCTGTTTGAACGTGTCTGATATACATGCGGCGCTTAACTGAATGAACAAGGGATGACTCTTGGCGGGATGACTCTTGGCGGTGTGCACAGTTCACATGAATTCACCAGCCATTCGTTTCAGCTGAACAGCAAAGGTTATCTGCGGGGATTCCCGCAATAGCTGACTTACAAGAACACAGTACTGAACATAGTGTACAATGTTCCACCATTGATTTATAGTCCCTCACAGAAGTGAGTCACAAATTATCTAGCTACTCTCTTGTGTTGCCAGGTATTTTGACAATAATCAGAATATGTTTTCACAATGCCCCTGTGGGGAAAAAAATGTGATGAAGCCATTTATAAAGCTTTGGGGCTCCAGCAAACTACAGTGAGAGCCGTAGACAAACATATTTGTCTTTTTTTAATTAAACGGGCTGCACGGCGGATGAGTGGTTAGTGCACAGACCTCACAGCTAGGAGACCCGAGTTCAATCCCACCCTCGGCCATCTCTGTGTGGAGTTTGCATGTTCTCCTCGTGTATGCATGGGTTTTCTGCGGGTACTCCGGTTTCCTCCCACATTCCAAAAACATGCTAGGTTAATTGGCGACTCCAAATTGTCCATAGGTATGAATGTGAGTGTGAATGGTTGTTTGTCTATATGTGCCCTGTGATTGGCTGGCCACCAGTCCAGGGTGTACCCCCGTCTCTCGGCCAAAAGTTAGCTAGTTAGCTGGGGTAGGCTCCAGCACCCTTGTGAGGCTAAACGGTAGAAAATGAATGTATGAAGAGATTTGAACCAAAACAGTGGCTGGCGACCGGTCCAGGGTGTACCCCGCCTCTCGCCCGAAGACAGCTGGGATAGGCTCCAGCACCCCCGCGTGACCCTTGTGAGGACTAGCGGTAGAAAATGAATGAATGAATGAATGAATTCAACAGTGTTTCTCACCTTCCTTATCAAATTTCTTTGGCCCCATGGAGGGTTATTTAGCAGTCACACTAAAGCCTAGGTCACAAACGGACGTATGATTTTTTTGCCTGTGCGATTTCCCCAAATGTCGTTTTTGAGAGAAATTGCAAAATTAAACTCTGAATTTGTCTAATCCAAGGCTGTAGATGAGAATTTGCATTCTCATCATTCAAATTTCTGAAGAAAGTCACTTCCGGAAAAGTCACAGTAACAACAATTTTCCTAAATAGGACAAGTTCACACAAGGAAGACACCGACACTAAGAGGCTTCAATCGTCATGTGTTGTATGATTGCATGGTATGAACACGATGTGAGAACATCTCGTATCATGTTGGGTAGGGTTTGGTATGTCCAACAGCAGCGACATTTACATTCCTAATACTCTGTATGTATTGCCTTAACTCCCCGCTGCTTTGCGAAACAATGCTTAATCCACCGAAGGCCCCCCCCTACCCCCTTAAATCGTCCTCTCTTTGCACGTGCATGTGTGGGTGACGGTGTGTCGCTTATTTGTAAGCCTGCTCACATGATGAGCGTGGCGCTAATGCGGGCCCACGCACACGCTTGCATTCCTGCCATAGTTAGCAGTTAAACCATTATGAAAGCAAGTTTTGAGCATGTGACCAGGAAGTAAGTGTATGTGTGTGTGTGTCTGCAAGTGGATTTTATGAAGGATACCTTAGCTGAACTAGGAATGATAGGCATAAGTACTGCTGCCAAAGTGTTTCCTGTTGTTTTTAGACTTGAAAAATATATGTTGTTTTTGCGTGGCTTGTGTGACATATGACATGCAGTATTGCTCAAAATGATGACAGATATGGAAAGCATTCGTCAAGGGCTTTAAATGGACGTATGACTTGACCCGGTTTGTTGCACACTGATTTTTCACCTTGTTGAGAGTGAACTTTGACCTTATTCCCTTGTGAAGTCACCAGCAACCTCCTGAATGTCAAGATTTCAGACTAGTTATCATTACTCTCCACAATTAAACAACCAATTCAGTGGGGGCTTAACTCGGTGTTACAAACTGGTAAAAAATAAAAACCTTTTTGAGTCCTTGTGTCATCACATTTGGTATATGAACTATATGAAATGATGACAGATATGGAAAGCATTTGTCAAGGGCTTTAAATGGATGTATGACTTGACAGGGTTTGTTGCAAGCTGATTTTTGACCTTGTTGGGCGTGAACTTTGACCTGAGTAATTACCCCCATGAAGCCAATAACCAGCAAAAACTAGGCAGTTGGTTGCCAACCTCTAAAATGTCCAGCCTTCAGACTATTTGTTGTTACTTGCCAAAATTAAACAACCAGTTCGGTGTCGGATTAACTCATAGAAACACAGCGTTAAAAAATACAAAACCTATATTTTGTTTTTGTGTTCTCTTGCCGTCACATTTGATATAGTGACTTAAAAAACGTGTTCGTCAAGGCCTTTAAATAGACATATGACTTGACCGGGTTGGTTGCAAGCTCATATTTGATGTTGTTGCGAGTAAACTTAGAGATCTAAATGCATTGCTGTTTGATCTGCATAAAGCTATATGGCGGATAGCAAGTGTGTTGGTGCTGGCTTACGAGGAATAAAAGCAATTTTTGGAGACAAACAAAACAAAGCGGCATGCTGTATCTGCACCTTTATCCAGATTTGCACCAAAATGTAATATACATGTAGAATAATCCTGAAAACTCACTGATATATAATTCATTGCTGCACTTACAGTAAGGTTCACATCAAGGTTGAAGGACTTTGCCCTTGGCCACATGAACTCTTCACCGTTACGTTGCGCACGTGTGTGTGTTTGTGTGTGTGTGTGTGTTAGCACTATAGAAGCCATCATCGTTGGGATGCAGAAAAGATACAGTGCTGCAAAGCTTAGTCATCACTATAAATAGAGGTCTGACAGAGTAGTGCTGCCATGAATGGCGTGGAAAGCCAAGCGTGTACGAGTGTGTGTTTATATGTCTATGTATATATGTGTGCTTGTGTGTGTGTGTGTGTGTTGGTGCGAATGTGTCAAATTTGCGCTGACATTCACGTGCCTGAGTGGCCCGAGTGTGACCCGTGGGAGGTTTATTTCAGTGTGGTGTGTGTGTGTGTGTGTGTGTGTGCTTATGGATTCTGGCCTTGTTGAGCCACAAGCCAAGTCATAAGACATGAGTGCAATGGCAGTAATAGGTGAAGTGTGTGTGTGTGTGTGTGTGTGTGGTGGGGGTGCCATGGGGATGGAGAACCACAGGTGGTCAAGTGGAGCAAAAGAAGCAGGGTTTGAAGGGTAACCGCTTCATTTTTTTAGTGAATTGTATGCAATATTATTTGGTACTTTTCTGAATAAGTAATGTGTCATTCGGGTGTTTATCAGCCAATAAGAAAAGAGATTCCGCCTCCACATTTCAAATTGACCAATAGGTTTATTCACCTGGAAGATGTCATCACAGTAGATTCCATACTTTATGAGTCCATCGTTTTGGTTCAAATTTGTTCATTCATTCATTCATTTTCTACCGCTTATCCTCACAAGGGTGCTGGAGCCTACCCCAGCTGACTTTTGGGTGAGAGGTGGGGTACACCCTTGACTGGTGGCCAGCCAATCACAGGGCACATATAGACAAACAACTATTCACACTCACATTCATACCTATGGACAATTTGGAGGCGCCAATTAACCTAGCATGTTTTTGGAATGTCGGAGTAATACGGGAAGAACATGCAAACTCTGCACAGAGATGGCCAAGGGTGGAATTGAACTCCGGTCTCCTAGCTGTGAGATCTGCGTGCTAACCACTCGTCCACCGTGTAGCCCACAAATCTGTTCAGTGAAATCCTAAACAATGGATCAATATAATGACTATGACAATAATGATGATTATTAACTTTTCAAAATACAACCCCTTCATTACCGGCCATTTTAGATGATTTTGTCTGATCTTTCAAGGCACATAGATGATTGTGTGTAAATGCGGATCTAAATAAAGATTAGATTCTGTTCTTTATTAATCAGCAGTAAAACATAGGTATGTTTCAGGAAAGTATCAGTTCCCAACTAAAAAACGGGAGAAAAACAGCTTTTTGTGAAGATACATTTTCACTTTTGTGACAGCTCATATGTATACCAACATAAATAACACAAAAATGGGTTATTTTATATCAAAATATTTTATTTTTACATCTATAACACCATGAGCTATTTACTATTTTCACATTTGGAAGTGAACTATGTGTGTACGTGTGCTCGCTTGTGTGTGCTTGTGTGTGTGCATGCGTTAAAATTTCCCTGCAATGCGTAACCTCACTCCTCCACGCACTCTCACTTCCTCCTTCCTGTCATGAAATGAATGATTCTTCCACTTCTTGCACTTCTGATACATTTTAATAGCTTAAAAGTGAAATGCATTATTGGAGAGTTGCATCATCACCTCCTTTTGCCTCTCACACAAAAGACGTGTAAATACCTTGTTTTGTAAAAATGTGTAAATATAGCCAGGTAGAGGGTTTTTTTGTGTGGTTTTTGTGCATTAAAGATGCGAAAACCACTTTAATGTAGATCATATATGCTAATAAGCTACTGACAGCTTGGTGGCAAAGCACATGAGTGTCATATCTAATAATATATCTCATTATAATATTTTTGTATATGCAGAGGGCCAATAAAAAAAACAGCTGCAGGCGAAAAATGGGCTCCAGGCAGCACCAATAGTTGAAATAGTCAGGTTGAGAAGCAGGGCGTGTGTGTGTGTGTGTTTTATAGCCAGTGTTTAGTGTTGAACAGTGTGTACCATGGATGCAAAAAAGAAGAGGACATGATAGGATGTGAAGTGAGAGGAAGCGGAGGAAGAGGAGGGCGGGAGTCAGAGCTGACAGGGTAGCGTGACATTTTCCTGTGAGGACAAATTGTTCCCAAAATCAACAAAGAGAGGCAGGGTGACACTGCGGCTCCCGCTGCAGACATTTTTTAGCACCCCCCCCCCTCTCCCTTTTTTTCTGATTGGCTGCAATCTATTGCACCTAATAATCAAGGATTTCCTCATTTGGAAGCACGCGTCATGCAGTCAAATCCGTCATATGTGTTGGATTTGCACACGCTAGATTAAAATGGCCTCCCACCCCCACCCCACCCCGCCTATATGTCGGTTAATCTGCTATTTTCACTCACTGAGCCGTCGCCATGTGAAACTGTGGCGACGCGGGGAGGCTGTTATCCAATTCCAAATGGTTTACTAACCTCGTTCCTCCACAACCACGCCGCACTGCTCATCCTCATCTCCACTGCCTCCTCTTCCTCGGAGGGTGTTTGAGGACACACGCTCAGCCCCTCCCTTCCCTGCTCCCTCATCCTGCAGCTTCTCCTCTCCTCGCCTCACCTGTCTCCTTATTTCCCATCTTCCTTTCCTAGTGAGTCTTACACCCACACCAATGCGGCGAACCTCCCAAAGGGCAGAAAATAGAAGCTGGCACACACTTGTGAAAAAGAGTGACCCACTGGAAAGGCGGAGTAGCACCCCGGCACACAAGAGGACATTCTGGCACGTGCAATCAAATTGGAGGGGGGGGGGGGGGGTAAATGGAGGTGGTGTATATTTAGATGTGACCGCCGCTGTTGGCACCGGATGGAATTTGGCGTCCTCTCGACAGAATACGTTGCTAGTTGATGCACACAACAGAAGGGGGAGGGGCCAAGGGAGAATGTGCACAAGATCCTTTCATTTAAAACCACTTGAGTAGTAAACCGCCATCTTTGATTTATGGAGGGAGATCCTTTAAAAGAGAAGAGAAAGAGAGAGAAAGAGAGAGAAATTTAAAAAATATATAATATAATATACATATATTATATAATATCCATAAAATATAATACAATAAAAATACAACATTTAAAAAAATTACCTTTGATATCTGTTGATTATCAATGACGACACTCTGAGAAAATACAATCTTGAAAATTATATGTGTATTGTATATAATATATACAATATTATTATACATTATACAATATTATATTATATATTATATTATATGTAATATTATACAATATTACATGAAAAAATATAATAAATATAGCTATATAATAATAATAATATAATAATAATAATGTATTAATCTATTGAAATGCATAACCACTCATCTACCATAAGCATTCAAGTGGGAACAATAAAAGAAATAAAAATAAATAAAATAAATAAAATAAATAAAATAAATAAAGCAAGAAAAAATAGATAAAATGTTAATTAAAATGTAAAAAATAAAACTAGTAAGTAGGTAAGTATAAGGTTAAAGGGCAACTTTATTATTTGGAATTTTGTCCATCATTCCCAATCCTTATGTGAAACATGAACACATAATTCTTTCCCTTTTCTGTGCATTATAACACAAGAAATCAAGTTAATTTCAGCTAGCTTACAGTGCTGTTATTGGGATACACCTATTTCAACTATGAAGCAATCTAAAAAAAACTTTAACAATGCATAAACACGGGCAATGATGATAACATGTAATCGTTACAGTATCTTGCCCTATTTTGATGATTTTAAACGCTACCGAAACTTCTTTTCACGTCATATTGATACCCATAGTTATGCATGCTCTGTCAACTCTTAGGAATTCCGCTCTCCTTGGGATGGCTGTATCTTCCAGCACAAGATGTGTGCTCCAGTACTCCAGAAAAACAGCTTTGTGGTAATCCTGAAAACCAACAAACTAGTCAAGTCCAGTTATTTGCACAGAAGCATTTGCAAATGTGCAAATATTAATCACAAGCAGTCTTTGTTTGCGTAAATACTTCACTTGCTTTGTTTATTCCCGGCAAAAGCCAAGAAATGTGGATTAAAGCCAATGTGTGTATGAGTGCGTGTTTGTGTGTGTTCCATAAAAGTATCAGCCATTAACGTCAGATTCAAATAAAAGATGTGTGTCAAAAATTCAGGTTTGACTGTGCTGCACAACCTGGAAGGTATATCCCAGAGGACCATTTCTACTCACACAAACATGGCTGCTGTTATCATTATGGTGGCTATCATGATGGCGTGCACCAATTACTCAGTCCGCAGCGGCAAATACGATGTGGTCAGTGCTTCAGAGGAAATGCAACATGGCTCCCAGAACTATTGATCAAAATCTGACACCCCGCCTCTGCCATGTATGTGTGAGCGCATAACTTTCCATTTTCTATGCGCTAAAGAGTGTTTTTCCAATTTCTGCTCGGAGAAAATGCGGCGCAAGTGATTCAATGAAGGAAATTGCTATCATTTATCTCGGCGGAAAACAGGAAAAGGGGCCTTCCACAGCTCGGATAAACAATTTATATTAAAAATCCAAGCATGCAATACACAACGTTGTGTGAAACTACAGCTGCAGACGTTGTGAACGGTAATGAGCCCGAGCGGCAGATGACCCTTATTGGGGTCAAACGAGGATTAATACTGTACATGACCCTGTCATTCAGGTCTCTCCTATGAAACAGGTATTAGGCTGAGCTGTTGGCTGCAACTAAATAAACTGATTTAATGCTTCTCGCATCACTGCTTCTCACCTGCTTGCTAGCTTAAAGAGAGGGCTTGTATTAATAAGGCTAAAAACCAGCATAAAAATGGATTATTCAGATCACTTCACGCAAAAAAAAAAAATGGATGGCGAGAGGCAAATTGAGTTTGCAAGGCGAAGCATCTTCTCTTGATTGTCCCTTCATTCATGTTTATGCATGCAATCAGTCAGTTATACTGTAGAGCCGCACGCAATGCGATGGGCAGGCGGCGTTCTGTGATGAGCGTCGCCGTCGCCGCTGCCTCTAACGATGATTAAAACGGAGTTCGCAGCCACAGCGGCGTGCTGCCGTGATTGACAGAACAGTGTCAGTCAGCGCGGGTGCACGCATGGCTGCACAGGCAAAAAATAAAAAAATAAAAAATGTGTGCGTTCACACAGACTGGGGATTAATGCTAATGCTAATGAATTTCATGGGGTGTTTAAATGTGAATGGAGTTTTGTCTGTACGTGTTTGTACAGTGTATGAGTGGACAAACGTTCTATGAGTGTGTGAATAGACAGAACGATTGCATTATATTTACATGTTAAAGGACAGACAGACATGTTTGAGAATGGACACGCGTATGCTTGCCTCGCGTATGTGAACGGACCGACAGGGGTTAGCATGATGTGTGTACGTGAATTGACAGACATATACGTATTTGCCACATGTGTATGTGGGAATGGTGTTTGGTTATATACAGTATGTATGCGAAAGGACAGAATAGTGACTGCATTATGTTGAGATCTTAATGTTTGGACAGACTTACTGTATGCTAGCCTCATTTTTACATGTTTATGTATATATACGTATATGTGCGTGCATATTATATAAATATGTTGTGTGCATTTTGTGCATGACAGAATTAAATATGTATATATATATATATATATATATATATATATATAGGTATATAGAACATACATTTGACACAGAGAGCTGCTCTGTGAGGTCATAATCATAAAGGTAAATAGAAAATCTATAATATATGAAAATTACCAAGCTGAACTGGCAACCACGCCCTTGCCTGAAGGTTAAAAAGCAAAGAAAAAACTTTTTCCTAACAGTACAGTAGCAATTTGTGTTTATGTTAATATTGTATAATGTGGTAGCACTGCTTGTGAAGGGTTCACAGGGTTCTGATCCACCAGACTATTTACTATCAGCCGCTATTTATGTGTGTGTGTGTGTGTTGCTGTGCATCCTGTCTGACAGCTTTGGCGGCTCGTCAAGTCCACTCCGCGCACATGCCAATCAAAGCCGGTCCTAGCCAATAAGCAATTAATCATTAGCATTCACAAGCAGCTGACGCAGGGAAGGATGAGGGCGGAGGAAGGAGGAGGAGGAGCGAGGAAAGGGGTAAGGAGTTCATATCTCTTAATGTGACCCCACCCTCTTACACACACACACACAGTTCCCTGGTGAATTCCACAGTGGCGACAGTATAACAAGGGGATTATCTTCTTAATAAGTCAGGGGATGAATTATGGAAATGAGAATGAGGGGCGTTAAAAACAGAAACAAGCATCTGTTGACTAATAAACTAAACAATTGTTTTTTTTTCTACTCTCCACTCTCAATAATGGCGATTAGAGGATGAGTGTGCGGTTGGAGTGATTAAATGGCAGTAGCGAGGGGCGCGTAATTCCGACATGGAAGAGCGTTGGGGTTAAGTAAAGGTAAAATATTAATAGCACTGATGAATGTGGAGATTAAAGCATTGAAAAGCAATGCCCTAAAAAGAATGAATGGCCTGGAATAATCCAAATACAGCGGAACCTTGGTTAGCATCATGAATCAGTTCCATAAGGTCCAACTATATCTAAAATGAATGCTAACCAAATCTATTTTTCCTATAGGAAATCGTATAAATCCAATTAATCTACGCCAAAATGTTAACACAAAACACCTTTCTGCAGGTGGTGGTGGTTGATCTTTCTGCCACATTGTGTCTTTGGGAACCGGGACATCTTCAATGAAGGTAAAAGTGTGTAGTATCTTTTTCATTGGTCCTTTATATGCCTTTTACAACTTAAAATTGTGTTTTGTGTTCACAAAAGCGGTACAAAATTAAAGAATGAATGAATTTCTGAGAGTCAACCGCTGATGACTTAGCTTCCAGTTCTGGTTGCCATTTTGTTTAGCTAGCTAATAGGATGCTAACAAACAAAGGATGTGATTAAAAAATACATTAAGAACACAGTTAGATTCACACAGCTTATTATCAACACGACAAAAAGCACAGTAGAGTACCGTAAAATGCACACAAACCGAGGCAATACTGTGTAAATGTTTTACCTTAACTGAAAAACATGCTAACCAGAGCTTATGCTAACTGTACTGATACGGTGCTTGACTATGGACTGTTGACTACAATGCAATGTGGCATATTTTTACTATAAACAAATCACACAAATATCCAAGCAATTCCAGAAAAACAAACAGACTTGTAACAGAAATTCCGGCGTGGGCGTGAATGTGTGCGTTTCACTAACGTGAGTCACGCTCCCCAATCGGGCTTTACAGCTTCTTATTGCTTCCTGTTTTCTGCTGTCGTGGCGTCCCTTTGATAGCGGCCACACCAATGTCCACTTGTCTTTCCCTTCTTGTAAGAAACTGATTTGTTTTTGTGTAGTGCTGATTTTCTGCCGTTGCCCTAGGGTGCCGTGGGGTTGACCTCTGACCCTGGCAGATAATGTCACAGATCTAATTATGTGCATCTGTTAGGCAATCCGAGTGGGGATTTGATTTGACGGAAGAGGATAATGATTTTGCTGCTGTGTCAAGTGGCAGTTTAGGAGTGGTATAGATTAAAGTGGAAGGTTTGCTTACATACATACATACATACATTTATTATTATTGTATGTTGCGGTGTCCTGATACGATCCCATGGTAGCAGCCTTGAGTACCGATCGGCTTGACGGAGTGACATTAGTCAAACTGAGAGAAATAGTCAGCAACCCCATGTCGCTCATTGCTCATCAAACACGATAAATGCTACTTTGTTAGCATGTTAGCACACGTTGTCATTGTGATTACGTGGGTTCCATCTGGGCGCTGCTGGATAGAATGGATTGCTTGTATCATAGTGCTTAAATCTGAGAATAACGATTATTGTAATAACTGATTAATCAGTTGATTATTTTTTGATTAATCGATTAATTGGATTCCGCCCTTTTATTCAGGAGTAAGAAACAAATAAGCTGCCTCTTTGTCAAATAGTTTCAGTAAAACAATGAATGTACACAAAAATACAATCATGATCGTTTTCCTAGTCGATTTATCTGAAGCTTGTTGTTTGAAATTATGGATGAATGGGTCAGATGGACCAAATTAATGTGACGCTAACACCTACAGTTATCAGAAAAGAGGGAAAAATGCCCATCACTGTTTTCCAAAGTCAAAGCTGATATGTGTGAATATCTTGTTTTGGCTAAAACACAAAGATAATAGTTCTGCTTTCATGCATGACTCGGGAAATTAAAAAATATTCACACTTGAGAGACTGAAATCAGAGGATATTTACATATTTAAATTTTAAAAAGTAGTTGTTGATTAACTGAGTAAAATCGATTAACCACCAATAACCAGCTCTATTTTTGATGCAGGCCAAAATAATTTTTTTGCTGATATTGGAACAAAATTAGGCCGGACGGTGGGCAAGTGGTTAGCGTGCAGGCCTCACAGCTTGGAAACCAGAGTTCAATTTCACCCTCGGCCATCTCTGTGTGGAGTTTGCATGTTCTCCCCCGTGTGGGTTTTCTCCGGGTACTCCGGTTTCCTCCCACATTCCAAAAACATGCTAGGTTAATTGGCGACTCCAAATTGTCCATAGGTATGAATGTGAGTGTGAATGGTTGTTTGTCTATATGTGCCCTGTGACTGGCTGGCCACCAGTCCAGGGTGTACTCAACCTCTCGCCCGAAGACAGCTGGGATAGGCTCCAGCACCCCTCTTGAGGATAAGCAGTAGAAAATTAATGAATGAATGGATCAAAATTTTCAATAAAAATGTTGTAATTATTACATTAGATTCACCTCCAGAACCCTCCCCTTCTCTCTTCAACTGCCGTTGTTGACTTGCGACACGACCCAGGTTTAAAGCCCCCATATGCCTCACACATGTTTTAAACACATTTAAAGTATACTGTGTGGAGGTACTCCTCGTCAATAGTGAATGACAATGTAAGATAATCAATGAACAGATGGAATCGGAGTCACGGTGTACGGTGTCAGAACACATAATTATGGTGCATTCATGGACTGTTGAACAAAGTGTGAAATGATGAAAAAAAGGTGGACAAAAATTACTAGTTTTAGAGGGGAAAAAAATAATCAACAGCATTTGAATAGGATGTCATTAGATTTAAATAAGCCACACAAATTAAATAAGCCACACACACATTCCGAACACACATGATTAAGCAAGTGAACCCAGTGACTGTGCCACATCTCTTGGACGTGATAACTTGTGATAGGCGACCCGTAACAATGGCTGCATTTGCTTACCACCCCTCCACCACCAATGCCTCTCAGCCCCCAGGGCCAGGTGTGTGTGCGTATGTGTGGAAAGTGAAATCAGAATGTTAAAATGAAGTCTCATGACACTTTATGTCACTTTGACCGAAGATGCGGATGATGATAAAATACTGTCGCTATCTGCAATCTTAATATCAGCATGTTTGTGTTTGCAGACGCTCATACACAAGACGAGCGGCATGCAAAGAATGAAGCTCGTCTCTCGTTGATATGACTGCGATGATGATGCCACCAGATAAAGGCAGGCGGGGGACCAACAAACACTACAAAATGCCCAACAAGGAGGTGAAGTATAATGCCGCACCGTCCTATCATCCTCTAATAATTTTAAATCAGTGCTACCGAGGTCAATCAGCAATTCATTGAACTTATCAGAGTATAAAAAAGATACGCCGAAAAGTACTCAAAAAGTTGTGGTTTGAGGCCAGCGTGAAGGCTGCTATCTGAGTCACGCTACTGTCTTTACCCGAGCTGTGACGCATCCGCCGCAGCTTTAACCTTCAGACGTGTGTGTTTACACTCCTATCTGCAGACACACAGTCTCAACCTGAAGACACACGTTGTTAACTATCGCAATGACAAATATTTATTCGCGACGCCGCACATTCATGCATCCAGACCACAATAGTGGAACTGCATCATTATCATTTATTTTCTACTTATGTTGTTACATACGTATCTATCCATGCATTTTCTATGGTGCTTGTCCTCATTAGGGTTGCAGGGGTATGCTGGAGCCTATCCCAGTATACTCAATTAATAGAGTGGTAGTCTCCCACCTTGAAGGTTGGAGGTTCCATCCTCATATCGAAGTATCTTTGGGCAAGATACTCAACCCCCAGTTGCTCCAGTTACCATGCATGTTTTTGGAATGTGGGAGGAAAACTTCACGTTTGTTTGTGTACAGAATATGGGAATAGATAAAGTTTGCCTCATTTGTATACTAAAACCTATAGCCTACACTATTTCACTATTTGATGTAATTATACAGTAAATTACGAGCATTTGTGGTTTCCTCAGGAGCTAGTTTGTTTTCAGGATTGCATGGAGGGCCAGATCAGATGCTCTTGTGGGCTGTGTATGGCCCATGGGCCGCCAGTTGTCCAACTTTGCTCTAGTATAGATTCTGAGTGCAGTTTTCCCAGTCAAAGGACTTTAATTCCAGTCTTTCTGGAATGTATCAGGCAAAGTGCACAATGTCACAATGTGGCCGAATAACGTCCCCCTCTCACATAGAGATCGTGAAAAAAAGCGTTACAAAGTGAAACACAAATAGCATACCTAGTGGAGAATAACAAATACGTTGTAGTCATAATGTGGCCGAATAACGTGCCCCTACACAGATTACAACACAAGACAAAAATGAGAAATAAAGTTTTGAACTAAAGACATTTGTTAAGCCACACACATGCATACCTCTCACATAGCGATTGTGAATAAAAGGGAAGTAGGAAGGAGTGGCCAAAACTTAGTATATACACTAAGCAGTAGGGGGTACACGGTGACATGCTCAGAGTTCCACATCAACATGACAACACAAACACATCAGGTATCACTTAAATTTGTGTAATTACGTATAACATGAACATACATATATATAATATTTACAATAACATTATAACCCTGTTACACTGTTATTTTCCATGTTAAATTGACATTGCCAACAATTTCACAGTTTATTTTGCCTATGGAGGATGGGAGTTACACATACACAAAAAAACACCAATAAAACACAACATCTTTAGTGCACACATGGCTGATTCAAGTTCCCTTTAAATTAACATTCAAAGGCAGCAGTCGCATAAATAAATTGACAGCCGCCTCTGTCTGTCTGCCACTTTTCCCTCTTCTTTTTATTCTTCTTCACCCCTCTAGCAGTTTTTCCTTTTTCTCCCTCCAGCAAAGGGGGACATCTGCTTATCCCTGATAAATGCCTGGCATTTGGCGCCATGAGACAAGGGGCGAGATAGGGGAGGAGGAAGGCGTAGGTTAGGCGGGCCCGCGGTGGCGCATCGACCAAGACGGTGGGTGGAGTGAAGAAGCAGGATTAAAAGACTTTTTTGGCAGTGGTCATGTGGAGGCAGAGCAGAGAGGGAGGGTGGAAAAGATGAATCTTGACCTACATTCCAAGATACTCAGACATAATAGGCAGGGCCGTACCCCCCACGTGAACCCGCTCCATCCCCCCTCCCCAAACTCAAACTCAGTCAAAACAATAACACAGAGAGGAGTAGGAGAGGGGGGCCCAGTTTATGGATGGTTCCGAGCCAGCAAGTGCGTCAGCCCCTCCGCAGGCCTCTCTGTCACTAACTCTCAACATCTGGATGCTGCTCTGGCCCAGAAAACTCGAAAGGGAAAGAAATCTTGTGGGATCAACTTACTGTATAAGCAGTGAGTCCAACTACGTTACCGCTTGGATGAACTCATATGAAGTCCTTACATTCTTTCTTTATTATTCTGAAAGACAAAAACGCACAAACTGCAGCTTGCTTTATGTGTGTATGCGAATGGACAGACGGTAATTTACAGGATGTATATGCGAATGGACAGACTGGTTTTCATGACGTGTATGTGGATTGATAGACTAGTGTTTGTATTATGTGTACAAGCGGTTCCACAAAATGTTGACAGATGGACTTTTGCATCATGTAAACAAAAATGGTCAGACAGTTGTTGGCTGTGTTTTCATAGACTGGTGTTGGCATTATGGGTATGTGGATGGACATGCCAATCATTTGCATTGTGAATGGAAAGACAGTATTATTTGTGTGTGAATGGACATACTAGTCAACACACAAGGGTTTGACTAGTGTTAATATTAGTTATGTTAAATATACAGTATAATAAGAGATTTTAAACGATGGACACTGAACAAGGCTGCACGGTGATCGAGTGGTTAGCACGCAGACCTCACAGCAAGGAGACCAGGGTTCAATTCCACCCTCGGCCATCTCTGTGTGGAGTTGTGTGGGTTTTCGCCGGGTACTCCGGTTTCCTCCCACATTCCAAAAACATACTAGGTTAATTGGCGACTCCAAATTGTCCATAGGTATGAATGTGGGTGTGAATGGTTGTTTGATTATATGTGCTCTGTGATTGGCTGGCCACCAGTCCAGGGTGTACCCTGCCTGTCGCCCGACAGGCAGGGTACACACAGCTGGGTACAGACAGCTGGGATAGGCTCCAGCACCCCCGCGACCCTTGTGAGGATAAGCGGTAGAAAATGAATGAATGAATGACACCGAACAAGATGGCAAAGCGGGGCCGGGGTCAAAGGTCAAGCCAGAACATGCCGCCAGGCCCCCATTTTGGGGAGAATATTTGTCCATGTCACAGCTATTGATTTTGAAAAATAAGGTCGACTCTTCAAACAGATGATTTTGAATAGTTTGGGACTCTGCGGTCAAAGTTCACATGATTAGTCCACAGTGTTTTGCTGGGGAAAGGTTTCTTCAAAAAACAATGTGCCCTGATAGACTTTAAGTCTAGACTTAGTCTTTACACAAGCTCGGTTATCCTTCTTTAAAATAAAAGCTCCTATCTGAACATCAGATTTATAGCTGTCTGACTCGGAGACTTTAATTACAACATCTCACTGGGAGTGCTGCACTTAGCTAATATTCACTTTAAACGCTCCTGTCTGTGATCCGGTGAAGATAACTATGGAGTAAGCCTCTCTCTGGGCCCTCGGTGCTGAAATCAAAGTGTTATGCAAGCGCAGCTATTTTGCTCCGCAGACTATTTACTCACCCACTCACCACCACTATGCAGCAACAACTAGCGCTGCCACCCACTTCCTTAACTGTAAGCAAAAGTAGACAACCACATACTAAACATGGGACTACAATGTGAGAATGTCTGCTCCGCCCCCTTTCACGCTTTATTTTTTTTTTTTTATAAATATCCCACAATTGTCTACAATGTGGTTGCTAACCTTCAACAAGGCCCCTGGAAAAATGTACTATGTTTGTATGATACTTGAAATAAAATAAGCTATTGTATATGAATGGACAAACTAGGGTTTCCATTTAATGTGTCATGCATATGAGAATGGACCGACGCTGTTTGCATGAAGTGCATTAAGGTGGCATTAAGGTTGAATTTGGTAATGGTAATGGTTTTATTTCATTTGAACATGCATCAGATTACAATTGAATGCATCACATAATCAGTTCACAGTTCCACGTGTCCAAAAGGAGAAGGAAGAAGCAAAGCTTATTAAATCCTACCCCTCCATCTGGTATTTTACAATCAGTAACTGTTACATTTGGTCACTTCCTGCTTTCCTAAAATAGTTTGTTTTTTATTTTTTATTTTTTATTTTTTATTTTTTATTTTTTATTTTTTATTTTTTATTTTTTATTTTTTATTTTTTATTTTTTATTTTTTATTTTTTATTTTTATTTTGAATTTTGTATTTTTTATTTATTTTTTATTTTTTATTTTTTATTTTTTATTTTTTATTTTTTATTTTTTATTTTTTATTTTTTATTTTTTATTTTTTATTTTTTATTTTTTATTTTTTATTTTTTATTTTTTATTTTTTATTCGTTATTTTTATTTTAATTTAAAATAAATAAATAAACTTAAACTATATTTAGGAAAGCAATTTGATTTGAAATGATGTTGAATAAATGCATATTCGAAATTATTAGGAATTATATCATAAATTGATATAAAAATAAGTTAATACAATTTTTTTGTGGGCTGCACGGTGGACGAGCGGTTAGCGTGCAGGCCTCACAGTTCAATTCCACGCTCGGCCATCTCTGTGTAGAGTTTGCACGTTCTCCCTGTGCATGCATGGGTTTTGTCCGGGTTCCTCCCACATTCCAAAAACATGCTAGGTTAATTGGCGACTCTCACCCCACCTCTCGCCTAAATACAGCTGGGATAGGCTCCAACACCTCCGCAACCCTCGTGAGGATAAGGGGTAGATAATGAATGAATGAATGAATGAAAAAAATATCACTTTTTGGGGTAATTTTTTGTGACAGATAAGGGACAAGTGTGCCTCTTTAAATATTCAGTGAAATGTAATTCAAATGATGGTTTTATAGCTGCTCTGAATGCAAATGTAGCCAACCTGCAAGCTGAGGACTGTAGCTGAGGATTCTACCACACCGTTGGTTAATGGTGAGGGAGACAGAGCAGCGCCGAGGTCAGTGGGTTGGTTTGGGTTGAACATAATTTGGTCTAGTGAGTCAGTGATTGGGAGTTAGCAAGTGCAAGCGTGGGAGGATTGTGGGTTTCGGTGTTCCCAGTTAGCAAAGAGAGAAAGAGACAGTGACCAGTCATTGGAGTTGCAATGTGCAATCATTCCAAATACATGCATCCATAATAAGCACTCATGCAAAGGGTTCGTTTGCACGTATAAATACAGCCGTCAGACAATATGAGGTGCTGTTTTTGACTTGGGGTTGCACAAGTAAGAGCCAAATGGCAAAGTGAGTCTTAATACGGACCTCCAAATGAATGCACGCTTTAAGCTTGTTGTACTGCAAGGCGGGCATGATACAGTCAGAAAGACAAACAACCTGTCAAATAAAATCCACTCTGCAGCTTCTCACGCTTTCCCCCTGCAGAACACTGGCAGTACTTCACGTCTAGCGGCTGCCACGGAGCTCTAAAAGTCATTATGCAACAGGGAGAGAGAATCTGGCACATGAGAGTCCCAAAAAAATATAAATACATATATATACTGTATAAAAAAGAAAGATCACAAAGACAGAGGACATGAGACCCAAACTCGCTGGTCCAATAAAACTGAGAATAACCCCGAATATACGCCAAAGATCCTCACAATCACCCACTCTAAATCTGGCAGATTGGCGCCGAATATAACCCAGCAACTAAAAATAACAGAGGCTAATGTCAGGGGCGCTTCCTCCCTTTGTTGCACGCTGACTTGCCGTTGGGTAAAAATAAAAAGAGAGACTGAGAAGGAAAAGCAACAGTGAAAATGAACTTTTTGCCTTGGATAAACAGACATGAATCAGCCTGGAGCCAACATGGTAGGATGGCCTCTTTAATTAGATCAGACAAAGGAAGGTCCGCATGATGCCGGTGGTCTGCTGCTGGCGGAGGAGCTCGGGCGGGGGCCAGACTGTCAAACATGTACTGTATATTATATCCATTCAAAACCACATGCTCATGTACGCTCATAAAAAACAGACACGGCGCTGCTCAGTGGACTTCATGGAACGACAAGTAAAAGTGACAACATGTCGGCAGTGAGCTGACAAGATCATTTCATGAAAATGTAGTGTCCAAAAAATATCACAGGGCTGCGTGCAATATGACCTGATTATTTTTAGATCATTTAGTTCTTGCATATTCACTTAATTCTTGTAAAAATATATCCTTATTCTATATAACTCACTTGGCTATAAAATCCATAGCATACCCTTTTGAATGGGGTTCCATTCCTGAAACTGGTTTAAAAAAAAAAAAGGACTTTGATGTATTTGGAACACTTGGAAGCAGCTGAGGTTCATGACACAGTTTGACATGGTCTTGCACGGTGAACGCTCTTATTACAGGGCGGGAGTTTACACAGGCTGTTATTGGCTAAACAGAGGCTGGCACTGAATAATGGATGATTGGCCGCCTGTGTTCATTTTTTAGGTAAACCGGGCGTCGAGTAAACGCGTGGTGCTTGTGGTGACATATGATCCTCGGCTGCGGACGTCACCAACATACACACACACAGAAAAGGGGGGCATGTTTAGGTTGTACACACACATAAACAGTGACAACCCTATTGGAGAGTGACTGACTGCTCAACAATTAGCAACAGGTGCCGTCAGTTCAGTTTGTGCGTTCGGAACTCTTGTGAAACAGAAAACCAGGCCACTTTTTAACCACAGTAATGTGTCTGCGCCCCCACCCATACATTATCTTCTAAGCAGGGGGAAGAAGGAAAAATGGCCCACCACCACATGAAGAGAAATGAATATAACCAGTAGTTTTCCTTACAAATTCCCTGAAATCTTTGGAGAAGCCCTGACGTAGAGGGCTTATATTCTGCTTGGAAACACACATTTTTTGGACTTTATGGATGGTTGATGGTTCTTGAGTAGGAAAGGTGACATATTCTGGAGTGGAATGGCATTAAAACAACATGCACTAACATGAATCAAGTAGTTGCAGTATGTTTTCCAACATAATAAGTCAAGTTACCTCGATTACATTTGTTCAAGGGCCAGATGGTAATGTTTAAAAAAATAAGAATAAAAAAATACTTTAAAAAAGACTGTAAAACTGTTTTGAAAAAGGAGGCTGGACGGTGGTCGAGTGGTTAGCGCACAGGCCATACAGCTAGTTCGATTCCACCCTCGGCCATCTCTGTGTGGAGTTTGCATGTTCTCCCCGTGCATGCGTGGGTTTTCTCCGGGTACTCCGGTTTCCTCCCACATTCCAAAAACATGCTAGGTTAATTGGCGACTCCGAATTATTATCCAGGTATGAATGTGAGTGTGAATGGTTGTTTGGCTATATGTGCCCTGTGATTGGCTGGCCACCAGTCCAGGATGTACCCTGCCTCTCGCCCAAAGACAGCTGGGATAAGCTCCAGCACCCCCGCAACCCTTGTGAGGATAAGCGGTAGAAAATGAATGAATGGAATTCAATGGAAATCAATTGAAATCAATGGAAAAAGTCTTCTTCTACTTGTGCGTCATTGTGACGCATATGCTTAACTGTTGCCCCCTGTAGAGCTGAGGAAGTACTGAATTAACAAGCACTTCCACACTTATATAGGTAATTTTTTTTTAATGAAAATAATAATATATAGATTTTAAAAATATATATTAAATCTATTTTACAATAAGAAGGGGATGGATACGGTATGATGTGTTTTTAAATGCAATTCTAGAGTTAACTATGTGGCTCTTTGACACGTAAACATGAGTATGAGTTTTGGTGGGTTTGGGTCCAGAACAAATGTGGTCCTGTGTTGAAAGCTGTGAGTCAAGTCTTGGCCAACATAGTGTCACAACTCCTGAGTTCAGGTTGACCTGTCAGTCAGGAGCTTTTACAGCATTTTACATTTTACGACAGCGTGACATTACCTTGTAAATCAGTCAGCGTGTGCGCTTATGTCTGCCAAATCAAGAAGACCCACCTCTTTTGTGTGTGTATGTGTGTCAGGCCAACCTGCACTGTGTTTACCGCTAAACATTGGCTTTCACAGAAACCAACCTTTTTCTTGACATTTAGCTACAAAAACAAAAAGCAGTCAATCAACTTCGAAATGCAGACGCTATAAAGAATCTCACTTTAAACTCCCGTGCTATAATCAGGACATTATGTAAATCTAATGGAGGTTCACCAGTGAAGAGTGACGCTAAGCCCTGCGCCGCTGTCGCCTACCTGCGCTGCGTGGATGCAGCCATGCATCCCACCACTGAGTGATGGATGCTCATTGAAGGTCATTACTTAGCCCCCTCCTGCTGAACTCCCAACCTCACGCCGAAGGGGGTTAAAATCCCCTCAATGCAAGGTCTAACAACGGCTGGCTCGCGAGTCTCGCGCATGGTAGCTTCGCCTTCATACACAAGCACGGTCCGCCTGTAAACCCTCACACAATAGCTGTAGCCCAAAGAGGATTCAATATCATATGCCATAATCGGTCTCTAAGCCTGGACAAGGGGAGGGGGTCCCTGCGATAGATGAGATTAAAGCGCTTCAATCCTATTTCATCTGCTTATATTTCCTGCACTCATAACTTTTAAAACAAGCTTGGGTCAATGTAAGGTCAACCTGGAGAGGACCCCCGCTGTGTCTGATGACATTTATTACAGGATAACATCCTCCATTGCGTTCTAATTTGATTTTTAGGAAAAGACATAAAGACATAAACACATGTCGATTCTCTCCATTTACAACAACAGAGAAGGCATCACGTCACAGACATTTGGTTTGGGGCTGCATGAGTGCTGTGGTTTATTGACAGAAACATTAATTCAAATGTTATGTTATTCAAATGTTATTAATTAATATGTTACAATTAATTCATGTACAGTCACATGGGATTAAAACATTTTCGACACATACTGTCCGATTGCATCACATCGTCTTCATAATTTCTTCTGTTACTGCCCTCTCACTCTGGTGCACGAGTTCAGGAACTGGACATGAATAGTATCTCACATAAGTAAATACACCCCTCGCATTTCAGCAAGAAATTTTATGACACCATTCACTCGGGAAAACAACCATATGTAGCTGCGTTATCTAAATAGCTGGCAACAAAGTTAGTCACAGTCTGGGGCTGCATGAGTGCTGCCTGCATGCAGGGAAACATGAATTGCACAATGTACTGTCACATGGAATTACAACATTTCCGACATATACTGTCAGAGGGGACCACATTTCCCTCATTCTGCCTCTGTTACTGCCCTCTCACCCAGGTGCACGAGTGCAGGAACCAGACACAAATAGTATCTCACATAAGTAAATACACCCCTCACATTTCAGCAAGAAATTTTATGACACCATTCACTCAGCAAGCAACCATTGCTGCGTTATCTAAATAGCTGGCAACAAAGTTAGTCATAGTCTGGGGCTGCATGAGTGCTGCCTGCACTCAGGGAAACATGAATTCCACAATGTACTGACACATGGGATTACAACATTTCCGACATATACTGTCAGACGGGATCACATCTCCCTCATTATTTCCTCTGTTACCGCCCTCTCATCCAGGTGCACGAGTGCAGGAACCAAACAGGAATAGTATCTCACATAAGTAAATACACCCCTCACATTTCAGTAAGAAATTTTATGACACCATTCACTCGGCAAACAACCATTTCTGCGTTATCTAAATAGCTGGCAACAAAGTTAGTCATGGTCTGGGGCTGCATGAGTGCTGCCTGCAGTCAGGAAAACATGAACTCCACAATGTACTGTCACATGGGATTACAACATTTCCGACATATACTGTCAGACGGGATCACATCTCCCTCATTATTTTCTCTGTTACCGCCCTCTCACTCTGGTGCACGAGTGCAGGAACCGGACATGAATAGTATCTCACATAAGTAAATACACCCCTCACATTTTAGTAAGAAATTTTATGACACCATTTACTCGGCAAACAACCATTGCTGCATTATGTAAATAGCTGGCAACAAAGTTAGTCATGGTCTGGGGCTGCATGAGTGCTGCCTGTGAAACATGAATTCCACAATGTACCGTCACATGGGATCACAACATCTCCTTCATTTCCTTATTTTTCCTCTCTTACCCCCAACCCTAAGCTCCCTTCACGTGAGAGAGCAGGGTCCCTTGGCGGTGGGATTGTCCAACTGTGGACCCCCATGGAAAGACAGGAATGTGATGAGGGAGTAGGGTAAGTCAAACAGGGGTTTTAGTAAAGCCTCTCTGTGTTTAAGGAATACCTTTGCTCTATCTTATTCCCGCTGCCTCTCCTCCCCCCTGAAAGGGACTACATTTCTTTCCCCTAAATAGACAAGCTGGCTTTCCTGGCCTGCACACACACCATTTACTTAAACACACTCATGCACACCACTAGTGGCTATATGGCTGCAGAGACTGTAACAACAACTCATTTCTCTGCTGTGAGACATTACCGCTACCTTATAAGGCAGAGAGAGGTGAGCCGCGCTTTCCATGATGCATCAGCCTAAACAAAACTCCCCCTATATACATGTTCTTGCTGAGAAGAAATAAATCAAAGATCCAACAGTTCCAGTGATGCACGTGTGGGAGGCACTTATGCAAGAGGTAACCTCATGCAGAAAGCAGCAAAAAATATAAAACGTCTAGACTGGAGAAGCAGGCCTCTATTTTAATGTTCGGTGTGGTCATGACTTCCAAGGGCATGAAGAGTGTAAACAAGAGAGTGTGTGTTCTATTCTACAAGTATTAATGTACTCATTCTAAATTAGTGCAGGAGTACAAGAACCAGACAGTATCTTACAAAAGTCAGTACACCCCTCCCATTTGACACAGCCATTATTGTTGGCAACACGAGGTAATTAATGGTGTCTATCACAGTGGTGGTGGCGTCACCATCTGGGGCTACATGAGTGCTGCTGGCACTGGGGAAAACATCTTTAGTCATCTCCAATGAGTAGTGCTATATAAGCAGTACACAGACAACTCTCATATATCTCCAAGATTCATTTCTATAGTATTGTCCCTTGAGAAGATACACTGTATTAAAAATGGTTGAAATGGGAGGTCTCACCTTTGGAGGTGGACAGAAAGGGAGGGGTTCCCGCAACCACGGTATATAGAGGAGCAAGTGAGGAGATTAAGATGAAACGAAAAGACAGAGAAAGGGATTGATAAGGAAGGAAGAGCCTGTGAAGTCATTAAGGGCTTATGCTGCAGAAGGTCGAGCACAACCTTGGGTTAGACAGGGTTAACTAATCCGCACTGCAGTTCCTCCCCGGGGAGCTTGACAATCCACCCCCCTTCTCGTGTGGAATAAAGCTAACAAGATTCCAGGTGATTTCTCTCCAATTCACTCTCTCGTCCAATACATCCTGACTGACGGACGAGAATGACGGCCTCAGGCTTGATGGTTCGTGCCTCCATTTTAAAGGCTGCAATCACACTTTAGAAGACCAGTTGAAGAACCAAGGTGTTTTGATACTCTGGATCAGTTTTATCCTCATCTCAGCTGCCTTGCAGGGAGCAGGATATAGCTGGATTGAGTCCCAACTCACGCCGTAATTTGGCCGTAGTCAGCGACCAAAATAAATAAATAAATAATGAAGACCAGGGGGGAAATAAAGGCAAGAGGAGCGGTAGCTGCCGGCGCCTGGTCACTTTCTACTGTTGATCTTACTGAACAGCTGACCACACTTAAATCCCAGCGAGCTAACCGACATGAGCCAGCATCAATCCCGCTAGTCGTAAATTAGCAGAAAGAGGTTTTGACGCATCATTAGCCAAGACTTGAGTGTTCTTTATAAAGAAACTACCGGACAAATAGCATTACTGGACTGCTTGTGATTGTCCAGGAAATGCAACATGACAGATGGCTGCCTCTCTCTCTCTCTCTGCCATCCCATAAATTGAATTGCCTCATAAATGTTTGTATATGTACTAAACAGCCATGTGCAGCTACTCTGTAGGCATTATCTTCAGCAGATTATTGCTATATTGATCCATATTTTATATATAGGAAGTGTTCAAATCCAAGATTCAATGTTTTTATGTCTGCACTGTAAAAAAAAAAAGACAAGTTCTTGGCCTAGATTTGTATGCCCTGAACACACCGGGGCCGGGGAGGGGGGGTGGGGGGGCTGTAATGAGAACATAACGATATCAGTGTAGATCTACCTGCATGGGCAGAGTCCTGCAGTTAAATGGGTCATAGGGATGAAAGGAGGATGCAGCTACTCAACAGGAAGGACGGCGAGATGTGGGAGGCTTGAAAAGGCCGTTTAAGTATCAGTTTTGGGAATAAAAAACAGTTTGGAAAAGACGAGGCACCATCCAAAAACGCTCATTCAGTCATAATGAAGAGTTGAAGAATCTTGAAGAATGAAGATTATTTTTACTACTGAGAGGTAACGGGCCCCCTAAAAAAAATGGGATTGGAATTATTACCCATTATTAATTGTATCAATTAGTAATAACAACAGAAACAACAATGGTAATTTATTTTTTATAAATTAATAATAAATAATTATAAATAAATAAATAATACATACATTAATGAGGGTTCAATTCCACCCTCGGCCATGTTCTCCCCGTGCATGCGCGGGTTTTCTCCGGGTACTCCGGTTTCCTCCCACATTCCAAAAACATGCTAGGTTAATTGGCGACTCCTTGAAAGATCAGACAAAATCACCTAAAATGGCCGGTAATGAAGGGGTTGTCTTTTGAAAAGTTAATAATCATCATTATCGTCATATTCATTATAGTCATCCATTGTTTAGGATTTCACTGAACAGATTTGGTGGCTGCATGGTGGACGAGTGGTTAGCACGCAGGCCTCACAGCTAGGAGACCGGAGTTCAATTCCACCCTCGGCCATCTCTGTGCGGAGTTTGCATGTTTTTTGGACTTTATGGATGGTTGATGGTTCTTGAGTAGGAAGACTTACTTGAGTAAGTGACATATTCTGGAGTGGAATAGCATGAAAACAACATGCACTAACATGAACCAAGTAGTTGCAGTATGTTTTTTGACATAAGTCAAGTTACCTGGATTACATTTGTTCAAGGACCAGATGATAATGTTAAAAAAAATAAAAATAAAATAATACTTTAAAAAAGACTGTAAAATTGTTTTAAAAAAGGAGGCTGCACGGCAGTCGAGTGGTTAGCGCGCAGGCCACACAGCTAGTTCGATTCCACCCTCGGCCATCTTTATGTGGAGCTTCCATGTTCTTCAAGTTTCCATGCGTGGGTTTTCTCCGGGTACTCCGGTTTTCTCCCACATTCCAAAAACATGCTAGGTTAATTGGCGACTCCAAATTGTCCATAGGTATGAATGTGAGTGTGAATGGTTGTTTGTCTATATGTGCCTTGTGATTGGCTGGCCATCCGTCCAGGGTGTCCTCTCGCCCAAAGACAGCTGGGATAGGCTCCAGCAACCCCCACGACCCTCGTGAGGAAAAGCGGTAGAAAATGAATGAATGAATGAATGCTTATACAGAAAGGTTAACTGTGGATGACCTACACTGGATTAGTTTTAACATCTTAAAGTACAAACTATGTCAAAGTGCCCCCCCACATTCTTCAATTACCAGAATAATACCACAGCAGACATGGTAAAAAAATATATAAATTTAATAAAGTTGCAAAGCAGCAGTATTGCATAATCATTTGGCAAACCTCGCCACCATATTTGCCCCTTTAATTCAAGTCAGTTTGGATTTGATTCAACTCAGCGCATATCAATTTCCTGCTTTGATGTCAGCCAATGATAGCATTATTTGAGCAGTAAAATCAAGCTGTGCCACACACACACGGGGTGAGATGGTGGTGGTGGGGGGGGGGGGGGGGTGTTCCTTTATGTAACATAATCACAGCCTCTTGTTGGCATGTCCGTAAATCGGTCAGTTTATCTTATGTTCGGCCTTGTTATGGTTCACATTGGTGCCATTCCAGACCTCATTCTGCAGGAGGACAGACAGAGACATTGTGCGTCTACATGGCGGATAAATATAGCAGTGACATTTAAAAGAGCCTGTAGTTTAGCTTGTCAATTCGTTTTGGCAGGCGATGGACAACTGGACAAAAAAAAAAAAAAAAAGGCCAAAACTGAGCTCAACAAAGACTTCTTTCAATGATAACAAGATTGCATAAGAGATGTACTTAAAGACACAAATGCATGTATGTACTGTAAATACACAATATGGTGTATATATTGCATACGTACATACAAGTGTGAGCCTGCCTTACAGTCAAGGGAAATTACTCTCTCTTTGTCAGCTTATACAAGCATGTGTGTGTATTCATTTGGCACAAGATGAGAGGCAGCCTTAAAATGTGAGCGTTAATGAGATGTGTGCAAATTGGATACAGCTGATGGGAACACTGAGTGCAACAAGGGGGCGGGGGTGGGGGGGGGGGGCGGTGCACCAACTCGCACCACTGTCAAGACAATAAAGCACACGAAAAATGCTACAGAGGCGCACAATTCAGCCCCCCCAAAAAAACGCCTGAGCTCACAGCTCCTAAGCTCAGATTCTTCCTACTCCTTTTCAAACGGTTACTATTAAACTATTACAAGCGCTACAGTTTGCATGCATAATAGAGTTCACTGCGGGTGTAGTCAAATATTTTGCCCCAGTCCACACTTTAATTTCCGTTTATGACTCAGCTGGTGCATCAACTTCCATGTATGCATAAGTATACTTATAGTGTCATTGTTAGTTAAGGTGAGTCACTACTGTAAGTCACTACTGTAAGTTTACCCACCTAAAGCTGACAGTCGACAGGGATATCCCCAGGAATCGGGACACTCCTTGGACCAACTTCTGTCTCCAGGCTTTATTTGACTTTATTTACCCTGGGAGGATCAACAGAGCACACCCAGCACACATAATAACAAATGCTTAGTTGCAACCAGAGCTCTTCTATCAAGAAAGATGGAAACCGGGATCTGAAATCCACTCTCTACTCTACTAAGCAGCTGATCTGAGAGGGAAAGATGGGATTCCGGAATGTTTCCAGGTTGCGCCCATGTCATGTCAACATTCGCTCGTGACTGCATCAGTTACTGCAACCTTTGCGTACTCCTACCTGCTTGTTTGTTGCCACATCAGACAATGCTGGACGGTGTCGTATTGACATTCAACACAGATTGTAGTGGACGCTCGTCAATATGTGTCTCGGAAAATAAACGGTCACCAAAAAGGTTACAGCATTTCATTTTGTTAATTTAGTCAGGCAACTTTGTGGGCTGCCACTGGTCTTCACTGACAAGGAAGTTCAGTTTTATGACTAACAATCGGAGACTTAGAAGAAATAAGTGACTAAAAAAAGAAAGAAATGAATAAAAAGCTACTATATTGATAGATGGTAGTCTTATTGAGTTTTATGTTTAGTTTTATTGTAACTTTAGCAGTGTCTCTGTTTAATAGCTACTTTAAATGTGATGCTAATGCTAGCACTGCTAGTATTATGTAGCAAGGCCTGTCGACGCTACTAGCATTAGCTGGTGGCTATTTGTTTTTAAAATAGCATGTGCGCTGTGTTAATATATATTGTTGTGTGTATTGAGACAGTGGAGGTCACCAAACAACACTGTTTGGTCCATAAGTACTTTAAATTGTATCCACTATATTGTACATACACTTGTACCATATTGTGTACACTGTACACAATATCTTTTAAGTAGGCTATTAATATAAGATTAACAAAGAATTATGCCTTTATTAATTCATAAATAATCACTGTTTTGTGATTGAATGGCCTATGATTAGTTAAAGAATATTGAAAAACAAATTATATGTAGTGTTCTGGTCACTTGGCAACATGGTGTTAGATTATATTACTTTTCGCAGTGTCAGGAGACTGGCTACTGAGCTACTAGAGCTGAGCCAACACCCCATGGCTGAGAAAAAAGTTCACCTCTCATTCTATGTGGAAGTGGTACGTTTTTGGCTTCTTTGTTCCTCTTCCCCAAGCTTAGAATAAGTACATGTAGTCAAAGAATAACAGGAGTGCAAAAGTGTGTGTGTGTGGGGGGGGTTTGGGTCTGTTTCATGTCAAATAATTCTAAAACCCAAAGCTAGAAACAGTTTTTTTTTGCTCTAACTGTGAAAGTATTATATTTATTAACATTGCATTCGGTATTGCCTTCAGCAACCAATAAATCGCTATAAACGAGGGATGACTGTATTCTACCTTTGGGCTATTTTATACACAAACTTGTTTGACTGCAAAACCATTTATGATATTGCGTACTCTAGGAGCAGTAGGCAGGTTATTCAGGGTTTTAGCTCCTATAGAAACACTACTCTTCAAACTAAATCCATTCAAACAAATTACGGATAAGAGGTTCAAGCATATTCATCAATACGTCTATTTTCCACCTTTCAGCGCCATGTGAGTTTCCTCTTACTACTTTTGGCTTTCCCTCCCCTTTGTCCCCATTCCTCACCTCTCAGCATCTTCTGGTACATTTTGTGCTTCAGTGCATAAGTACCATTGCCCCGGGGTGAATAGATAGCACACGCATGCCATAACAGTGCAGAATCTTCCCCTATGACAAGCTATCCAGTGTTGCTCGGTGCCTGTCCACACCTCAAATACAAGGGCTTATGATACTGCAGTAAGTGTGAAAGGAGGTTATAGGTTTATATCGGGACATGGTTGGGTGCTATGGGTGTCTATACATAGAGACATCAGGCCATAGAAGGTAGGTCACAGCTGTTGCCTCTTAGGGAATCATGAATGCTGCATATTCAACCATGGGGACGGGTGGGGTCCCTGCGCTGTTTGATATCATATCATAGATATATCAGCACCAAAATTTGGGATGAAGAAGTAGATGCCACGTTGATGTTTTGTCAAGCAACACATGGATATGCTAAGATGTTATATATGTTTCAAGGAACACAGGTGAAAATGCATTTTTCACTTTGTCCCCATTATATTTGGACTTTATAGCCATAATATTATAACTTTCTGACAACCTAATTATCCAAAATGTACAACTTTATTTTCTTTAGTTTGTCCATCCAGCCATTTTCTAGGGTCGCTGGGGTATGCTGGAGCCTATCCCAGCTGTCT
The DNA here is from genome assembly GCF_037039965.1 of Doryrhamphus excisus. NCBI lineage: Eukaryota > Metazoa > Chordata > Actinopteri > Syngnathiformes > Syngnathidae > Doryrhamphus > Doryrhamphus excisus. The sequence continues at coordinate 15,248,278 of NC_136358.1, read as the reverse complement.
ACGGGTGAGAGGCGGGGTACACCCTGGACTGGTGGCCAGCCAATCACAGGGCACATATAGACAATTCTTTTGTTTGTTTCTCATAATATCAAAAATGTATCGTTAATACAGTAGTAAGACATTCTAATTATTCATTCATTTTCTACCGCTTATCCTCACGAGGGTCACGGGGGTGCTGGATCCTATCCCAGCTGTCTTCAGGCGAGAGGCGGGGTACACCCTGGACTGGTGGCCAGCCAATCACAGGGCACATATAGACAAACAACCATTCACACTCACATTCATACCTATGGACAATTTGGAGTCGCCAATTAACCTAGCATGTTTTTGGAATGTGGGTGGAAATCGGAGTACCCGGAGAAAACCCACGCATGCACGGGGAGAACATGCAAACTCCACACAGAGATGGCCGAGGGTGGAATTGAACTCTGGTCTCCTAGCTGTGAGGCCTGCGTGCAAACCACTTGACCTCTGTGCAGCTGCATTGTAATTATGATGTTAATATTTTGACTTAATTCCTTTTCCAAACAATTTCCTTCTCAAGTCTTTGGTATGACATTTGTCATCATGAGCCTCAAATTAAGAATGTTTTCCGATTATAACCAAATTAGCATCGAAGTGTGACGCAGCCACGATTCTATTTTCAGCCATTTCCTGTTGATGTATGATTATGAACTGCACGGGGATGCGATGATAATGCTCAGATGACTGGTCGCTTGGTGACTGCCTCCTATTGTTTGTGCGTCACATGGCACACACCGATTGCAGGGTTGGCGGAAGCCACGTGGCGCTACACATGCTCACGATGCACTTGTATGCTAGAGGTCGAACGTATGCTCACCCCCCCCCCCCATTCAATAATGCATGAAGAGGAGAGCGTTGAAGGGCTTCACTCAGCTTGTCACCTCGTGTTGTGACCTCTCCGACCCCTTTATGTCAGTGCAGAGGGAGGGAGAAGACGCTTTTTAAGGCGGCTAGTGTACACAATGTGTATTTATGAAGGAGGGTGGTGCCGTGTTCTGTCACAGATGTTCACATGATGGATAGCAGAACATACACTGAAAATACTTGTGCATATGAAGCAAGCGAATCACATATGTTTCTCTTCACAGAAAAAAAAAAACAATAAAAGAAAATATCATGAAGTGAGTCTACTCCCTAAAGAAAGATTAAGCTTGATGTAATCATCAGGGATCACAAAGTTATTCACAAAGTGTTTTTTCTTTAATATTATCAGCACACATTATCTCCATTCTAGGTCAAATCACCCCAGTGTATTCTGTCATTGAACATTAATTGAAGCGCGGTGAAAAATGAAGGTGCAGCGGCACAGAACAAAGCATATGAATAACATTTCAAGGGCTAATAATTACATTTTAAGGTGTAAAATCTAATTGCACTCGGCAGTTCCTATTCATCCACATGAAATCAATTTTCCATGCAAATCTCTCAGAGAGGGGTGGAAAGCGGTCGTAAATGAGCCATTGCAAAAAAGCCTAGAGACGGTCTGCTGATTTTGTGGTGGAGGTTTTGCAGAAAAAGGACAGTTTGCACCTCAAGATACTGATGATAGGACATCGTGTTGCGTTTGCTTCAGAACAAGTCAGTCAGCAGGCTAATCTGAGGAGTATGTTATTTTCAGCCTAGCAAATTTTGAGCCTTGAAATTTGTTCACACTTTCAGGAATGAAAAGCTAAGAAACCTCTTAAAGGCATTCAAAAATATGTACATTTATTAAATCCCTCTGGCTTTTTGGAAAAAACCCCTGCTAAATTTCATAATAAAAGTCTCGTTACTGGGACGTTCATTCATTAATTTTCTACCGCTTATCCTCACAAGGGTCACGAGGGTGCTGGAGCCTATCCCAGCTGTCTTCGGGCGAGAGGCGGTGTACACCCTGGACTGGTGGCCAGCCAATCACAGGGCACATATAGACAAACAACCATTCACACTCACATTCATACCTATGGATAATTTGGAGTCGCCAATTAACCTAGCATGTTTTTGGAATGTGGGAGGAAACCAGAACCGAGAAAAGGGAGAACATGCAAACTCCACACAGAGATGGCCGAGGGTGGGATTGAACTCGGATCTCCTAGCTGTGTGGTCTGTGTGCTAACCACTCGTCCGCCGTGCAGCCCACTGTTGTAATTATTACATTAAAATACAGTAAAAATTGGCATATTTCAGACATATTTGCAAGTACCCGGAGAAAACCTACGCATGCACGGGGAAAACGTGCATACTGGGACGTTAAATCTACCCATTACAGTCGATTTTTTTCTTCACAGGAAATAATAGTAAATAATTGTCAACAGAATTTGTAGGAACTCTAGCAAACATCCATCCATTTTTTATGCCGCTTATCTTATGCTGGAGCCTATCCCAGCTGTCTTTAGGCGAGAGGCGGGGTCCCCCCTGGACTGATTTGAACCCGTGCAGTCTGATGTTATCATTACATGACAAAATGTGCCTTTAGTTGTACCAGACACTGAAATGAACCCCCAAACTGAAGAAGCAAGAGTGGTCTGATCCTGTTTTCCATTACTGTATATATTTTAGGAAACCTTGTCAAGGATTTTGCAGCTTTTTTCCTCTAACATGCAGCCTGATGGCAAAATTCCTGCATTTTCAGTAAAATGCAGAGTTCAGTGCTGATGCACGTTGGGTTTTCTGTAAATGCATCCTTGATCATTGATTGGTTTGGACCAGTCTTCTATTTTTCTTGACTTTTAACAGTTAGCGTATATAGCAACATCATCATCTTATTTAGGGGACTTCCATTGGTCTCCCACCACTGCCCTGTCCTCCCCCTTCCTTTCCCACTGGACTCGGGAGTGGTCTGGCTTTTATGGAGAGCAGAATGGATGAAGAAATCAAAACCTCCACGGCTTCAAACGACGCTTTGATCATGAGGCGAATGCATGCAGTGGGGGGCCGGTTCTGGCCCGCGAACACCCCTTACAACGAGCCCATAAAAAGACGCTAACACATAGGTGCCAGGACGTACTGTACAGTGAGAGACACATGGACTTATTTTGACACACAAGGAACTTTGCTTTGATATCCTATGTGTGTTTGCACCTGAGGCTAAGTCCTGCGGTTTAATGTTTCACTACAAGATCCACTAAGAACCGTTAAAGTCACTAAGGTTTGGCGTTGTCTTAAACCATGCAAAAAGTACCCAATGTTTTAGAACACTGTGGCATAGTAGTCATTTGTTATCTATTAAATGTGAAGCTGACCTTGCAGGGGAAAGCCAACATTACATCTTGCATGACATAGTGTAATGTTCCATCTTATTTTTGTCTTGTCAGCTAAACTGTACATCGGGGCCATACTGCATCTCTGAAAAATGTGATACTATGATCCAACATATGTTTGTTATTATATACAATGATCATTTGTGGGTTTGGGCCTTTTTGGAACGGTTCATGTGAGGTTTTATTGGTTTTTTGAATTGCATGTCGGGCCGGATTAAGTGCTTTCAGGGGCCGTTGACGGCACGTGGGCCAGAAGTTGTCCATCTGCATTTAAGGGTACATACACACTTGCCGTATTTGTTTCCGGTTAACAGGAACTCTGGTGCGTTTGCTCTGCTGGTACATTTGGTTTGGTCATACGCAAACCTTGCTATGCACCACAGTTTTGGTCTGCTTAGATATGAACTCTGGTGTGGTCCGGTTCAGCCAAATGTGTGATTTGTGTTAAAATGACAACAAAACAAATATGTTGTCGGAAAGGGTTGTGGCTGTGCATTTTAGGAGCTGGTAAAAATACCAGAATAGAAAAATAACCTTCAACGACATTTTGGTTGGGAATATTTGATTACGCCACATAATATGTGGGCTGCACGGCGAAAGAGTGGTTTGCGCACAGGCCTCACAGCTAGGAGACCCGAGTTCAATTCCACCCTCGGCCATCTCTGTGTAGAGTTTGCATGTTCTCCCTGTGCATGCATGGGTTTTCTCCGGGGGACTCCCGGTTTCTTCCCCCATTTTAGGTTAATGTGCCACTCCAAATTGTCCATTACATTAAAAGTGGACTGTGCATAGTACCCTGAGGAACCCCTGACGGGAGTATCGTCCCGCCCATCTACTGCATTGAAATCACATTGATTTTTAGTTACATTGAAATTTCAATGTTGTTTTATTGGTCACATGTAATTGAAATACAATCGGAATTGTCTTGATCTATGGTTATGAAATTAACGTTATTCCAACACTGATTCAATGAGCTAACGTTGAAACGTTAATTAAATTTCCACGGGGGCCAAATAAAGTTGCCAGTGTCAGCGATTTGATAAAGAGGATGAGAAACACTAACCTTGCCTTTTATGGATGTAAAAATATGTTTTTCTTCATATTTTTGGGTGTGGCTGCACGGCGGACAAGTGGTTAGCGCACAGACCTCACAGCTAGGAGACCAGAGTTCAATCCCACCCTCGGCCGTCACTGTGTGGAGTTTGCATGTTCTCCCCGTGCATGCGTGGGTTTTCTCCGGGTACTCTGGTTTCCTCCCACATTCCAAAAACATGCTAGGTTAATTGGTGACTCCAAATTGTCCATAGGTATGAATGTGAGTGTGAATGGTTGTTTGTCTATATGTGCCCTGTGATTGGCTGTCTCGCCTGAAGACAGCTGGGATAGGCTCCAGCACCACCCGCAACCCTCATTGGGATAAGCAGTAGAAAATGAATGAATTAATGAATGAATGAATGAACATAATATGTCACCAAAGATTCCCAATCAAGTCCTTACTTCATGCATATGTTCTTCACTTCCCAGCCTTTGACACCATGATTGACAATGTTTTTGTGAACTTAAAAACCGATGTCTCGGAAAATGATGGCATGCTGCCGATTACCCCGCTGAATCTTGCACGGTACATTCCATAGCTACGGTATTTGATCTGAAGTCAGGTTTTAACATCATTAATGGAATCAAATACATAACATGCCAATCCATCAAGTGAAAAAAAATCCACCCTCAGGTTCTTACTGCAATAAATCACCGTACAACATTCTTAAAGTATCATTCCTGACAGGGCTACCATGCAAAGAATCAACAGTCTTTTGATGTTCCTCCTTCCTCTGTTGAAAGTGACATTTATCAGATTATTTTTTTGTGCTGCGTCATCTAAATGGAACTTGAACTTTGCAGTGGCTGCGAGCCATTTATCAGCCTTTCACACCATGTGATGTTTTGATTGGCCCGGGGAGAACAAAGCTGCAGCTTATGTCAAACGGCGACAGGTCAGCAAAGATTTCTATTACTCCCCCCCCCCCCCCCCCCCCAACCCCTGAAAACCTTGTTACGGCTGCTTTCATCAATCAGCTCGCTCGTGGACCTGCAGAGTGTGTTGCCCCCCTTTAACACACACTGCGCTGCTAATCCGTGTCCGGTAATACACTGCTGATATTGCTATGTAGCCTGTTATTGGACATGTGAGGGCACTGAGCAGCTCTGGAAAAATGAACTTCAACGTGCCGATACAGTAGTTCAGGAGCAGTCACTGTGTATCTTTCCAATGTTTTTTTTATTTTTTTTATTGGCTGCAAGCGCCTCTGATTCCTGAAACTAATCACATTTAATGAAAGCACAGGTATACTCATTGTTTTTAAGTCTTTAATACATTTATTTTTTGTGTCTTTGACCTGACTCCCACTTTCCCCAGGTGACATGTGGCAGCGTTCCCAGTGGACTTGTGCTGATCCATTAAGATTAAACAACGTTGTCACAAGCAATTCCTTTTCTCATTACGGCAACATTAATTTACATGGATATATTTTAATATATATACTCATATGCATGCAAGTTAATAAATACAGCAGAGTGAAAACTTCATTTCCCTTCAGGGATTAAAACGAATGCAATAAATTGAGGTGTGGGGGTATTTAACAATAGAGTACATATGCTACTAAAGTAACACTACTATAAATGCATATGTTTCATTATAGTGGTATACATTATAGCTCCACACTATTGATCAAAATTTTAACACAAGTGGCAAAAATTTACATTTTGCATCGTTGTTTCTTAAGGAGGTTCTAAGTCGAGTTTCAAAATACAAAAAGAAGAAATAGGAGTCAGACAAAAATGGAAATTTAGAGTAAGCAATTTATGGCACCCAAGCATTAAAGTCAAATAGGCTGTTAATAAACTCAAATAACCCAAATAAAGGTTGCTACGGGTGCCAAGTGCAGATTAGGGTTTTATGAACAAAAAAACGTTGAGTTACTGACCTCAGATGTTTTCCACACGGGACAGTGGAGGGGAGCCATCATGATCTGGGGTGCTTTTTCCTTCAATGGGACAATGGAGCTTCAAGTTGTGCAGGCGGATGGGTATGAAGATGTTGCAGGGGCATGAAGATGTTGCAGGGGCATCCTTCATGATGGAAGGCCATTGTCTTTGTGGTAAAGACTTCACAAGAAGTTCACAATGTCCACCCGACAAAGAGGATTAAATTATATACCATCCTGTGTGTTCCCCTCAATTAAATCCAATTGGAAACATTTGGGGATAGAAAGGGAAGATTACAAAAATGGACATCAGTTCCAGACAGTGGATGCCATCCGTGAAGCCATCTTCACCACCGGGAACAACATTCCCAGTAACCTCCTGGAAACACTGGCATCATTCATTCATTCATTCATTTTCTTCCGCTTTTTTTTTTTTTTTACAAATTTCCCCACTGAGGGACGAATAAAGGCATATCTTAATCTTTTTCCTCACCAGGGTCGCAGGGGTGCTGGAGCCTATCCCAGCTGTCTTTGGGCGAGAGGCGGGGTACACCCTGGACTGGTCGCCAGCCAATCACAGGGCACATATAGACAAACAACCATTCACACTCACATTCATACCTATGGACAATTTGGAGTCGCCAATTAACCTAGCATGTTTTTGGAATGTGGGAGGACACCGGAGTACCCGGAGAAAACCCACGCATGCACAGGGAGAACATTCAAACTCCACACAGAGATGGCCGAGCGTGGAATTGAACTGTGAGGCCTGCGCGCTAACCGCTCGGTCGCCGTGCAGCCCACAAAACAATTTATTAACCTATTTTTATATCAATTTATGATATAATTCCTAATAATTTTGAATATGCATTTATTCAACATAATCAAATCAAATTTATTTATTTATTTATTTTTAATTTTAAAAAATTACAAAAAAATAAAAAAACTTAAACTATATTAGGAAAGCAGGAAGTGAACAAATGTAACAGTTACTGATTGTAAAAGTACCAGATGGAGGGGTAGGATTTAATAAGCTTTGCTTCTTCCTACTTCCTATTTATTTATTTATTTTTTAATTTAAATAAAAAAAAATTAAAAAACGGAGTACCCGGAGAATACCCGCACATGCACAGGGAGAACATGCAAACTCCACACAGAGGGTGCGGAGGGTGGAATTTAACCCTGGTCTCCTCGCTGTGAGATCTGCGCGCTAACCACTAGTCCGCCGTGCCGCCCCGTGGGGGTTGCTGGAGCCTTTCCCACACTGGCATCAAGCATGCTCAAACCAGTTTGAGTCCTTTTTTTGAACATTTTAGTTTTATTTTGGGGGTGCTTTCCTTTTTTTGTGAGATTTTGATCAGCTGATGTTTCACTTTAATGCTTGTTTTCAATTAATTGCTCAATTGATTTGTTTTGGTCTCACTCCCATTCCTTCCTCTGCATTGTGAAGCTGCATTTAGAGTTATGATTACTATTACGTATTATTATTATATAAAAGGAAAAAGTGATCATGGTAATGGCCGATAAAGTAAATATATGCGTTTGTGAGGCGTACTTCCTACCATTTATTTATCATATGTATTTGATATAGAAGCATAACAGGCATGAGAGCAGTTGTTTTGGTGGAAAAACGCAAGTCACTGTTAGTATTGTTGTTGAAGGAAGTGGCTGTTTTGGGGTGGGCCGCACTCTGAAATGGAAAAATGGTCGGGAGAGATGTGAGCGAGGGACTGTTTACACGGCAACACGGCGCGGACTGAAGACAAACACAACCCGTGCGTGTCAAGGTGTTTTCTCTGTTGGCAGGAAAGTTTGCGATAACCTTACTCGTAGTTTCCTAATCAGCTGAGAGCGGGACATAGCGGCCCCTGGAAAGAGTTGGCCCCTGTCAGCAGTGGTCACACACCCCTACTGCTTTTGATGGGTTTGTGTGAGTTTCGATGTATGTGTGTGTGTGTGTGTGTGTGTGTGTGGTTGTTGCTGAGTTCCTGGACAAATAGAGGCAGGGGTCCTGTTGACGAACCAATTAAAAAGCAGGAAGAATGGGGGTGGAAGCGTGTTTTGCCCATCACTCAAATTAAACATGGCAAGCAGAGTAAAAACAATCCGGTTGTTATTGAGTAGGATTTATTAACAGAAACATGAAAAGAGCCAGGGTGCCATTTGATCAAAAAAACACACTGGTGATTAATTTTGGTGTGTTTTCCATGTTAAACTAACACCAAAACCAGTATTTAATTACAGTTTTACAGATAAACCCCCACAGGCTTACCTAAAATAACTATGGAAAAACTAAAGAAACCTAACCTGAATCTTCCACAAACATGCTGTGCTAAAAATGTGCCCTAAAATGCTTCATTTTGCCATCTTTTTGATACTTATTATAATACTGCGTTGGCGTCAATCTCTTTCTAATGAAAAGAAAATAGGAGTAACCGTCTAAATTGTCACACAATGTTTGCAAAAGAAAGCCAAGGCGTCAACATGAAACACTACACTCATACTACAGGCCTTCCTTCTCACTTTTTCTAAATGTATTCCCGTTGTGAACGCATAGATGTACCGTGCGTCATCTTATGAAGGTATGAGTCCTTCAAACCAGTTCTCCCACATCCCGGCCGCTTTGCGACCTGAATGTTTGCACGCACAAGGAAGAAGTTGAACAAAATGTTTCACAGTGTACTTTTCCCATCATTTACACATCAAGAAATGGCAACATCTTCATGTAAGATTTTTGAATGGTTTGGGGTTGCAATGTGTGCAAAGCTGCAATATGGAAGCCCCACCAGTAGTGTGGATGTGGATGTCACACAACCACTAAGCACCAACTGCTTTTGACTATTTAGACCAGGGGTCTCCACAGGGCGGGCTGTGGGACCATTAGCAACCCAAGGCTTGTTTGTTATTAAGGGCCCGCTGCACATTGTAGAAATAAAATTAACAAATAAACTTCAGCAGAAAGCCATAAATTCTAAACAAATATGACCACTGCGGTACACTAAATATAATAGGAGGTACGTGAATAGAAAAAAAACAATTAGCATCTAACACTCACAATTACGAGTACGCCTGAACACGGTGCAAGGACAATGGAGCAGAAAGGAGGCAGCATGAATTTGCTCATTGCTCTGTGTACATCATATCAACAAATAAGTACATTTGATGCTTATTGTGTGCATTGAGAGCGTTATATATACCGTATTTTTCGGACTATAAGTCACACTTTTTTCATAGGTTGGCCGTTCCTGCGACTTATACTCCTGAGTGACTTATAAATGAAAAAAAGTGTTGATGTTACATAAACACTGGACACCTTTTCTGTTAATGTTTATTTTTTGTGTAGCTGAATAAGCATTGTGTTAGCATATCTTACACCTATTCAGCCTGTTCTCTATTCTTTTATTGTTAGAACTTGCCTTCCAAGAGGATGTAATGTCTGTTTTGGTCAAGTAGTTTGGAAAATAAATTACCCACAAAAAATACGACTTATACTCCAGTGCAACTTATGTATGTTTTTTTTTAACCTAATTATGCATTTCTGGACTTGTGCGGCTTATAGTCCAGAAAATACGGTAAAAGTGGCTCATCTGCATCTTTTTGTACATTCTTTTTCTCCTAGTACAATTTTCAGCAGGGGCCTCATGGATGGTGGCCCAGTGCGTAGGTTTTCTATATATGTGCCCTGTGATTGGCTGGCCACCAGTCCAGGGTGTACCCCGCCTCTCACCCGAAGTCAGCTGGGATAGGCTCCAGCATACCCTGCGACCCTAATGAGGATAGGCGAGATAGAAAATGGATGGATGGATGTTTTCAGTATTTACCTTCTACTTTGTTTCCTGCTTTTGTATACTGTTCTATTTTATCCATGGGACTCTGATGGGAGAGAGGGTCATCAACTGGAGGGAAGGTGAGATAAGAGTTAATGGGTCCGAAGATGTAGGTGGAAATTGGAAGAATCGGCAACGGAAAAAGATTGTGAAAATACAGGGAACCAGCAGAGGCAATAAAACCAAAATTGGGGCCGGGGGTTGACTCGCAGGTGTTTCTTCCCTTTGAAGGGGATTCCACCCTTGCCTTCAAGGAAGAAAATAATTAACACCTTTCTGGTTGCCATGCCAACACGTGGCTTCTCATTGGGTTCTCAGCTGTGCGCATTCCTGCACGTAATTACGCGCAGTTCAAGGGCTCTCCATAATTACCCACAATCCATCTGCACCCGAGGAATGAGGCGTAAAAAGTCGTCAGTGTTTATTTGCATGTGATGTGTCGTGAGGAGGCACGTTGCTTTGACAAATGGCTTGAATGCAGCAGAGGGCGTGGCAAAGAGGCTGGGAGCTGCGTTCACATGGCGTTCCCATAATGACCTTATTTTTGGACACATTCCTCAGGAAGAATTGAAGCGTCATTTGTTACGTGACAATTAAATTACCCTAATATTGACATGGGAGGTGCTCGGGGAATAATTGATCATGTAACATATAATTGTTCAATAAGCGCTGAATCTTGTTTTGATTACAATGCAAAATGTGACCAATTACAGCCACAAAAAGGGCAGTCTTGTATTGCAAAGCGCTGAGTGTGCAACGCCCATTGACACGCAATTAGTTGGCCCTTCGTTAGGAGACATTTCGTCACTGAGGCTGATGCATCTCGATAAATTCTCATTAACTCTGCGTGTGGGGTGGTGGGTGTGGTGGTGGTGGGGGTCGAAGAAGATTGTGGTTTTTTTAAGTAGGAGGTCACTGTGCTAATCAGCATCATTAGCCTCAATGACCCAAATAAAGCATTACATACACCAGGCTTATCCAAAGTCCGTCTCTCATTTTTTTTATTGGCCGATGGCACACAGAAATTCATTATTATTGAGATTTATTGTCAGATATTATATTTGTGGTAGAAAAAAATCATTTTTTATTTTTATTTTCTCATCATGAGTGAGATTAGCCGACACTGATCACACGTATTAACTCATTCGCTACTAAAGACGTATTTAGAAATGTTTTTATTTTGTCATTATTAGATTACAATTTTTAATCAGATTAATTATGGTTTTCAAATTAATCATGATTAATCACTACTTGCAAATATGTCTGAAATATGCCAATTTTTTTACTGTATTTTAATGTAATAATTACAACAGTGGGCTGCACGGCGGACGAGTGGTTAGCGCACAGATCTCACAGTTAGGAGACCCGAGTTCAATCCCACTCTCGGCCATCTCTGTGTAGAGTTTGCATGTTCTCCCTTTTCTCCGGGTACTCCGGTTTCCTCCCACATTCCAAAAACATGCTAGGTTAATTGGCAACTCCAAATTGTCCATAGGTATGAATGTGAGTGTGAATGGTTGTTTGTCTATATGTGCCCTGTGATTGGCTGGCCACCAGTCCAGGGTATACCCCGCCTCTCGCCTGAAGACAGCTGGGATAGGCTCCAGCATCCCGGCGACCCTCGTGAGGGTAAGCGGTTGAAAATGAAAACAGTCTATTTTATTGCAAATGTTCATCCAAAATTGAAGGAGAAAGCCAACATAAAGCTGGCAAAACAGTTTGGGGGTTGGTGGGGTGCTAAAAAAAATATATATTTTTTATGGCTCACAATTTTTTTTTATTACTCACGGTTTTCTACCATTTTTGAACATTGCTGTGTCACCTTCTATAGAACACAAAGCTTTTGTTCAAATAGCTTAGCATATATTGTATTATTTGTATATTACATGTACATGTACATTGACCTGTACTGGATTGGTTTTAGCATCTTTTTTTTTTAGCCTGTCGAGTCACACCAGTGCTGTCCAACCATTAATTAGCCCGATCATGTAAACCTGGACGTAACCAAATTGAGTTTGAAGATCATGCACACCCCCCCTCCCAACCCACTTTTTATCTCCTTCCTTTGACCACATTTCAGCGTGAGCGCTCAGGTGTGAAGGATTGGAGCACGGGGGCGGAGCAAAGGGGCAGTTTTTTTTTTGTGCTGGTGTCACAGTAAGAGAGTCTGAAGCTGCCTTTCTTGCTATTGTCACCGTGTTGTGACATCGGGACCTGGGGATTAAGGCTTTCAGTGGGTTACAAGCTCGGAAGTGACATGTGGCGATTATCCACGCTGGTGAATTAATAATGATGTGACCATGGGCTCCATATTGGGGAGGTGTGTGTGTGGATGCAAGGGTTTGTCAGTGTCTTTGCACATTTTAGTCAATTTTCTTCTGCAAAATAAATGTGTGTTCATATATACATATACGTATATATATGTGTGTGTGTGTGTGTGTGTGTGGTTCGTGACAGACTGCTGACCAGGCAGCTTGTGGCCGAGCTCGGGCCCTCACAGACACAGAGTCAGCACTACGCCTGTCACAGCAGCTAGCCAATCACAGCGCTGGAGGTGCGGGTCAAAGGGTGGAAAGAGACCACTGGTAATAGTAACGGTAATGTTAATGGGTGGACTTGTTTCTGCCATGCTTAGCAAAGTTACATGGAGAAACAGCACCTGTTTACAAGTCAACATGTAGGAAGAGGAGCAGGAAGAAGCTGAGCTTATTTAATCCTACTGTTAAGAAAAAACAATGTTTCTTTAATTATCGCACCTAGTGCTCGCTGGACCTTTTCTATTCATGGTGCCCCCCCCTCCCAGGGTCGTGGGCCGGTTGAGGGGGGGTTTAAAGGTTTGGTCTCTGTATCCTCTTAAGACAGGGAAGGGCAGTTAAATGGATCAAGTCAGTGAAGGGAAGTGGAGCACTTAGCTAAAACTTCAATGTATACAGTATGTGTAAATTATATACAGCCGCTTTGCTGCGGCGGATTAAGCAACTGCTTTTCTTAACAGTTTGAGCAATAGACTTACAGAGTGATTACTGACTGGTAAATAACAATCTCTTAATGAGGATGAGCGCAAATTCCAATTGAGAGACCATTTATGGAAACTGTTAAGTAAAACTTGCAATGTCACCGTGATAGCTGCAATTGTAGCCATACTGTATGTTCCATCCAAATCCATTAGAGCGGGGCCGTCAAACTTTCACCGCGGGCCATATCGCGGTTGCCAGTTACAGAGGGTTGCCTGTAACTGTGAAACCATATAAATGTATTAGTATTGGTTTGATTCATTTTATATATATCTCTTTGGGAATTCACAGCTAGTTCAATTCCCCTTTCATCTCTGTGTGGAGTTTGCATGTGCATGCGTGGGTTTTCTTTGGTTTCCTCCCACATTCCAAAAACATGCTAGGTTAATTGGCGACTCCAAATTGTCCATAGGTATGAATGTGAGTGTGAATGGTTGTTTGTCTATATGTGCCCTGTGATTGGCTGTCTCGCCCGAAGACAGCTGGGATGGGCTCCAGCACCCCTGCGACCCTTGTGAGGATAAGCGGTAGAAAATGAATGAATGAATCTTTGGGAATCATGTCAACTATCACATCTTCAATGAAGGTAAAAGTAGTTTAAATCCTTTTCATTCATCATTTATATGCATTTCGACTTAAATTCTGCATGTCAAACTAGAATTGCAGAATTATAAACACGTTAACATTAACATGTTAACATTTCGGCTTTCTGGGATGGATGATTCTGATTTACATTATTTTGCATGGAAAAAATCGACCACCGTCCTTTTCAGTTGGAGTCGCAAGACTAATAAATGAGTGACTGCTTAAAGAAAGTCGATAATGAAGGAGGAGTTTGGAAGCAGGCATAGACTGTGTATCCTTGTTTGTCGTTGTGTTCGGTTTGTGTATTTGCTAGAAGCTATATTTCTTTGTTAATTAAAGATAACAGTGACCTGTCGGATGGCGATGACGCATAACGCAAAACAACCCACGGGCGTCCAACTCAATATTTTTATTTGCCTTTTAGCTGAACCTATGATTGTTCTGCAAAAGTCACTTTGCCCTGCGTTTGACCTCCTTCTGGCCGCATTTAGTACCAAGGTACAACGCCGGTTGAGTGTCTAGTGTATCAGTGGATGTTATGTATTTAACATGCATGTTATCACCCTATGGACCCAGTATTGTCTGAGACAATATTCATACACAGGAGGTGTGAGGGAATGTCTTAAAAGCGCTAATGAGTAGTTATGCAATGTGGCTGACAGATTACCAGACTGACTAAGGCTGACATTGTTACATAATGTTGAGAGACGGGACTGTAATCCATACAGCGACCTGGCTGGCATGTGCAATACATGACCACTGTACAGCTGAATGGTTCATAATGTTTATCAGTGGCGGTCCATGTCAGCCAACACAGCACTTGTCCTGAGTACCTTGCATGTCAAACACTATTCCCTGGTGAAGCGCACCAGCAAAGCCAACTGGATCGATTTCAATGCTCGGCTTACCGAAATGACGCAGCCGCTACGAACTAGCATGGTTGGGGCTAAAAATAACCGCGGGTGACTCCGAGACTCTGATGTGGCCACATACCCTCTGGTGTGTCTGGTTTTTGTGTGTCCCGAGTCAAAGTCATCAAATTAGAGATGCAAATGCAGTTGGACCCCTTTTGGGCCTGGCTGACACGGTTTACTAAGGTGGTAATTACAGCAAAGGAAAGTGGGAGGCATAGCAGCCGCCAGAAGACAAGAGGGTGGACAATGACAGCCCATCACAGTGCCACAAGCCATTTTTCTTCTTCATGGCTTTTTTTTCTTTCTGAGAAGTGACAAACATAAACATATCCCGTGTATATACATACACGCATAAATACTCTGATGAGGATTTCCCATGAGTGCTGCACAGCATGCATTGCTGCATTGCTGCATTGCTGCATTGCTCCGGGAGCCCACAAGTGGTGTCAATAACATGAGAGGAAAAACACAATCATGAATACTTCATAAACGTGACTAGTCATGTAAATTTGTCCAATATTCCGGAAGATGGGATTGAGGGATGCATACTGTGTGTTGAAGGCATTATTTACTAGGCCTATGTGCAGGTATTTTTAGGTGGAGTCATGTAAGGTGAGGCACAACACTCATTGCACCCATTTACATGTCAGCAAACATTAAAAAATATACATATATATATTCACAAGGGAAAATAGTTTGGTTCACTTTGCATGTATTCCAATGAAAAAGTCGAGAAACCTACTTGCACGAGTGTTCCCTTACACGAGTGTAATGCCTGACACACAGATGCAATACAGACAGTGAGTCCATCACTGTGTGTGACCTGCCAATCACAGAGTGAATACTTGATGAGGATGATGGGTCTCACAATTTTGATCAGGAGTGTAATTTAAAGAAAAAAACAACCTGCATGGTGGTTGAGTGGTTAGCACGCAGGGCTCACAGCTAGGAGACACAAGTTCAATCCCACCCTCGGCTGTCTCTGTGTGGAGTTTGCATGTTCTCCCAGTGCATGCGTGGGTTTTCTCCTGGTACTCCGGTTTCCTCCCACATTCCAAAAACATGCTAGGTTAATTGGCCACTCCAAATTGTCCATAGGTATGAATGTGAGTGTGAATGGTTGTTTGTCTATATGTGCCCTGTGATTGGCTGGCCACCAGTCCAAAGTGTACCTCTCGCCCGAAGACAGCTGGGATAGGCTCCAGCACCCCCGTGACCCTCGTGAGGATAAACGGTAGAAAATGAAATGAATGAACAACCTGCATCTCCACCTCGTATTCTATACTGTATTTCTACTGCTGTTCTTCCATGGCACAGTCTTGACATTTAACGGGCACCTCACCTCAGCCCACCCTTGCTCCCAAGTTGCAAATCACACTGTGGGCCATCCTGAGTCTCATGTTGCACCTCACATAGTCTGTAAATTGCAGCACATAGACTTGCGATGACCTGATCTGATCTTCAGGATCTGGATCAGCTGCCAATCTGCTGTATTATAAAGATCGGGCCTATCCGGTTGCTGTATAATGTTCGGAACTTTGGGCCACACTCTAACATGGTCGGTGCGGTAATGCACCTCATTGCTGCTCGACACCTGCCACTCACAAGACATGTTGGATGTTGGATATTCGGCTAAATAGCTACAGCTGTAGTTCCCCCTCTGTGTCTCGGTGCAGGGAAGCATTTTTTGTAACCATATACAACTATAGAAGAGTGGTTAGCATGTAGGCCACAAAGTCAGGAGATCAGGAAGACCTGGGTTCGATTCTCCCACATTCCAAAAACATGCTAGGTTAACTGGCGACTCCAAATTGTATGAATGTGAGTGTGAATGGTTGTTTGTCTACATGTGCCATGCGATGACCAGTCCAGGGTGTACCCCGCCTCTCATCCGAAGGCAGCTGGGATAGGCTCCAGCACCCCTGCGACCCTCGTGAGGATAAGCGGTAGCAAATTAATGAAAAACAAGTTCAGTACCTGATCAGAATGTGGATCAGGACATCCGTAACCCAGGCTGTAAATAGTTTTGACATAGCAGTAAGAAGCCACCCAAAGGTAGTGAGACATTATGAGTTAAAATTCTAATCCACAAGGTCATCAAAACATATTTTGTGTTCGTCCTTGACGAAGGAAAATTCCACAGTGAGTGGAGCTCTTTTTGGGCACTATGAGTCATGCCGGGAATGCATGCATTACTTGGACAAACCAACCGCAATCCATATGGTATCCTTGCATGTATACAACCTTGGTTTGAATGATTGTTAGTGTTGACTTGAATGGGTAACACTGTATAAGCACTGAATAATAAACGGTCATATTCATGCAGATGCTTTGCAGGATTAAGATGTGTAATTCCTCCATGCAGTCGCTAATATTGAATGCATGTTCACAGTTTTTCAGAGATGTACATTGTGCATTTGGTTAAGAAATCTATTCTGCACAGTAAGGAATACATAGAGCATCAGTCCGTTATATATGTTGTTTGCATTGCGTGTGGACATTTACATAACGTTGCACTGAGTCGGTGTATGGAAAGATAAGATTCTCTGGAACTTTCAAACTCTTGTGTTTGGTTAGCGGTCAAAAATACACACGTACAGTACATGCACAGGTTATCGCAGGATGGGGGAGATAAAGAGTGGAAAGTTCACAGTGAGCCAAGGTCATGTCATGATGGAAAAGTGGGAAGAGGAATTGGACAGCTGGACCTACAAACTTTGGAGTGTGCGTCCACTCTTTAACCTATTTTCTTTGTTGTCACTCTGATGTCCAATTTCAATCCAAAAACACAACACGAGCTGTCACTTTTGGTGTATTTTGAGTCTGAAGATGATTTTCATTGTTCATCTGTGTGCTCTCAATTGTTCCCCACAATAGCTTACATGTTTAAAAAAAGAAGTAGAGTGCCCCCTCCCTCACAAAGAATAGCAGAATACAAGCCTATGAGTAATTTACACTACGAAATGAGCTTTTCTTTTCCATGCAGACTGTCTGTCTCTTGCTGCAGAGCTGAGACAAGAGGGTGTGGGGGTGCAAAGAAAGGCGATGGAGGGAGGGAGGGTTTGTGTGTGTGTGTGTGTGTGTGCGCGCGTGTGTAGGGTGGGGTGGGGGCATCCCAAAATTGCCGCCACGTGGGCTCAAATGTCTGCTTTATAACAACAACTTTGACCTGATTGGTCAATAGGCGGAAGCGAGTATTTATATGCGACATCTGATTGGTCGTCGTCTCTGAGTCCTATAGTGAACACAGTGCAAATCTTTCAGACAGGGAATACTTGCGCGTCTCGTACTATAAGAAAGTAGTCCGTTGATTAAATAGGTAATATTTCCTATAAAAGAAGCGCGTTCGAGTGACATTATCAGTTATGATTTGTAGTCAAACTCGTGTTTGGTGAAAAGTGATGGTTGTGATGATATTGAACGAAACGGTCGGTTTGTATTGGTGGCGGAGGGATACGTAACGTCCCACCGCGCGTCAAAATATTGGCTGGGGTAGACCGCGTCAAAGCTCAGACAGCGGCAACTCTTCAGGATAACAACACAACGCTGAGGACATTTAAAGTACTCCAGTCGGGACTCTTCGCTGTTGTTGTTTCATTCTGGGAAGATCGTTGGTTTTTTTTACTTTGTTTTTGTTTTTTACTGGAACTACCACCGAGTCGAGAAGCAGCTTTAATGTCGGTTTTCGGGCAACGGCGTGCGACTTTACGGTCGTGACACGCATTGAACGGGCGCGGTGCGTTCACTGCTGGACGCTCCACACCACTATTTTAGACAGCGCCCGAATCCCCTAAGTCTTCAATATTGCTTATTTATTTGAAACCGTCTTGGAATCACTACCACCGGCTTTCCCCCCTCTCTAATATGTTGCTGTCAAAGTTTGGTTCATTTTCGCACATTTGCAACCCTTCAAGTATGGACCACCTGCCAGTGAAAATCCAGCTTCAGTCTGGTGGGTATAACCGTCTTTCATCTACAAAGACATAAAAGAGGTTTCTTAACGGCTAACGTGGAGCTCAATATGTCGTCCCCAACAGTCAAAGCGGAGAAGGAGCCCTTCGAGAAGGTGTACCAAGTGGGCTCGGTGCTTGGCAGCGGTGGCTTCGGGACGGTGTACGCCGGCAGCCGGCTCTCTGATGGCGCACCGGTACGTCTACCGTGAATTAAGGTTACAAGCTAATAAATATGTACTGGTTTATTCACAAGGCTTTTTTTTTAAATAATTTCCCCAGGTTGCTGTAAAACACGTTGCCAAGGAGAGGGTGACCGAGTGGGGTTCACTTGTAAGTATTTGTTTTGGTTCTGTCTGCGGTTTAATCCTTGGGTAAAAACTCATGGATTCCCGCTCTCACCCCACCCCCTTCCTTCTAGAACGGAACCATGGTGCCGCTGGAGATCCTGCTGCTCAAGAAGGTCAGCTCGTCTTTTCGCGGAGTTATCAAATTGCTGGACTATTACGAGCGAGCGGACGGCTGGCTCATAGTCATGGAGAGGCCGGAGCTCGTCAAGGACCTGTTCGACTTCATCACGGAGAAGGGCGCCCTGGACGAGGACACCGCGAGAGGGTTCTTCCGCCAGGTTTTGGAGGCGGTGCGGCACTGCTACAGCTGCGGCGTGGTGCACAGGGACATCAAGGATGAGAACCTGCTTGTGGATCTCCGCACCGGGGAGCTCAAGCTTATTGACTTTGGCTCCGGGGCGATTCTCAAGGACACGGTGTACACCGATTTTGACGGTAAGCTACTTCCTGTTTAGCATGCGTGTTTGCCCTTGATGGTACTATATTCCGACGCGGAGGCGTTCACAAAGCATGTGACGCAGTGCTGTGTTTTTTGTAGAGGGTCGAGGTAGGCGATACTACACGTTTTTGGTACGATCCAATACCACGTAAACACAGAACCAGTGACATCGATACCAATATCGATACTTTTTCCTTGATCGTTTCAATCATTTTGTTATTTTTGCCTTTTTATTTGATGATGTTCGTCATACAAGGCATCCGAGAAAAGTATCAACGCACTTGACTATTTAACAATATACGACAATAACGTAATAAAATGATTCTTTATTACATACAACTGACTTTCTAACAATATAACAGTATATGTTAATACATATATACGTATCCAACGTCAATATTTGGATCGACCAAGTCACCTCTTAAGGCCTCAACCCCCCCCCCCCCGTGCATACATTTGAATAATAAAACTCTTGGAGTCATACTGTGCGGGAAGTGAACGTGGGCTGTGAGTCACACTCAGTGCCACGTAACATCTGTTTGTTGTGAAATCGGAGCCTGGGGTCACGTGACCGGGATCACGTTCCCTTCCCTGCAGGTTGTTGTTGTTCGGTCATGTGACCTAGCGTTTTCCACTTTGTCATGCCCATTTGTTCCGTGTTTTCAGGCACCAGAGTGTACAGCCCGCCCGAGTGGATCCGCTTCCACAGGTACCACGGCCGCTCCGCCACGGTGTGGTCGCTCGGAGTGCTGCTCTACGACATGGTGTGTGGAGACATCCCCTTCGAGCAGGACGAGGAGATCCTCAGAGGGAGGCTGTACTTCAGGAGGAGGGTTTCAATGGGTAAGTGTTGACTCTGTCGCCCCCTAGCTGCAACGAGCAGTACAGCAATGGTAACAGCATCTCATTTGAATGGTCTCTTCATTCCTCCAGAGTGCCAGCAGCTGATCAAATGGTGCCTGGCCCTCCGCCCCTCCGATCGCCCCACATTAGAGCAAATCTGCGACCACCCCTGGATGAGGAAGCCCACCGCCGAGGCCCCCCAATCTGCCGAGGAGCCGGATGCTGGCGACATCCGCCTCAGGACCATCGACACTGACTCCTCATCGAGTACAACCTCAAGCAAGGAGAGCCTCTGAGGGCGGCTCTTGCTGGACTGAAAAGACTCTGGCGTTCTGGAGCCCAGCTGGCCAATCCATGGCCGGGAATACAATTTAATTTTCCTCTTTTGTAGGGAATTTCTAATTTATTACCGTTTGTTGTTGCTTATCTTAACCCCACCCAAACTCCTTTTCTTTCATTCAGTTCTAGAAAAAAATACTTGTTTCCTAAAGGGGAACATTTATGCTGTTTGGGCGGTCTTACCAGCACTATTTATTCACCCCCTCCCTTAACTTGTTTTTGTTAGTAGGCTGGTATATGCAGCTGGCAAGGCCTTCCTATTCAGATATGGCTGCTCTCATAGAGCTTTGGAGAAAACCTTTTTTTTTTATTTCATTTTTTGATTTTGGAGTGCCTTTTTTTGGAAAGCTGCTTTTCTGGGGGGGGCTTTCATCTCATTTCGGAGTAGCCCGCGGTTTGTGCGCCAAGCTTGACAGGCTGTGATAGCATTAGAGAGGGGGAGGTTCCCAAGAATGGAATACTTGAAACACACACATATATAACTCTTATCACTCTTCGAAGCTGCTCACTCACTCTATAGCCTGAACAGGTGTTTTTTGCAAACTGGATCCAGTCTTTTTCTGAATGTCTATCAAATGTCAACACACATACACCTCCACCCCGCTCTGCCTTTTCTCTCCCGTTTGCCTCCCGCCATCTCACTGCTTGACACTTCATGGCCCCCCCGCCCCTTGTGTTCTTGAGGGGGCTTGTTTGGGGTGTGAAATGCACAATCAATGCAATATTCATGATGTTTTGTTTTTTTTCCCCCTTTTTTTTGGGCAAATATTGTACAGCGTGTCCCCCCTTCTCTTTTAGTGTGTGTATATTTTTCCTCCTCATTTTCATTTAATTTATTTGTAACATGTAGACATTCCACAATCTGTGGTTATTTATTTATTTATTGTCTGTGCTTAAACTCGCCCCTTTTCTTAAAAGATTTTTGCATATCCTATTCTTGGCCTTTAGTTTGCATTCCTTTAACTTATTTTTACATATCGACAATGTTTTTTGTTTTTTTTTTTTGAGATGTGGAGGATGCACTGACAGTTGTCGATGTAAAGCAGAATAAAACAAGTTTACTTAAATTTGAAAGAGCATTTGAATGTTATTTAACTACTGGTAGCGTTGAATGCCATCCATTTGGTTTCTGTACTTTCAAGTTGCACAACAAAACAATGGCAGTTTTCACACAGCCTCACTTGATTGACACCTCGGGGCTCTGGCGAATGATTATTGCTATTTTTTATACTAAATTTTCAATTAAACTCCCATTTTTACGTACAGACATAACTGTTGTGTCTTATTTCTAAGCATATTGGGGAAAAAATACAGTCCTTGAATGTAGCATCCGTGGAGACACATCTAATGTAGCTCATGGCACGGTTCCTTTGTTGTTTTTTTCATATGACACACAGGCCAGCCTGACCGAGAGACATCACAGGGGCCATCAACTGGATGACAATGCAGAAAGCACCATGCTAACAAGAAGCAGAGAATGATGCTGCTGTGTCAAAGCGAAGTCAGTGCTACCCTCTCTGGGTAGCACCCTCTCACTTGACCGGAAGTAAAACGATTGGTACCAAATTACATTAAAGGAATGATGAATTTCACAAAAAACCCTCTGATAATTAAACAATAACTTAACACTTCCCAAGCTAAACTGCTATAAAGAACCCCCCACTCAGTCTGTTCACATCTGTATTGGTTGTATGAGGCCCCGGCTAATCCTCCATTGTCTTTTTTGACATGCAAATGACGGCCACCTTCATTAAAATCCTCTCCACTCTCACTGTGAAATCCTCATTAAGTGTCGCCGGGTGTGCATATGGACCCCTGCTTTAGTTGAGGAGTGGCTTATATCATCCGTCACAATTTGAAGGAGGTGTTCTGTTAAAACTCTAGTTGACCCTGTTGTAAAATGGTATTTTTTCCCAGGTTGTCTCAAAATAGGGAGTTTGCATGAACATTAAGCCAAAAAGAGGGGTGACTTATATATTAGGTCATTATGGTATATCATATGAAAAATAAACAAATATATAATATTATATGCAAGTTAACTTGATTTGATTTTTTTTTTTTGAGGCACATTGCGTTCTCCATGTTCTCTCGGCTGTCCGAGGACGCGATAGTTGTAGGTGATAAACCGACAGACACAATCGAAAGACGCCAGATGGACCCCTGGCACCCAAGGGGCCCCCGGTGGGCGCAGATGGGCCGGTGGGTGTCAACCCACACAGGGCAGCACAAGGCCGGCACACCAAGAACAGGAAAAGACGAGAAGAAGAAGAAGAAGAAGAGCGATCACACCACCACCGCCAGTGATACTACACTTCACACTAGTGTCTTTGTTTGTGTGTCCATGCGGCTGATGACCCTGCTTTGAGGACATGCTGCCACTACAATGCATGGCTTTGCATTGGCACATTTGGTTGTTGTCGACTCATCCGCATCAAGAAGTTCTATTTATTTGCTCATTGTTATTTATTTGCAACGTGAAGGTAAAAAAACCCCAATGAAATATGACAATGCTCCTATAATTTTAGAGCTTCAGTCAGCCATAATTTATTGTTGCAGTTCCTTCTCCTACCACACGAGGCAGTATAGCTAATATGAACTAGCTACTTCCGCCTCCCACCACACGAGGCAGTATAGCTAATTTGAACTAGCTACTTCCTGTCTCCCACCACACTAGGCAGTATAACTGCCATGAACTAGCTGTTTATTTTGACCCTTGACCCTTTGGTCTTAAAAAGACCTCATTTGTTGTCAACATGTCTTCTCATTGATCTAGGTTTTGCTCATTAACTTCAACTTTTACAGCCTATAGCACCATCTCGACCACAGAAAACGGTAAATACAGCTATCATAGCATCCAGTAGTTAGCCGTATTGGTTACATTACATTACAGTGTATATTGTACCTCTTTATATGCTAAAATATATGACTGTAATACCTTGAATTAATGACCTTTACAACTGGAGGACATAGCCTCATCATTCTGACCACAGGAAAAGCTAGAAAGTGTCCAAAAGTTAGCCTTGTTCCATACATATATATGTATATAAACACAAGGCGACCTGCACAGAGAACTTTCTAGATCTTCCAGACTGCACTTTCTTGCCTTTCCTGCTTTCTGCTTAAACGGTCTGTGTAATTTACTGCTTACATGGGAGTGCACGACAATAATACGCGCAACACCCATTATTCCTGCATGGGTATTCATTGTCACCACCACTTCCTGCGTCCGTGAAGCTGTTGTTGCATTATTTGGTCCCACTGTATCCCGCATACAGATTCATTAATCCTACTTGCAAAGGACCAACAAAGCAGGGGTGTCCAAAGTGCAGCCTGAGGGCCATTTTCGGCTCGCAGCTTGTCTTGTAATGAACCTTGGCCCTGTATTACAACCAACTTGTCACTTGACCTTTACATGTTCAGGTGAGTATTACACCTCTGTTTGTGACCAGATTGTTTAACAGAAGACTCGTAATGAACTGAGATGCTTCTTTAAGGGCTATGTGCTGTGGTTTAAACCTCGTCCCTGTGTTGTGTACATGTCTCTACCCTTGGGGAGGTTGCAAGACTCTCCACTGGGACTTTCCACTGGTTCATTATCCAGAAGAGGAGTACCTGGTTGCCACACCATGAAGGAAGCCTTTTTTTTGCAGCTCACAGGACACTGTGTATGGACGCTGTAAACATGAAGGGTAAGTGCTGGCTTCCAGTGACACACACACACAGACAAAAAGTTGTCGAGGACACACACTCGGGCACAAACAGATCCTTGAGATGAAACCAGAAGAAAGAAGAACAGCTAGGGGATTACCACCCCAATTAATGACACAAGAGTGAGAACAGATGATTATATTATGCGTACGTGTGTGAAAACAAAGAAAGGAGGGACTGTGTGCAGGAAGTTTCAAATCTCCAACAAAAGATGCCCTGCGGTCATCCAGCATGATGACAGCTTGGTGATGAAATGCTACTCTATTTCGGGCAATACTTATACTGACAACAATAACATATCTCATTCGAGATGTGAAACTGTGTTTGCAAAGAAAAACATTCTCTTACCCACATAACATTTATGACACATTTTACAGGGTTTAGTTTTACAGCATCATCTTTGCATAAGATGTCACAACACAAGAGAAACACAGAAATGCACTTTCCTAGAGGAAAACTAACATATTTCAGCCAATTTTAAAAAAATCAATACACATTTTACATTAAAAAGAATATATAAGAATGAATGAAAACCTCATATACGGTATTTTTGCAAATTTTTTAGCAAGCGTATTTAATCAAACTACACACAAAAATGTGCTGTAATAGTAGAAAACCTGCATATATTTAAATCATATATATTATATTTCAAACAATACATGTTTTAGATGAAAAAGTCAACAATTAATAAAATTAAATTAAGATTAAATATTAATAAAATATTAAATATTATATAATAATCTATAATATTAAATATTAAAAAAGATATATAATTACAATAAATTAGAATAAATGGTAACTAATCAATTTTTGGTATATTTTTAGCATGAGATCTTAATGAATCTTATTAAATGATAAGAAATACAAGTAATTTAAATTAAAAATGGCATTGTGTGTATTTCACTATGCTGTATTTTGTCACTAAAGCAGCACTTAGGCTCTGTTTGGACATACTTAAATATCTACTGAATGTGTAGGAAACTTGGTGGAGTGGAGAAGCATTGGTCCATGAAGAACCCAAACAACACTTGGATGGTTCCTGGGTTCATTCCTCGGACTGTCTCGGGTTTCTGTCTTACAGACAAGGTCACATGTTGTTAATGACGAATGCCTCTGAAGATCACCATGCTGCGGTGTCTCCTTCTTGGCCCAATGCATGCTGGGATAGAACCCATCCACCCGTGACTTGGCAACAAACAGGTGAGAAGGATGAACAATTGATTGCCGTCATGGTTGAAAGCGCTGACGGTCCCTGTCAGTCAGTCTTTGTTTCTACAATCCTTTCAGATTGCAATGAACTAAAAAATTAAGCAACATCTTCATTGGTTTCTTCCTTAAGTCTGCTACCCAGAGCTCCCAATGTGCTCGTCAGACAGTTTACTCAAGCGAATCTAACATAATAATAAACGATGGCGCGCCTCCTGGATGACCATGATTAAAGGGCGAAGGTTTGCCACTGGTATGCAACGCCCACCTCAAGCTGATGGAAGCTACCAGGAATGTATGGGAGTACTCTACCAATGTGGTATGGTGACGCCCCTAAAATGGGCTGTTGCCACGCCTTCACCATGGGAATGACTATACTGTACTTTCTAAGAATGCTCCAAACTGCTACAGGCTTTAGATTTAGACCAGGGGTGTCCAGAAAAAAAATCCATAAAAAAATCAACAGTCATTTTATAATAATTAAGTAAAACTATTAAGAGGAAAAAGTCATAAAGAGAAATGTAGTCATAATATGAAAAACTAGAAATCACATTGCAAGTTTACAAGAACTCCTAATGTTATGAGGATATTATGTCATTTTAGTAGTGTATATTTAAATATGTTTTAAATGTAAAAGTCAACAATTAAAATAATTAAATTCAGATTAAATATTAAAGGACCAAATCATTATATATAATTACAATAAATTTGAATAAATTAAAGCTAATGTTTTTTTTGGCACATTTTTAGCATGAAATCTTAATGAATCTTATTAAACGATAAGAAATAGAAGTAATTTTTATTAAAAATTACATTGTGTGTATTACACCATGCTGTATTTTGTCACTAAAGCAGCACTTTTAGGCTGCTTTAAAAAATCAACAGTAATTTTATAATAATTAAGTAAAACTATTAAAAGGAAAAAGTCATAAAGAGAAATGTAGTCATAATATGAAAAACTAGAAATCACATTGCAAGTTTACAAGAACTCCTAATGGTACGAGGATATTAAAGTCATTAATGTATATTTAAATGTGTTTTAAATGAAAAAGTCAACAATTAATAGAATGAAATTCAGAGTTCAGAGTTAAAGAGTTAACTTCAGAGTTAAATTCAGAGTTTTAGAGTTGAATATTGGTCACACCCCAAAACTCACCTCAGGTTTCTGTTTTTTTAATTCTAGATAGGATTTTTGCAGAAATGCGAACTTGAGTCACACGTCTTGGACAATTTTGATGACTTAAAGACTTGCAACTTGACTTGGCAATAATGACTCAGGACGTGACTTGATTTTCGGTGAATGAGTTAAATATGTCCTCATTCAAAGTATTCGACTAATGTGATCAGTATCATGTTTTTTCCAGCAAGAAAATATATTTCACACTAGAGACTAAACAGTGCTTATGGCTTGTAAGGACTCGGAAATGTCAAGATTTTGGACTTGACTCGACC
Organism: Doryrhamphus excisus; assembly: GCF_037039965.1. Lineage (NCBI taxonomy): Eukaryota > Metazoa > Chordata > Actinopteri > Syngnathiformes > Syngnathidae > Doryrhamphus > Doryrhamphus excisus. Next base: position 15,221,407 of record NC_136358.1, on the reverse strand, counting down.
TGGTTTTGCCTTGACTTGAGACCTGACTTGTAGTTGCATGTCTTTGCTTGGAATTAAAGACTTGAGACTTGCAGAACACTGACTTTGTCCCACCTTTGAAATACAGCATACCATTTTTTAATCCATACAGAGGAGGCATACTTTTAATAAAAATTTTTAATAATTAAAAAACTTCGCTTTTGGTTCCAAGAAAAGCTCTGATAAAACATTCCACTGTTCTCAAATATCTTACTTTTTATTTTTCTACACAAAATATGAAAAAGCATTAGCACATTTATACTCTTTTTATTTACAACATATTGTGCAACTGCAGGGTCTTGAGACACATGCTAACTCGCAAACTAGAGAGCTAGCGACCTAAACGGTAGCCTTCAAGTTATTTCCTTTAAACTTAAATAGCCAAAAACTTACCACTTCCACACGGATAGGGAGGATAACTATTAACAGTTATTTAACCTTTAACATGAACATTAATCAAACTTAATATTTTTTTCTGGGTACATGATATCATACAGCATCCAAATCAAACTTGCACGGGCCGCAACATTAAACTTTCATATCAAGGCGGGGGCCTCAAACTAGTGTCCTGCGGGCCACATTTGGCCCACGGGCCGCATGTATGAGACCCCTGAAATAAAGTGTCCTGGTTTCCGCCAGTCAAAATTTGGTCACCCTACTCGAAACTAGTAAAACCCCAGAAGATATCTCACTTGTCGCTTGTCATTTTATTTGAAAAGGAGTATCTAGAGCAGGGGTGCTCACACTTTTTCAGCATGCGAGCTACTTTTAAAATGACCGAGTCAAAATGATCTACCCACTACAAAAATGCAAAACATCTATTTATTTTCAAATGTATTGAGGATTATTTGTACGTACAATGTATGTTGATGTACCTTACATAACCAAATGAGCCAATATTGCAAAACACACATAATTAACTATTAACATTTTTTGTAATTACCTGAGTTTACTTTGATGACTTGCACTGAATTGAATCAGCCAGGGATGCATAGTCCGGACAGTAGCTGCTGATAGCCAGGTTAGCCAGGCAAACGCACTTCGAAAAAGACATTGTGAAAAAAAAGTCCACCTCCCATTCCGTATGGAAGTGATATGTTTTTGCCTTTTTACTTGGTCCAGCTACTTCACTCATTTTAGTGACCATAAACTTTAGCGAGGGCTTAAAATCTGACGCAATTCGCCGACTAGCTTAGCACTTTGCATCGTTGTTTATGCATGAGCGGTGACCTAAAGGTCAAAATTCAGTTGTCATCTGACTGGTTGTCCTGTATGTCAATCAAGTAACGGGGATGGATGATAGGCTGACATCGTAAGTTCTGCCGCACTTAGAGACGTTGTTTGATTTGATTGGTCACCCGAAGGGCAACATTCAGTTGTCATCTGAATGGCTGCCCTGTATATCAATCAAGTGACGGCATTGATGCTAGGATGATATTTTTTTAATGTCACGCCGCGATCGACCAGCGATCGACCAGTACCACCTCCGCGATCGACCGGTAGATCGCGATCGACTTAATGAGCACCCCTGATCTAGAGTGATGGGATTACTTGCTAAATATAGTTTGGAAACACTGATACCTCTTGCTACATCCTCTTATTCCCTGGCAGACCAGGTGTGTGTGTAGTGTGTGTGTTTATGGGCAAGGGCAGGCCGCCACAAATAAATGAATGCATAGGCAAGTGTAGCATGGAATGGTCGTCACAATACCAAAATATTACCGATAAACTCCCAGCTGTCTCTTGTTATGTTGTTAGGCCTTGCGTATTTAGTTCCCGTGGTTCCTTACATTGTGTTCTTTGTGGCAGATTTAGTTGTGTTTTTTTTTGTCGAATCGGCTTTCGGTTTTGCCGGTTCTAAAACTGAAAACCGTCTGACGGGCCAGATGCTCAAACACAAGGCCTCCGAGTGCAATTAAACTCAACGTCGAATGTGTGACTCAGCAATATCTCCGCTTCTCTTATTAAAAACAAACAAAACAATAAAAACCTGGAACACTCTGATCCTGTCACACAGTCGCAGTTTCAGTCTTTTGTGGGACACTTTTCAATTCATTGGAAGACATGTGAGAATGTTTGGCACCCCCGGGTGGATCAGTGTAATACCTGACCCATCAATGCAATCCATTGTCTTTCTGTTTCACGATGCGCCTCCTGTTCAAACAATGCGTCATTAACTTAATGCATTTGAATTCATATTTGAAAGTGACCGACGCTCATTGTGTCTACCTGCTTGTCCCCCTCCCTGCTCCGTTGTTTACCTGTGCATGTGTATCCACAGCGATGGCTGCAGTTGTCACGGTGATTATGTTACAACTAGGACAGGCTGTTCCGAGAAAAGCGGAAACAAGCAACAATAATAAGCTGCCATTGTTCCCAAAAGGCTCCCAGTGCTCCTTCCCTCCCAAAACACACACATGAACATCCAGTAATTACATGATGTGGAACATACAGTACATTTGTACTCATTGAGTCTCTCCTGCATCTGAGCGACAACTCCTCGTGCTAAAGCTCGGCATTCCGCAGCAAGCCGACATGCTTAAGTGACTGCTTTAGTTTTATCGGAGGAAGCGAGTTTAGTGCATCCCAGCGCGGAATAACCTGCAGCGGGGAACTCAGATGCGGGCCGAACAGAACTAGGTCACGCGCACGCACACATGTACACAAGTGCAAATATGGTTGTGTGAGAAGGGTCGCCGCCGCTCTCGGCCTACTTTATGCTCTGTTCTGCAGCGCTTTGTATGGCACGTAATAAAGATGGGAGTTGAGTAATCATGATAGCGCCGCAGTGAAGCGTACATTTATACACCAGCACAGCCAATAAAGAGCTGCGTTTGGTTAGTCAATATAATTTAAGAACAGCATTGCCGCTACTAATGGGGTCATGTTTTAATGCAGTTTGGGTGGAAGCGGGCGGCGCGGCAATCGTGTGGTTAGCTTGCAGACCTCACATCTAGGAGACCCGAGTTCAATCCCATCCTCGGCGATCTCTGTGTGGAGTTTGCATGTTCTCCCCGTGCATGTGTGGGTTTTCTACGGGTACTCTGGTTTCCTCCCACATTCCAAAAACATGCTAGGTTAATTGGCCACTCCAAATTGTCCATAGGTATGAATGTGAGTGTGAATGGTTGTTTGTCTATATGTGCCCTGTGATTGGCTGGCGACCACTCCAGGGTGTCCAGCACTCCCCGCAACCCTTGTGAGGAAAAGCGTTCGAAAATAAATGAATGAATGGGTGGAAGCGTGCGGCTTTACGCAGGGCGAATTAACCAATTTCTACCAAACTTTCCTGGAGGGGTGGGGGCACCGGCCAAAGAGAATCCATTAAATTTGAATGTAGATCTGAATACAGACTAACATAGCTTTTTTTAAGGCATCTAAACATGAAATAAAATGGTCGTATATTGATGTTTATTCGTTTTTACAATGCCTCTCATATTATTATTATCATATCAAATGGCAACTCCTGGCTGAGTAGAATACCATCCCATTCTTTGGATAAGACATCCAAAAAACAAACATGACTCAATGGGAACAGCAGAATAAGCTGGTGAAAAGCACGAGTGCCAATCTTATTGTAGTAGTTGTCGTTCTACGTTATTGATTGCCCAGCGCTTGCAAGCTTTTTTTTTGTGTATTCAGGTACATGGAGAAAAAGGAAAACAGCCTACAGGTCATGCAAGTGTTGTTATCACTTTGTAGCAAACAACCTTCTTCCTTTCCCTGCCAAACAAGAAGATAAAACACCACCGGAAAACTGGTGGAAGCGATCCAAGCGTGGGTGGCAAAGCGCTCAGGTGGATGGCAAAGGTCCTGAAAAGGACTTTGTTACTCAACAAGCCATGCTGCTTGCTGCTACTGCTTCTGCCAGGACACTTTTTTTGGTTTATAAGGGAGAGGAGGAAGCCATTAGTTCAGTAGCTTAAAAGAATGCACTCAGTGAGCAGCGAGAAGCTGAGATTATTTCTGCTCCACTGCCTTGAGTTCAGCATCACGGCAACACAGGCAGCGCTCCCTGATTAGCAAAGCACGCTTGGCTTCGCGTGTACGCCGCCCATATCTGCATGGAGAGGTCGGTCGTGCCGAAATGCATATGCACTGTATGTTTGCATCTCGCCAGATTATCAGCGGTGACGCTGGACGTAGAAGGTTACAGGTATCAAGTAGCTCGACTGTTGTCGCATGTCACGTCCATGTGGGGGCTTTTCCATTGTGCATAAACAATGTGCTTAAGCTTGTCAATTTGTGTTGGCAGATATGGGATAAGGCAGCACTGGGATTGCCGTCATTGTGACCTTCAAGATGATATGGGTGGCCATCTTGGTAAGGTCATGGTTTTTTTTTCTGTTGGGTAATACTGAAGTGGTTTGTGACATCATTTATGGTTAACAATAGCCAGCTGTCACTAAACATACGGATGACATCATGGAGAGGCAAATGGTGTGTGTGTGTGTATGTGTCTCTATGCACAATGTGGACAAAAGTATTGGGGAAATGTGCCTGTTGGAATTTCTGTCCTCTTCAGAAGCATACACATTAGGTCAAAGTTCAGGTTCTTCCACACTTACCTTCCTCAAGCTGTTTCCATAAAATTGTCAGCATAGAAATAATCTAAAATGACTTGCAAAAACAAACACATTAGGCATAACTAATCAATCTGCAGCAATCCTTGAGCACATGAAAATCCATTTTGATCCTGAGGTAAAATATATACAAATTTAGGCTAGCATGTCGACCATCTTTGTGGAATATGTCATCACAAGGACTTGTGCACATATTTTGTGGGGAAAAACAATGTAAACAAAATATTCTCTGAAATATTTAGTGTACAGTCTAGGTTCCTGAAGATGTACCGGTGTCTAAAAAAAAAAAGAGTAACGTAGTGTGCTTGAACACCTCATCATGTGAGCGATGCCTACACAGAGCAGAAAAGAGACAGGAAGTTGTTCATTGCTCTGTGTGCGAGTATTTATTTTATATTTGTATTTATTTATTTATTATATTATATATATTATTTATTTATTTCATTTATTTATTTTATATTTGTCATTTATTTAGTATGTATTTGTTCAATATGAACAAATACATATTCTTGTATGATAATAAATCTTCATTCATTCATTCATTCATTCATTCATTCATTCATTCATTCATGTTGATGGCCGAGATGGCCGAGGGTGGATAATAAATCTTAAATAATTAAATTAAATAGAATACATAACATTACACAAATTAAATTTAAACAATCAATAATTAAAAAATAGGGCGGCACGGCGGTCTAGTGGTTAGCGCGCAGACCTCACAGCTAGGAGACCCGGGTTCAATTCCACCCTCGGCCATCTCTGTGTGGAGTTTGCATGTTCTCCCCGTGCATGTGTGGGTTTTCTCCGGGTACTCCGGTTTCCTCCCACACTCCAAAAATATGCTAGGTTAATTGGCGACTCCAAATTGTCCATAGGTATGAATGTGAGTGTGAATGGTTGTTTGTCTATATGTGCCCTGTGATTGGCTGGCCACCAGTCCAGGGTGTACCCCGCCTCTCGCCCGAAGCCAGCTGGGATAGGCTCCAGCACCCCCGCAACCCTTGTGAGGAAAAGCGGTAGAAAATGAATGAATGAATAATAAAAAAAACAAATATAAATACAACAATAATCCATCTAATAATTTCTGTGAAGGAGTAGATTTTTTTTTGCTTCTATAATGATTTGGAGTGCATGAGAAAGTGTCAAGGAAAATGTAGCTGTCTTTGACCAAACATGCCTTTTAATGAACCTTGCTCAACAGTAAAATCATTCCAAATGACCAGGCAAAGGATCCAGGCATGACTAATCAATTTGGTCCAATCTTTTAGCACATTAACACCCATTTTGATGCTGATTACTAGAGAACAGAGGACATAAAGGGGTGAAAAGTTTATTACACGGATTTGTACTCTCTATATACATTATATATAGCTGCTGAGGAGGTTTTACCCAGCAGGTTTTTGGTGATGGGGGGGTTCAGTGGTAGGCCAGAGCATAAGTGGCAGTCACCAGAGGCTTGGGGCTAAACAATATCGTCTCTGGCTGTATTAGTTGCTCGTCTGCAAGATGGAGATTGTTACGCTTTAATGTATGGCTTTGAAATCGTGAATTTAAATTTGAATAAACAAAAATAATGTACTACAGTAGTACGTTCAGGTAACACACTGTTCTCTAAACAGTAACATTAGAATCGTCTTTTTGAATGTGTAAAAGTTCATAAATTGTCGGTATTTGGACGTCATATTGCCCGCTAAAGCATTTATTAAAAAAAAAAGTATGATGATATATTTTCTTCCAGGCCATCCTTTGTAAACAAAAGAAGATATGCAAATTGGTTAGAAAATGACAACTCACACGGTCACCTTTAATGAGAACAGACTCTAAAGTCCACCACGGTCCACCACCATTTTTCTGGTCTTGGTGGTGTTGAGGTGCAGGTAGCCTATGTCGCACCATTCGGCGAAATCCTGGATCACTTTTCTGTACTCATCATCCTGTCAATTTGATGAGTTTGTAATTTGTACATGCTAAGTCATGCTTTTGGTACCCTTTTCAGCAGAATGAACCATGGTTGCCGTGGCAACACCAGAGTGGCTTGTCTCCTTTTTAGGAGCCGTTGTCAAATCTGTGAAGTTTACTTGCCGGGTCACACTGCTACATAGTGCAGCTTTAAGCATCACGTCTCTTCTTTCCAGCTCCAGTGTCATCAGCTTTTATGGGTTGTTCGTTTGGTGCGTTAGCTAGCCCTTGTAGTTCCAGGGCATAAAAGTGAGACATTTATTGCTTTGCTGAGGCTTAGCGAGGAACAAAGTGAATCCATTTTCAGCCTGCACGGACGTCACTGGAATGCCGCAGAGAAGGAGCCATCGTCAGATTTATGACAGAGCTCTTGTATTTGATGTTGGACTCGTTTTGGTTGCGGGCATCATGTGACTGAGTGTTTGTGTTGCATGCAAATAGAGCACGCGGGAAAACACGATATCCTCCCTGCCAGGGATTTTTTACGCATGTTTGTCTGTCGTATGTTTTAATGAGTCATGACCAGCTCCTGATGGCTAAAAATAGCATTTCAGAGATCTGCTCAGTGGACTGCTCAGTAGCGCTTAATTATTCAAGACCTGGAAAAAGGGCTAATGACTGCCATGCTGTCCCTCCTTCTACTCCTATTTGCTGTATTTTGTTTCCAGGACAAAATGGGAGTGCGTGTCACTGTGTCATTCACTTGCCCCAGCATGACAATAATATCTTCTTGCACACACCCCCCCCCCCCCTCCACCTCACTGGAGTACGTCACATGTTTCCCTCGTGAGGACAGACACGGTTCTTTTCCATATTTACTTTCCGAGACAGCCTGCTGTGACAAAGCATTTATTGGGTCAAGTTTACGATGCAGCGCTCAATGCTTGCACTGTTTTGAAATGATGCAAAAATATGTTGACTTGGCAAAACATAACCCCCCCCTCCTTCCCATCTGTGCTTTCATTATGCAAGGTGCAAGTTGAGAGAATTTAAATAGGTCCCTCATCATTGCAAAATATGAAAAGCAGAGAATCACTTCTTGATAAGAAATGTGGGAAACATGCAAATCCTGTATAATAATATATAACCACAATGTCCATTTCTTGATATCATCTTTGTTAGGATGAATAGGGAAGTGCAGTTCACAGGAATTTAATATGAGGTGTATAGTGAAGTATTAACTTTGATTCAGTCATCTCATAATGACTAGGCACTGGAAAAAGAGGTTCAGAATATACTCTAAATATTAACTTTAAGTCGAATTAAATTATTGGGATTATTATCACGCATATTCAGAAGGTTAGTGATGATTTTACATTTTCAATTAAAGGAAGCCTCTCCCCCTATTCTTTAGGAGGGTGAAATATGTTGTAGTAGCCTTTTGTCACGGTGAGATAAATATCCTTTCGCTCGCAGCTCCATGATGACTTCCTGTAAACGAGTGCCTCTCAAAAACAAAAGGCAATTTTGGCAATGGGGGCACTCATGTAGATTCCTCATTTCCAGTTTGTACAGCCATTCCATTGCAGAGTTCACTCAGGTCGCTGGTTGGCAGCGTCCATCCAACACGTTTGCCCTCAGTCACACGCACAAATGCGTGAACCCCTTTGAACCCTCTGGATCACGTAAACAGGGAGGCATGCCGGGAATGCTCATGTGCATTGACAGACGTGTTTTTGTGCCACCAGTGGCATTTGTTTGGTTAATCACGTTGGCGTCCATTGTTATGGGCTCCTGGGCAGGGCTTTGTGGCTTGGCTGAAAGAACCTATGAGCATCAGCAACATGCGGCCTCTTTCATCAGGGGATTGGAACATGGCGGCATGGTGGCATCACAAGAAGAAGCAGCATCACTCCTCTGCATTTTTGGGGCCCCGCTCCTCCCCATTTCTAGACGCTCGGGACTACAGATGGACACGTGCCTGCGAAACAGGCAACAGACTATTTTTACCTGAGTCTCACTTGTTTTTTACAACTGTTAGCAACATAACTAAAGACATCTGTTGGAGGATCTATTGTTTGCAAAAGTCCTCTCGATTGGTCATTAATTGTCTGAAGAAAAAAAAAAGATTTCCACCAAACCTGTGTAGGGGTAGGGCGTTTTGGTGCAGATTTGGATATAATTTGCATGTTTTTTTTCCACCACAAAACACCTGGAGGCGTGAGTTAAGAGGGTGGAGGTGATGGTGGTGACAGCACAATCCCTGCATTTCCCTCTGGAGCAATGGTGCCAACACAACAAGGCTATTGTGTTCCTTTCCGTGTGATGTGACCAGGTGGGGGATTTTGCAAAAAAAAAAAAAACTCCACAACACACGCATTGTTCCACTTGACGACAGGTGTGTGTGCAAATGTGTTACAAAACAAAAAAGGTGCAAAAACAAGAACTTTAATGGTATGTCCTCGTCCGGGTGGTTCCGCTTCACCTAAACAGACCAGCCAGTGTCCAGTAGAGGAGCAAGGTGACGCCAGTGGGCCACACTGAGGCCCGTTGTTTAAACCCTGAGCATGAGAAGCGGGGGCGCAAGGAGAGGGCCTGGGAATGTGTGGTGGTGATGGCAGGAATTTAGGGGAGCATGGGTTTTAAGGGGAAGGACGCCATTGAGACGCAAGGATTAGACTTTATGTGAGCACTGTGTGTGTGTGTGTGTGTGTGGTCAAAGTTACATCTGCTCCCAGTTACCCTCCTGCCCTGCAACCTCCAACCGCTTTTCCTTCCCCCCAGCTTGTCAATAAATGGTAGCATTCTGCGGGGGGCTCAGAGGGTAAGGAGTTTTCCGACTTGGCGGGAGATGAGGCGTCATGTACAGGATTAACAGTCCAACTACTCTTTTTTTAAAGTTGTGCAACCACCTCCTTGACGGGGTGAAAGTTCAAATGCAACTCGCTGAACCAATACAGAGATCAGCTTTTGCAAGTGAAGTCAGTTGCAGAGACGCAGAACTGCTCTCCATCTGCTGTTTTTGCATTGGCGGCAACCTATTTCAGGGCAGATCGTTGCTAGGCTATAAACCCCCCCTCCTCCCTCTCGAACGCTCAATAGCCTTTTATCAGGGTTAGTGTATCTTTAATATTGTCAATATCACAATGAAACTGTCAGCCTCAAACCTTACATGTTACATCACTGTTTTGGTACAGCACATATGAAACGGCGAGTATGAGAAAATGATTGTACTTTTACATGTTTTTACAATATTTTCAATGTTTTAATTTAAAATGAAATACTGATAGGCTGCATGGTGACCAAGTGGTTAGCACGCAGGCCTCACAGCTAGAAGACCAGAGTTCAATTCCACCCTCGGCCATCTCTGTGTGGAGTTTGCTTGTTCTGTCCGTGCTTGTGTGGGTTTTCTCCGGGGACTCCAAATTGTCCATAGGTATGAATGTGAGTGTGAATGGTTGTTTGTCTATATGTGCCCTGTGATTGGCTGGCCACCAGTTCAGGGTGTGCCTATCGCCTGAAGACAGCTGAGATAGGCGCCAGCACCCCCTGCGACTCTTGTGAGGATAAGCGGTAGAAAATGAATGAATGAATGAAATACTAATACAATTACTAATAATAATCTGGATATATTTGTATAGCGTATTTACTATAGGGGTGTCATGTGAGCCTCAGTTAACATGATGAGACGATACACAAGATTGGGTCTCCACGACGAAACAAGAGTCCAACATTCATTTTACATTTCATAGTACAATGAAAATATATATGATAATATATTGCAGTCTACCAATTTACAGTAATTTCTACTCTTCTGCACTCTGTGTGTATGCAAGCAGCCCCGCCTCCACCCACCGACACAAAGAGGCTGTATGACTGACAAATTGCTGTTCATGAGTGCCTCAGAAACTACTGTATTTTTGTGTACCTTGTTGTAAAATGACACCAAAAGTTCCAAATGCATGTAAAGAATGGATGAAAAGGATAAATGATTTACCTTCACTGAAGACGTGACTGTTCCCAAAGACACTTGCACCATGCACCACTTTTCTGTCTTATTGAGTCTTGTTGAGTTCAATGAGTTCAATTCACCTCAATAACAACAAATGGGGTCAAAAGTAGTTTCAAGTGCTAGTATTTTGATAAAGAAGGTGACAAACACTATTGAATGCAACTGATTTCAAGAAATAAGTGGATGGTGCCGCGTTTTGTGTCTTTGGGAACACTCACACTTGAGAATCACGTCTTCAATGAATGTAAAAGAAACCTTTTAAGTTCATTTAGAATTGCTTTATGCAGAAATGTGCTATGTGATAGCATTTTTGAGATTCAACATCATAGACAACATCATAGCGTCTTTCTTAGAAGCTAAGAAGGTTTTGTGATAAAAATACATCAAGGACACAGTTGGGCTCACACAGCGTACTCATAGCATGACAAGACGTGCACCGTATTGTATGCTAATTGGACGCTAAGTGGACGCTAACTGAGGTTCCGCTGTGATTATATTTAATGAAACCTGTATTCAACTGCTAGCTTTGATAAAATTATTGTTTTATGCATCGATTGGTTGGGAGAAGTCATGTGATTGTACTGCCAACAACATTCAGTCTTATGCTCTCTGAAAAGTATACAATTTGGTCCGACTGGGATTATTAGCGAGGTCTTCACTCTACATAGTAGCATTCTGGATGAACAATCCTATTATTTTGGTTTTTAGCTGTACACAATGAGTCAAGTAGGAGTATGTAGTAGCTAAAAAATGCCTGGAAGATGACAAACGTGCATCCATGCGGAGCTCAAGTTTGGAGACTGAAATTGTTACATAATTCCCACTCTGCCAGTATCCATCTGGGAATACTCTCTTTTGGCCCGTACAAACGTGTGTGAGTGTGTGTAGGCGAGGGAAAGATGGAAAAAGTCAAGTGAGTTGGTGTGTGTGTGTGTGTGTATGCATCAAGCTCATACGCTTTTTCAGCAAGCTCGGATGCAACTTATAAATACATTGCCGTGTTGAATATAGTCACCGGATGGTTTGAATAGAGTGACACTTAAGCATCCTTGTGAATGTAATTCAGTGAGTGTGTGTATTAGTGTGTGAGTGTGTGTGTGTGTGTGCAGGCCCAGCAAGCAGGCTGGTGCGTGGGCTCCTCGCTTGCCTTCAGTTCTCCAATGCCATGTGAGGCACTTCCACTCCGTTTGTCGTGATGCGGCACCATTCACAGCTATTTGCTAAAGAGCTCCAGAACCAGGACCCAGGCCAAGCCGGAACCGCGCTGTCGCTTGGCCACAGGAACTCGTCTCCGCTCCAATGTTATGTAAACCTGCCAGATCAAGCTGTGCAGTCATTTGGTCACATGCTTCATTTACATTTGAAGTGATAGGAATGAGCAGAGGACACTTTTCTTCTTCACTTTGGGAGCAGGAGAGAAAACCCAAAGGCTTTAAGGGAGGTTGATTGAATATTGGAGCACAGAACAAGAACGTCTACTTTCTACTAGCACGTAGAAAAATAATACAGACAAAAGCGGTGCGGCTAGAGGGCCGAATAGAAACATTTACACACCAATATGACTTTAGCTAGTTGGATTGTGCTAAAAAAATGAAGAGGATTGTTGCTTTTATGGTGAACGGCAATCTTGGAGCTAGTTAAAACATGTGACGGGTCGAGTGGCGAAGAGAAATACCTCCAATTTTGACCTGCACATCTGTGGATGGATCCCTGTTAAATGCAAATCTTGCAAAGTGTGGTGATAATTTGTTAAAAACAGTGACAGGTACAGCGCCAAAGAGAAATATGTACCCACCGATTTGACCTTTACCTTCAGCCAGCTCTGCCGATGGATCAAACTCAAAGTTGTTGCATTTCTCTTAAATGCAGATTGTGGAAAGTGCAGGGATTTTTTTTTTAAGTAGGTCGGGTAGAGCGCTGAATAGAAACATAACCACCAATGTGACCTTTAACTTTAGCTGCCTCTAATATATCAGGTTGGATGTAACTAATAAATCCATAAGGTCGTTGCTTTCACATTAAACAGCAACCTTGGGAAGCATGGATACGATCAGTTAAACATTCTGACGGGTTTTGCACCAAATAGAGACATACCTCTGGCTTCCATTATCTTGAACATAAGGATCTATCGCAGAAAATATCATTTGGGTTCTTGCTTTTACCATTGAACAGCACACTTGAAAAGATTACCGTATTTTCCTGACTACAAGTCGCACTTTTTTCATAGGTTGGCTGTTCCTGCGACTTATAAATGAAAAAACTGTTTATGTTACATAAACGCTGGACACCTTTTCTGTTTCTGTTTATTTTTTGTGTAGCTGAATAACCATTGTGTTAGCATATCTTACACCTATTCAGCCTGTTCTCTATTCTTTTATTGTTAGAATTTGCCTTTTGGTCATAAAATAAATTACCCGCAAAAAATGCGACTTATACTTCAGTGCGACTTATGTATGTTTTTTTTTCTACCAAGTTAATGGTAATGGTAATGGTTTTATTTCATTAGAACATGCATCAGATTGCAATTGAGTGCATCACATAATCAGTTCAGTTCCACATATCCAAAAGGAGTAGGAAGAAGCAAAGCTTATTAAATCCTACGCCTCCATCTGGTACTTTTACAATCAGTAACTGTTACATTTGTTCACTTCCTGCTTTCCATAATGCAGTTTAAGTTTTTTTTTAATAATGCACCTCATACCGAAGTGATATGACCATCCAATGACATAATGGGTACCATAGTGTCAATATAGTGATAAATATAGCACATCAGGACTGGTTCAAGACTCTTCATCCTTGTATTTAGCAAACATCAACTGCTTGTATTGTTTCTTGAATTGGCTCATCGTTGTGCATTGTTTGAGGTCCTTACTCATACCATTCCATAGTTTGATTCCAAATCATGCATTTTTGGCCTTGTGCGACTTATACTCCGGAGCGACTTATAGTCCAGAAAATACGGTATTTAAAATATATTAAAAAATTGCAATGCTAGAGTGCCAAATAGAAACATATACACATCAGTTTTACCTGAACTAACCTCAGTGGAATGCATTGAACTTTGCAGGCAAGCCTTCAGAATTCTGTGCAGATGGGTTGATAATCATAAAATGCTTTGTTGAAATAAGTAAGCACCCTAAGGTACATTCATCAGAAAGCACCTTGACAAAGTGGATCAGTCAATGAGTGTGTGCATGCTAATAAAACAAACATGCTTTTATCTGAGTGCAAGATCACCACTGGAGGCCCTGTTCCTTCCAGAGGAAACCATAATGGGAAGTCACAGTGTTCTTTATGTAACTACAGAGAGGATCAATGTCTTTTACCGCTTCTGCTGTAAACTCAAGATTGGGGTCCTGAGGCGAAGCAGCTCACACATGCACCGACTCAGAACAGTAAATCAAAAGATGAGTTTGGCCGCCAGGGGAAACAAACTCTACTGGATGAGTCCCGTCCGTCTACAGCCGTGTCCAACCTTTTGAATCGCTGCCGTGGCTTTAAAGTCACTATTTGTGCACGCCACTGAAGCATAGGCACCTGAAGGTCACCACTTGGTTGGATGTGTCACTGCAGCCCATTACAGACCATAATATGCAATATGAGTTTTGACATATTTGTAAAGGCATCCATTTTCATCGAGCTATTCTGTCCAGTGAATGTACGCTACATGATAAATGGTGCAAAAAAAAGCATGCATGAATGCATTCAAGGCTCCAGTGTGGAATGATTGGCATGTCATTGGCTCAGGCAGCCCAACATGGCAGATATACAGTATGTCCAAAAGTGCTGAGCGGACAGAGAGGTGATGTGGGCAAGGCTTAGCTGACCCAGCATCCCTCACTGTGTCTGAATGAAACTCCCCACCAACACACAAAATGCGGCCTTGTATCAGGTTCAGGTTTTTTTTTCTCTTACTCGATAGATAGAACAATACTACCGGAAAGCTTTGGGAAAATTGGTTGAAAATTAGAAAAGGGGAGCGTCGTCTAAGTTTAAGACCATTGATCCGTTACCTCAAACCTAATCAGTGACATCTCAATAGGGTTCAAGTTTAGAGAACATTGGTTAAAAAAGACGACTGGAGAGACAAATGAACTTCCTGAACTTCAGTTACCTCAAACAAACTGAGTCAGAACTCAGCGATTCTTTTAATGTTTGAATGGGTAGAACTCTGTACAGAAACGTTTAATTTACTAATTTACCTCTGATATCCTTGGTCACATCTAACAAGAAAATATCAATAGGTTTCGTACTTTACAGACAGTACATTTGGTTGAAAATTGGTTTGGTTTCATTCTTTTTTTTCTTTTGTACTGGACTATGTACGATACAATGACTAGTAATGAACTGGTTGCTCTTGGCACGTAGTTGGGTGCCTCAAGCTGGGTGAGGGTGGTTGGATGTGGGGTTGTCATTCTTGTAGACAAGGAATAATATATGTTTTGTCGGGATGAGGTTGGAATCTTGGTGGTTGGGGGGGTGGGACTAGATAAGTCTTGACTTCTTCCCATTCCCTTTCGAACATGTGTACGTTTATATATACATAGGTATTTTTATTTTTGTTAATTTATGTTTGGTTTGTTGTGCTTTAGATGATGTTTGAAATAAAGAAGGAAAAATAAAAAATAAAAAAATAAAAATTGGGGCAAGTAAAGCACTGAAGCAAAACACCAAAAGTGTTGACCTTTGACTTGTGGTAAATGGAAACACTGATCTGCCATTTAGAAATATAGGATTCTTGCTTTGGTTGAAAAATTTGTACAGTTAGAATGCCGAAAAGAAACCCGACCAATCAGACTTTTGATTTCCATTGAGTCAGATCTAGTTGAAAAATAGACAGAATACTTGTGTTCTGGTCCAACAATAGCTTTAGTAATTCTCCAAAGACCCCCCCCCCTTCCAAAAAAAAAATAAAACAAATGGAGGAATTTGGCATTGAGCTGACCGAAAGTGGCCTAGCCGGTTGCGTAACTGTTGTCATTCTAGTGTGGTGGTCGGCCCGGGATTAAGCTGCTTTTCTAGAGTTTCCGTCCAAGAAAAACAAAGCTCTATGAACTGATAACAGTCAGGAAATTAGCCACGTAGAAAACACTCAGGCCTGTTTCACATCCAGACCAATATAATAGAACAAAAGTGGAATTGATGTGTGGTGTTTGTTGCTTTGACAGGCCGCTTTTTTGCTCCCTTTGGGGCCATGTGGTTTTTCGAGTATCATCATAACAGTCTCATGTTCTCCCTTATTATGCCGCAGTCGAACACACCCACTGAACGACAAAAAAAAAATGTCAGTGATGCTTCTCTGCTGGGCAAAGATGATGACCCAGGCAAGCGTTGCCAGATCTTCCAGGGGCCAATTTAAAGCTATATTAAGCAAACAATAACAACAACAAAACCACAAAATACAACACGGAGAGTCATACTTATATGCACACTTGTTATTTGCAACCCATTCATCTGCTATAACGCCAACAAGCATGTTACTGTCTTAATTTCCAGGACTATTTTCAATTCTCTGAAACAGGCACTTACTTACATACTTGCACATACTTCCTGCTGCTCCTCTGACGGAAGTACTTCACAACAGCAAAGGGCGATAGTCCAAACTGGTCATTCTGAAAACAAAACTAAAAAATGTGCTGTTTCTCAGTGTTTTGATGTGTTTATTTTGTTACAGCTACTACACTCGTTTATTGCGATTAATTGGAATTTCCGTAGTTAGAGTACAGAAATTCTGTTTATGACTTTCTAAATACGAGTTTTAACATTATTAGTCACTTTTACACTCCTATTATTCTTTGTTTACATCACATTGTGCAGGCCACGGTATCACTGTAGGGAAAAAACTTTTAAAACAGCGTTTAAAACAGAGAAGGACAAAGAAGCCACCCAAAAATAACCACTTCCACACTGAATGAGATGAGAATCGACCTGTGGAGCCCCCCCCCCCAAAAAAAGGTTTGTAGGTCACACTACTAAGCAACTAGTAGACTTAATGTTGATGATGCTGTTCTACTCCAGCCCTTTGGGCGGTAGTAATGATCATGACAAAGGGGTTGCCAACTGCTACACCCTCGTCAGTTTTGCTGGACCAACCATAGAGCCGACCGCATCACAGGGCAGTCAATTGAAGGAGCACCCAACATCATAGGCAATGAAAGCTGAACAAAAAGCACACATCTGGCTTATAGTTTAGCGTCCATGCACCTCAGCTCTATGATTATCTCTCTCCCACCGCCTTACAATGGAACAAAGAGGATTGTTGTTTAAGGGCAGCCATGGGAAACAGAAGCTGTAAGACGGAGAATCACTTTTGATGCCAGGGAGAAGAGAGCAAAGGGTTCCGGTTTGGCGCTTGTTTAAAAAAAAAATGTGAATGTGAATGGAGCTTACAGGGCTAACAGTGCACTCTGTTACCCTGCATGCTTCTGGGTTTCCTCAGTAACCCCGTTGGTGTCCTCATCCTCAACCCTACTGAATCTTGAAGGAAGCATGTGTGCTGCAGATGAAACCACCATAAAGTCTCAAAGAAAAAGTCCCTTAAAGTTACTGTATGTTAATGCATGTTGCCGAAACATATTGTTCTGATTTAGATGCCAGTGGCTTTTACTAAGCAAACAATAGCATCACTATACAATGAATACACCCTGGACTGGTGGCCAGTCAATCGCAAGGCACATATAGACAAACAACCATTCACACTCACATTCATACCTATGGACAATTTGGAGTCGCCAATTAACCTAGCATGTTTTTGGAATGTGGGAGGAAACCGGAGTACCCGGAGAAAACCCACGCATGCACAGGGAAAACATGCAAACTCCACACAGAAATGGCTGAGGGTGGAATTGAACTTGGGTCTACTAGCTGTGTGGCCTGTGCACTAACCACTCATCTACCGTGTAGCCCCGAATTTAACAATTATTAAATAATACAATTAAAATAGTACAATAATCTTTGTGTGGGGGTTTTTCATGTTCTGCCCCCGTGCGTGTGTGGGTTTTCCTCGGGTACTCTGGTTTCCTCCCTCATTCCAAAAAAAGTCAGCTGGGATAGACTCCAGCATACCCCCGCGACCCTAATGAGAATAAATGGTATAGAAAATGGATGGATGGAAAAAAGTGCAAAAAATAATTGAACATACAAATTCATTCATTTTCTACTGCTTTTCCTCACGAGGGTTGTGGGGGGTAGCCTATCCCAGCTGTAACATACAAATTGAAAAAAATATTATTATAAAATATATCATTAAATATATTTTATAAAAAAATTATTGAAAAAATATTATAAAACAATAACCTAAAAATATGTTTCCAATACTATACTGTCTCAGAAGCAATAAGAATGTATGTTCTAATGTTCCCATTAGAAAGTCATCCACTTATTTCACGCTGCATCATCATGGTTGGAAAAAAAAACCCTCTAAGGTGCTGAAAAGTCTGTCTAGCTTCCTGTATCAGGATATCCAATATTTTCCTCCATCTGTCACTTCTGTACGGAACATGAGCCAATTTAACCAACACTGACTCATGCATTGTTAGTCAGTATGCTGACTCATGGTAAGGACGCCTTCTTCAAGCCCAGTGTGGGCTTTCTGCTTCCTTTTCTAACACGTGGACAAAAAAAAAATACTCTCTGATTAGACAGGTGACTGTGGAGAGTTTGTTTTTGTTTTGTGTTGCTCAGTCTGACATCATAATGCAGATGGTGATCAGCACTCGTACACTAGCCAATCAGAGAAGAGCTATGACTGTTTTCGAGGGATGGATGACCTATGCAGTCGTAGGAGATTATGTCACCCCCTTATTCAATCATGATGGGTCAAGGCCTTAATGTGTAAACTTCCTCCACTTGCATTGGTGGGGGGCGGGAGTGGGTGTGGGGGGCGGGAGTGGGTGTGGGGGGCGGGAGTGGGTGTGGGGGGCGGGAGTGGGTGTGGGGGGCGGGAGTGGGTGTGGGGGGCGGGAGTGGGTGGGGGGGGCGAGAGTGGGGGGGGGTACAAGGTGCTCGCTGCAGCCTTATAGCGTCGGACGTGAAATTGGCGTGAAATGGAGGGGTTTAGGGTTACATGTGTTCACGGGCAGGTTTCAACTGGCTGCTTCTGCACCTTGGAGGGCCTGTCAAGCTGACATCATTGTACAGGACGTCCTACCGCAAAGGGGAAGCAAGGGTTAGAAAAACACGCTTTGATCTGAACTCACTGGACGCTTTATTAGGTACACCTGCACACTGTAATGACACACCGTGCGTATGTTTGGTGTGGAACTGCGCTGCAACATCATGAAGGGGCTTTCTAATATTTTGGTGATCTTATCAAGGAAAAACATGGCATGTAGTGTGTAGTGTAGATGTGTACCTGATGAAGAGGCCACTGAGTTCACAATATATGACTGGCGGCCCGCGGGCCAAATCCCGCCCACAAGTTGAGTTCCAAACTTAGGAGAACGATATCCAAAAAGTAGCAGATCCTTAAAAACAGCAGTGGAGGATAATTAACTGCCTTTTTTGCTGTAGGTCCGTAAAAACAGCAGTGTGCTCCTGTAATGGAGAGAATCTTTGACTTTTTTTTTGTTGTAGATACTTTAATACAGCAGTGCGCTCCTGTAACATAGAAGATCTTTGACCAGTGTTGTTGCAGTCAATCCTTAAAAATAGCTGAGCGCTCTTGTCCATCTTTTGACTAGCATTTTTGTAGTACGACCTAAAAAAGTGAGAGCGTGTCCTCCTATTATTGAGAGGATCTTTTGACTAGTGCTTTTGCAGTTAGTCCTTATAACAACATTGCACTCCTGTCATGTAGATTATCTTTGACTAGTGTTTTTGCAGTAGGTTGTTTTAACAGAACGGTCCTGTCATAGAGTGGATCTTTGACTGGCGTAGTGTGAAATTCTCCACGGCTAGGACTGCCACCCTGTGGCCATTATAATAGCGTCAACAAGCATACCATACATTAAAATGCGCATGCAGTACTTGACGACAGCTGCTTTATTGGAAACATCTTTATTTACTTTAAAACGTCACAAAAAATAAAGACAAGTGGTGGTTTGAACACAGTAGTAAATAAGCCACAATAACAGCATAAAATTTCATTCAAAGAGCAGGAATTCATATTGGATTCTGGCTTAAGTGCTTTTCTTTTTTTAAATGAGCAGTGTTGAATATCCCAAATGTTCTGTCTGACTGGTACCGCTTTTCACACCATCAGAGCTCAGTGTGAGAACTTTCTGCCGTCTCCTCTTCTTCTTTGTCTGATGAGAAAGATATAAATGTTCAGACGTAATTACGTAAACAGCTTTTAAATAGCTGTGACGCTCACCTTGCAGCTGCTTTTGTACACACTCTCCATCTTGGTCCTCGTAACCAGGGGAGCAAACACACTCGTAGCTGCCTTTATTGTTGACGCACAGCTGGTGCTCCTTGGTGCATGGTGACTCTGGCTGGGAACATTCATCAATATCTAGTGGAAAAATACCAAGAAGCACAAATTTAATATTTTCTTTTATCATATGTACATATGGTACAACGTATTTTTCATTGCTTTGATTACATTATATTTGAGATTATATTTTGACCAGGGAATTGTTTACTACTTTGGTTTGAAGTGACAATTGATGACGAGCCCCCTCATGTGGACAAACTATAAACTACATTGATTTTCTTGCTCCCATCTTTAGGAATTCATTCATTCATTGATTCATTCACGAGGGTTGCGGGGGTGCTGGAGCCTATCCCACCCTGGACTGGTGGCCAGCCAATCACAGGGCACATATAGACAACCATTCACACTCACATTCATACCTATGGACAATTTGGAGTCGCCAATTAACCTAGCATGTTTTTGGAATGTGGGAGGAAACCGGAGTACCCGGAGAAAACCCACGCTTGCATGGGGAGAACATGCAAACTCCAGAGGGTGGCCGAGGGTGGAATCGAACTCGGGTCTCCTAGCTGTGTGGCCTGCATGCTCACCACTCGACCTCTTTAGGAATTGAATATGTTTAATACAGATTTTGCATTTTAATATCAGTAGTATTTTGAAATTTTAAAGTAAAATATTTTTTTTTAATGAAGTAAAAACTGTACAATTTAGCATATAGTAAGCCAATGTTTTGCTGAGCGTTTTCTAGCTCGTTTGAACGCGACAGACCTATGCAGGTGCCCTCATTGTCCTGGTAGCCGCTGGCACATGCTTGGCACTTGTCAGCACCAACGTCAGTGCATCCTGTACACGATTTATCACAGGCTGAAAAAAGCAAAAAGACAAACATGTGTGCCATCATTTTCATTGTTTCTAATGAGGCATGTGTTTACCTTTGCAGGAGTAGGAGCCTTCGGTGTTGAGACAGTATTGGTCTTCTTTACAAGGAGATGAATCCTTGGAGCACTCGTTTATATCTGGAACATATTTAAAATGTATTTGATCATGTAATAATAGTCGTGATTTATTACTTTGAAGGCACATTATAGTTCATTACCAACACACGCTTCCTGGTCATCCTCTTCCCAGCCCTCCTTGCACTCGTCACAGTCCTGATTGGTCGCCCCACTGCACGTCTTGCAGGAAGAATGGCATCCTACAACAAAATAACACATTTATCATCCAGAAAGTGACTATAAAAATTGCAGGGGATATTGTTGTACCTGTGCATAAGGAGAAGGAGTCGTTCCGCACTTCGTTGAAATAGCCGTCCATGCAGTCGAGGCAGAAATCTCCTTCATAGCCAAGGTCGCAGCTGCACTTTCCAGTTCCTACGCGGGTTCCGTCACCGTTGCACATGCCGTTGCCGTGACAAGGCTTCTCAGAGCCTCCCACACAAGCTTAAACATGAACGACATAAGTGAGCAAGTCATGTACTCATGTGTCTGGTTAATACCAATACTATATTCTAGCCATATATCAAGCACAGAGGTAAGCCAGTGTTATTGGCAGTGAAGGCAGCAAGGAGGTTGACGTGCCCCTTGGAGCCATGGGTTGCCGACCACTGGCAACTGACCACTATAAACTCAAACTTATTTAGGTCAATATTGTAATTTTTTATTTAAAAACAACAAATCCACAGTAGTTTATGGCCACAATGTGGATTTTCTCATTCATTCCAAAACACAATAAGCACAGCTTGTGAAAAAATGTGTCAGGGAGATATAATTTATGGGATATATTAATGGAAAAGCAACAACAATGTTTTTCTCACCGTTGCAGTCAGGTCCAAATGTGCCTTTAGGACAGCATACTTTAATAGTCTCAATGCAGAACCATTTATAAAGATCAGGGTGTTTTGTTTTCCTGCAGCACAACCACAATTTGTAGAATAAAAATACACCATTGACAAATATTTCAATCAGGCAACATTTTGGGTGAACCTGACCCTGACCTCTTGAACCACCATGTTTCAAAAAGCTCCTCATGTTCTTCCAACATGCGGTTGCACTCAAAACTGCTGCTGTCACACAGATCCTCCATGATCTCCATCAGACGGATCTCGCTACATGCAATAAAATAACAGCTTTACATTGAAAGCAATTGCAAAAGCATGCATGGTCCACCGTATATAAAATAATGTTGTTATAGTCTAATTAACTTAATGAGTGTATGCAATATTGGCATTAGGCACATGTCTCTGTTGTTCCAGCTTTGATGACCTGTGGCAGGCTGACCTGACCGTTTCACCTTGTTTCATATTTGGACAGTTTCCTCTCCTCCCACGCTGTGTTGCCCCCACCAAAGTTTTGCTTTGCAGTTCTGTCATAGCCCTAAAATACACAAAATATTTAGAGTTATGGGGGCTATTTTACGACTGAACATCACATTAGCTAGTTCATTGAAATATGTACAGAATCTTTGTTTCTTACCTTGTTAAAGTTAGTTGTAATTTGGTTGCAGGTACTGCAGGCGCTTTGTAAATCCCTTTCTGCATAAATAACTTCGAAAAGTAAAAAAAGAACAACACAAGGCAAAAGCCACAGGAGCTTCAGTTCTGGATTGGTGGACAGCATCTCGCCGTTTCATCGGGACTCACAATACAAACCACCCTACAACGAACTTATATAACAATACCGGATACATTTAATGGCACTGTGGGCAATAATAAAGAAATTAGCTTTTATAGAAAGCAGTATTTACATGCCGGCTGAGGAAACTGTCCACCACGGCTTCCCGTTTTCCGCTTCAGCCCATCCGCCGACTTGTGGTGTGGTAATTGGCTCTTTGTATCTGCCAATCAAACTTACAGCCAATCACTTGCCGCCACGCTCGGGACAAATCGCTACCGCCACACCGGGAAAATCCATAAAGATCAAATAAAATAAAAAAGTATATTCTTTAATATAAATTATTATCTTCATTATGATACAAGTAAAAGTTGTATTTAAATTGCTTTTGAAAAATATAAAAACGAAAACCTTTTGAACAGACATCCGGCTAATACCGGAAGTAGAACGTATTCGTCAGCTGTCATGGCTGAAAAAATTGGTGTTTTGGGTCTTTCGCTGCTGCTTTTACTAACATCTGTGGCATTTTTACACTTACTTATATGTCCGTTCACAAAAGTGGAAGAAAGCTTTAACCTACAGGCAGCCCATGATCTTTTATATCACAAATTGGATTTTGACAAGGTAAGCAACAGCAGGTATTGTACAGCAGTGATCACCAAACTTTTTTAGTTCCCGTTCTAACAAATCTGTGGTGAACAGGTGGTTATTTAACCAATTGTGAATTTACACTGCGTTTAGTCATGTTTTTCAACAATTCCAAACCTGTATTTTAGAGTAAGACACTGTGTAATGAATGAATATCGCCTGTAAGATGCTTCACTTAGCCTGTACATTATCTCTTCCAGTATGACCATCATGAGTTCCCTGGTGTGGTGCCTCGAACTTTCATTGGCCCCCTGTTTGTCTCCGCTCTCTGCTCCCCTGTTGTCTTCCTGGCTTCTCTGCTGGATGCACCCAAATTCTACACCCAACTCATTGGTAAAATCACCATAATCTCACCCAGTTGTCATAACTCAACCCCAAAAATCTGATATGGTTTCTAATTTGTTGTGTTCAGTCCGAGCCTCCTTGGGAGTCTGCGTCATCGGTGCGCTATGGCACATGCAGAGAGAGGTGAGGAGGCAATTTGGCTCCACGGTGGCGATCCTTTTCTGCCTGACATGCGCGTCGCAGTTTCACCTAATGTTCTACAGCACCAGGACGCTCCCTAATGTGTTTGCATTACCAATAGGTAAGATACATTATAGGACACCCACCTGCATCTTCACCCCAGGCCATGAGTTAAAACCACACATGTGTGCTAACCACTCGTTCGCCGTGCAGAACCAATTGTTTTACAATGAAGCAGAATTTGTTTGCTTTTTATATCTAAATACACTGTTAATTTTATTTTTCAAGTTCTTACGGCATTCACCTCTTGGATGGCTCACAAATACGGCAGCTTCATCAGCCTCTCTGCTTTTGCCATCATTGTGTTCCGGTCCGAGCTCTGCATCTTCTTGGGTCTCATGTTGCTATCGTCACTCCTGAGCAGGAAGCTTGGGTTGTTAGAGCTCATCTACCATGCTGTTCCTGCTGGATTGTTATCATTAGGTAAGTGGGGACCATACATGGACACTTTATATTGGTAGTATATTGATTGGTTGTGGTTTTTTTTAGTTCTAACAGTCGCCGTCGACACCTTCTTTTGGAGGAAACTTTTGTGGCCTGAAGGTCAGGTTTTTTGGTACAACACCGTTTTCAACAAAAGTTCCAACTGGGGAATATCCTTTAACACACTTTAACAACAGTGCACTGTTGCATTTGTGTCTGAATTCCTAATCAATCTTAAACATCCTTGACTCCTTTTTCAGTAAACCTCGCCCTTTCTCTGGTATTTTTACTCCGTTTTACCCCGCGCCCTTGGATGCACGCTGCTGTTTGTCCCGCTGGGCCTGCGGGATCGGAGGATGAGACCCTTGTTGCTGCCCGCTGTCGGCTTCATTCTCGTGTACTCGCTGCTGCCGCATAAAGAGCTGCGCTTTATCATTTACACCTTCCCTGTGTTCACTCTGGTGGCTGCCCGAGGATGCTCTTTTATGTAAGTTCGTATGTAGAAACTTCAGTTTGGCTGTAAGTACTTCATCTAGCAACACAAGTCACTTCTTAAACACAAACAACGGCAGTAGAGCGTAACATCGATGAGACAATAGCCACCAGGAAGTACGCTAACTTATTTTATGCCATCTTATTTTCTACTATATTGGATAATACAAGTGTAAAGGTGACTATAGGGATGTTATTTCATGTCTGCACGGCTCTTAGAATGGTAAAAGCATATCAAACAACTTTTATAAGCTCTTAACTACAAAAATACCAGATTGTAGATGACTATACCGTATATAAGAAAAGACATTGTAAACGTATTTTCTTTGCAATGTAGTTTGTGCAACTACCACAAATCCTGGATGTATAAACTTGGATCAGCTGTCGTGGTGGGTCAGCTGTTGTTGAACGTCTCCTACACCAGTGTGGGTCTGTCTGTTTCCTACCACAATTACCCGGGAGGCCGAGGAATGCAGGCGCTTCACCGGCTGCTGCCCGCCACAGCAGGTAGGAATGACCTGTGGACTATTTTTGACTATTGTGTGAACAAATAAATAGTATGTTGTCTTCTCAGATGTCTTTGTTCATGTTGACACCTACGCTGCTGAAACTGGAGTATCTCGCTTCATGGAGCAGCATCCACACTGGAGGTCTGCCTGTTTTGCATATTTGACCAGTGTTGTTCTTGTTTTGTCATAACTCCCCACCCTTCCTTCGGGTTCTTTGCAGATATGACAAACGAGAAGATTTGAGCCCCTCAAGTCCTGAAATGAAAATGTTCTCACACCTGCTGATGGAGGTAAACGCCACAAAGATTCTTCTACTCCAGGACACTCACAAACCTCTGACATTTATAGAAGGCTACAGCAATATCGCCCTCAATTTGTTTAGTTTCCCTCCTGTCAGTGTTAGACTGGAGAGAAAAAGCGTGCTGATGCAGAGTATGGCGTTCAACAGGTCAGAGGTGTCAGCTTAAAATGCTTATTTTAAAGACCAGACCATGACGCATTACCGTTTGACGACAGGTGTTCTTTAGCATCTATGCAGAGGTACAAAGAGCGGGTAAGCAATACATGCAGTGCACTGGGGGGCTATTCACGGTCCGCGTTTAAACATTTTTACATCACTTTATGCATGTGTAAAGGATGTGATCAATAACATAGTATATGATCAATGTCTCGAGGCATGCCAGTGATGAGTTTTCCCCAGGCGCTGGTTGGAGGTGTTTTGCGTTGAATTGTTATCATCTGATTGATGGAGGGAGAGACAGAAAAGAAAATAAGTAGTTGAATGAGAGTAGGTAAGATGTTTGGCTGTATAAAAAAAGATGGAGGTTTAAATCCCCCTAACATGGGACTCTATCAGATTGCAGCTGAAATGTTTTAATAATAATAATAAGACTACCAATTACAACCGGCTAGTTTACTGGCCGCTGTCTTTTCAAGGGAAAAAAAGATCATTTCGTTGTCAGTAGTACCTGAAGTGTGTGGAAAAATCACGATGAGACAAGAAAAGACAAGAAATAGGGACTCTTTACCCATCCAAATTTGGAATAATCCATCAATTAAAGTACGAAATAAAATATTAATTTAGAAGACTTGGGAGGGTAGTGGCATTCATTATAACCTCAAGTAATATTTCATCATTTAAAGACCTTAAAAATACATTCAACCTCAAGGATATAGAAAAATTAAAGTACCTCCAGCTAAGAAATTGGGTACAATTCGTGTGTTTTCCACCCCTTTTCAAACACTTTAGGTTGCTAGTTTGCCATGCTAGCGGCGGCCATCTAAGTCCCGGCAATGTTATTTCATGTCTACAGGGCTCTAATAATAATAAACCCTGTATTTAGAAAATCATAAAGAGGTTTTTAATGGTGTAACTATGAAAACATTCCACGTATTAACATTGAATCCTCCAATTATCACGGTCGGGTCTGGAACCAATGAACCGCGATAAACGAAGGGACACAGTGGAAGGGAATTATTGAGATATTGACTAAATGATATGCGGTTAGTGGGAACTGCTTTTTCTTTCACTTGGGTAAGTACATCATGTGTAAGCGATACAATAGTCAGTCAGTTGAAATGATGGCTGATTGTTGACATATCATGTGGGAACTGTGAATTAATTTTAATTTCTATATTGCTTCATTTTGTATTGTTTAAAACACCATTTTCACATATTTTGTACTTTTTTGTCGCTTTATATTAGCTTGTTATATTGTCAAATTGTCCCGCTGGTTAATGTTTCACTTGAGTTTAAAATAAACAACTCTGATGCTCTGTATTCTTTATTATTTGAAATACACTAAGCTTTAAAATTGACCAGACACATCTGGTGTATTGGCACCAAGTATCGCCGATACCAGCCTGAATTTTACTAGGCTATGTGAGCAGCAGCACGAGAACCACAGCTACGACTGGCAGAGGAGATAGAAGACGAAGGATGACAGGACCATCCCTTCGTGGACTCACCGTGGATGCCCATGCCAGTTGGATGCAGACTTCTAGTGTTGGTGAGACCTCTTCAATAAATACTTTATACAAATTCAATATTCCTTTCCCAGTATGTATGGGCTTTCTGTCCGGATGAATCCGGTCAGATATCAAGACAGTTGTTCAGGACTGCATATGCCTGCAAGCTCTGTGGGTAAGTTAAGTTATGCACACATTTATGGAGATTGTCAATCAACCATGCAAGGTGCATTCAGGAACACTCCGAATCCGAACGTCACATCTTTATTATGAGTGTATGTGTGGTCTAAATAGAGAAAAAAACAATATGTGGATATTTTTATCACAATTTGCTACATTCAAGTATGTGTGCTTGTAAATCACGTGCACTCAAAATGTGAATTTCAGTGACGTGTCTTTGAACACAACCTTGTACAAAAGTGCGATTTAAGTGTCGAGAGACTGGCGTTAAACTGTTTTTCCGATATATATTTTCAGTTTAAACTGTATTTACTGTCCTTTGTTCATGAAGTACATTACAAATGGGACGATTTCACAGTTGGAAATGATTCATTTGAATAAAAATGAATTTTGATTAGATATTTGAATCAGTTTACAGTCCTAGTTATTAAATGTTTTTTAATAACTAATTACCTGCAATAATATGCGAAATAGAAGTCTGTTGGGAGAGTTGCACATTCTTATTTTACATACAAATGAAGCAGGAATATGCTAACTTAATTTAAAATATAACAAAAGACATCTCGCGTATCTAGCGTAAAGAAAAAAAACTTTATTTACAAACTGGTTCCAGTTTCAATGCTAAATCATTTATCAAATTAGGTTCCATATAAAAATGTACAATACATTTTTACTCAAACCCATAAATTAATCCCCTGAACATACACCTAAATTGTGCTTAAGAGACACATTGTAAATTCCAAATGTCTTAATCCGAAAATACAGCAATATCTTAGTCTTATTAAAAACACTTCAGCAAGTTTAAGAAAAAAAAAAGTCTAGCTCTAAATGACAGTACCATGAGCCACAAATTTCACAATGAAAATTAAATAACATTAATTTAAAACATCTTTCAGTCACAGCATTTATTTTGGGCCATGTTTTCACAAAGAAAACTGCATCAGTAATATATTCAAAAGCAACCTGAAGTGGATTGCGCAGATTTGAACAAAAAATATTTACAGCATTTTTGACCTGAAGTAGATTTGGATAAGGCACAAGAAAGTCCAGAGAAAACACACATGAATAATTATGCAAACACACAACAGCAAGAAAACCCCTCCCTCCCTGATACACTTCTTACTGAGACAGTTCGTGATCTTCAAAGTGTTCAAACAGTAGTACACACAATAAAATTACCCCCCCAACCCCTTGTTGCAGCATTGTAAGAAATCAGTGTATACAATGATTCTGTACATCACACAATATAGAAACCCCCATTTCACAGCTATGTCACTTGGTCCTTATTATTAAAGGGCTTTCAAGTTAATGTTTCATCAGTATTGAAAGTAAATCAGAGGGAGGTTGACCTTGAGGAAGATCAGCCCCTCCATGTTTTCCAGTAAAGGCCTGGGGCGGTTAAGGGCGCAGTTGACGCTTGCCGTGCTGAACAGCGCCTCTGCTGGGACGATGCTGGGAGGGCAGCCCACGTAACGGGCGGCTACTTTGGCAAGCTCGGGCCACAGGAACTTCTTAAGGTTCCAGTAGTCAAGCGGGTCACAGCTTTGATCCAGTATGTCCTCCTCAAGGTACTCCAGCACTGCCAATTCGGAGGACTTGGACTTTTCCTCGTGTTTTACCTTTTGTCTCAAGTCAGCCATCAGAGACCAGATGTTGTCCTTGTCGGAAATGGCGGTGCCGTCAGACACGAGGGCTTCCTTGCAGCGGTTGGGCAGTGAAGACTTTTCAGATGAGGTAGAAGAGAACAAGTCCAACTCCTGGATCAGGTCTTGCTTACATCGCTCTGCCTCTTCCTCTGTGAACAATGAAGTCTTGTAACGGGGGTCCAGCATGGTCGCCCAGGTGAAGCGTGGATCGTGCAAGGTGGCCGACATCCTGCTCACCATGGCTTCTTTCAGAGATTTGAGCATGGTGTCTATGCCCACGGTCTCATCAAACAGCAGGTCTATCTTTCTATTTAGGATATGAATGAGTGGTATCACTTGTCCCAGAGTGGCAGTGCGGTTGCTGATCTCGTGGTAGGCCACCTCGAAGGGTTTCAGTGCATTGCAGAGGGACTGTATCACCTCCCACTGGTCACAGCTGATGATTTCCCTGAAATTGCACTCGATTGACATCTCGTCAATGGCTTTCTTTTGCTCCATCAGCCGCTCCAGCATTAAAAAGGAGGTTCTCCATTTGGAAGGGATGTCCTGAATAAGTTGGTTTTCCGGTAAGTGGTGGTCCCTTTGGAGCTCGGCCAGCTTCTCCTTCGCCTTGGCAGAGCGGTGCACACGCTCGCATATCTTTCGTGCGATACTTAGAAGGTTCTGAACCATTCTCTGGCTCTTTATGGCTTCGCTAACGATGAGGTCAATGGTGTGGCCAAAACACTGCACGGCGACGAGGCCGTGGTCCTCCAGATTGTTTCTTATGCTGGCATTGTCGGTCACAGTGAAACCCCTCTTCAGCCCCGATGAGGTGATCCAAGAATCCCACAGATACTCCAGCTGCTTTGGGATGTCGTGCATATCCTGATCACAGTCTATTTGGGACACACTTAGCAGAGCTGAACAGTGGAAATCCTGGCCCTGGGGTCTGACACTGGACTCGTATGTGGCCCAATGCGCAGTGAGGGTCAAGTACTCCCTTGTCTGGCTACTGACCCAAATACTTGTCGTGAAGTGGACGACTCCACCTTCAGCCTCTTTTAGGTGTGTCAGCACAATGTCTTTGACCTTCTCGTACATATCTGGTATGGCGGTGCTGGTAAAGTAAGAAGAGGGTGGTAGACAATACTGAGGCTGGAGGTACTCGAGCAATCTGTTCAGTCCAGCATTCTCCACCATCGATGATGGCTGAAGATCCAGCGCAAGCATTTCAGCAATGAGTTTGGTTATTTTTTTGGCAACTGGGTGGTGTTCATCAAACCTCTCGTGGTTCTGCTCCGTATGGTTAACTGGCATATCCACGCGTTCCCGTTTGACCCGGATTTCAGCAGACGGCACATCACCTGAGATAGTATTGTTGCTTTCAAGAAAATGTTCGTGAAACCTCTGCATGTGCCTGAATAGGCAGCTGGTGCCGAGGTTTGTAGTCTTTTTGCCTCGGCTTATAGTGCGGCTACAGTGCAAACAAATCACCTTGGTGGGGTCAGTGGGTGAAATTGAGAAATGGTTCCACAGTTTGGACGTCTTCTTACTGAAAACTGTTTGTGGCTTTTTCTCACTGCTGTGGCTTTTAGTTTCTTTGGTTGAAACTGCATCTGGCGTCATGTCAACATGGGGCTGGGGGGATGGCTCCTTGTCGTCTGTGGTTTTTTGGCTTTGGAGGACGTCTGGGTGCCGCCTCATGAGGTGCCTCATTAGACAGCTTGTGCCAAAGTCCCCGCGTTTCCCTCGACTGATGACGCATGTACAGTAACGGCACAGTGCTTTTAACTGGTCAATAGGTGATACAATGAAATGTTGCCAGACCTCTGATTTCACCCGTTTCATTATTTTCTTGTTCTGCTGGAAAATAACATGATTCTGGTTGAGGTTGGGAGCTTCAGAGATATCACATGGTGAGGAGGTTGACGGTGTATCCTCCCCATGAGCGCTGAAGGGCAGCGTGAGAGAGGACTCTTGTTCCGACAGTTGCATGTCTTCATTGGATTCCTCTTTTATATCCATGCTTTCCATCATGGCTTGTGGTACTTCATCTGATGTGGTTTCGGGTGAAGACGGAAGTGGTGATTCCTTTTTAATATCCAGTGGGTCATGTAATTGAGTGCGGGACAAGAGTGATGGGGGATTTGAGTAGGGCGGGGGAATGAGATTGCCCAGTCCATTTTCCTCAATGACGACCTCTTTGTGAGCTCTCCACATGTGACGTATTAGACAGCTTGTGCCAAGATCTTTCCCATTTTTGCCTCTGCTGAATTCATTCATGCAGTGGATGCATACCGCTTTGGAACTGTCCACGGGTGAAAGGTAGAAATGTTTCCATACGGCCGATCTCCGACGGGAGCTAGAGCTTTTTGTGTGGCCGGAAAGGTGCTCGGTCCCTCCGTCAGGAGGCATCTCTTCAAGGTTGTTTTCACTGGAATGGGAGGGTGCGAGCGCGTTGCCAACAGGTTCGGGTTTTGTTTCAACTTTGGATAACACATCCTGGGACAAAAGGTCGGAATTTTCAGCAGATGATGTGGACGTTGAAGTGTTCTTTGACCCAGGATACATGACATTGTTTATGTCACCGTTTTTAGGCGAGTTTGGCGACGGGGAGATGGAGGATGCTAAAGTACTAAGATTATGTGCTGATGTGTCAGCGCCATCTTGGCAGAGCATGATAGGGTGAGCCCTTCGCACGTGCCTCATCAAACAACTTGTACTAAGGTCTTTCTCGTTCTTGCCTCGACTGAACTCTTTCATACAATACAAACAGATTGCTTTGGTGTTATCTCTTGGTGATATGCAGAAATGATTCCAAGCGGGGGATTTTTTCCTTGGGTTAGTTTGACTTCTCATCGACGCCAGAAGGCTCTGGGTGACTGCATCCATGGCAACGTCATAAAGTGTGCTTGTGTAGCCACTTAGTATATTATTGTAGTCGTCCCCATCTCTTGTCAAAAAAGGGCCGAATGAGTTGCCAAATTCAAATTTTTCAAAGTCCTGTGTTTCGTCCTCCAAATCATTTGTATCCCGACTTTCTTCTTTAATGTGCTCATTGCCGGTTTCATAGTTTTCACTCTCTGTATTTTCATCAGTGCTGACGCCAAGCCATTTGTTTGAATGAGATGGAGACGCCGGATCTTTTTCTGTGTCACCCTGAGATGCACGTATGGCGTGGGGAAGGTCTTTATCCAGTGTTATTGAGGAACACAACGACTTGGCATCCACAGTCTCGCGTGGGTTCATGCTGTAGGATTTAAACACATAGCCGTCCTGACCCTCAATTTTCAAGCAGGTCCCCTTTGCCTCTCGTTTCTTGTCTATGGAGCTGAGCACGTCCTCACCCGTGTGCGAGACATCTTCCTCCCTGTCCATGACGGTGGCTGCTCCAAAAGGTTTCTCTCTGTCCTGTTTGTCAGGTCTGATCACTTCTACACATCCACTGGGCAGCTTTCATGCAGGGCTTGTGTTTGTGCGGCTGTCCGGGTCATTGGGTGACAGCTTGTCCCTCTCCATTTATGACCCAAATAGTTGCACCTCTCTGCACACAACCTAGAGAGAGGGGAAACAAGATCAGAGTCCATTCTGAAACAATCAGTGGCATGCGTACTCTGTTTACATGACCAGTTGCATAACACCAACTAAAACCCTAGATCTCTTATCCTTGTGGAGCCCGAGCAGGCGTCTCCTGGGAGGTGCCATATGACTTCAGCGGAAACGCAAAACCTCCCTGGTTACTGTGTGTTTTCGGTTAACATGAAATGTTTTGCCTCGCTTAGCGTACAATATAGTGAACATCTTGTCATGTAATACATGGAAACAGCAACCGGAAGTCAGCCATGTCACCCAACTATGATGTCATCACTGGTTGACTGAAAAATGTCACTTGAACTTTTTTTAGATGCATACACATGCATAAAACATTTCTAAATGCATGTTTTTTTAGTCTTTTGAAACATTAGAACCCACAAATACATGTCCAAAGTGAATTTTAAAGTAATTAAGGTATTTCACTAAGAAAATGAGGAGAAACATCAAATAGACCACAAACATTTCCCTTATAACTGTCTATGTAGTGTTGTCACAGAACATATACCCAAGAGGGGGTGACTCACATATTAGTAAACTTAAATTAGAAAATAATTACCAAAATCAATTGTACCTATATGACATATTTGAATTACATTTATTTACCCACCCGGAATGGATCAGCAATCCACTTCTAAAAATTGCAATGAATAAGACCGATTATATGAAATATGAATATGAATATTAATTTAAACCTAAAAAGTCAAGACATGGGTTCCAATTTTGGGTCCTAGACCACCAGTTGAGAATCCCCGGACTAGAGATCTGAAACTATGTACAACAAATAGTCTGTATTGTCTATCAAAGCAATGAATAGAAAATAGCACTTAATGTTAACTTATCAAACCTTCTATGGTCAAGCACTGTCAGCACATGGATCATTTTTACACAAACAAAATATTGGTTATATAAGTTAAAGATGTGATTATTTGTGTTCATTTGCACTGCCTTTGAACAAAAAAGCAAGGGATTTCGTGCGTGCTAACTGACAGCAAGCTTTTCCGGGTTTGGCTAAAGTGCTAGTCCGGAAGGACAACAGAATACGGCCAACATAGTGTAGTAGTGGCGCCTAATTTAACCAGCTTTGACTTGGATGTTTGGTCAATAACCGCACATAATGGCAAAACGTACACACATGCACAATTCCCTAATAATAACCAGGTAGTTACGCTACATCATCAGTAAACATGGTGGCTATCCTGGTGCTAACAACTAGCATAAAGGCTAATACTCACCAAAACAAACATCAACGTATAACACTGCTATTGTGTATGATAGATAGTATTCTGTAGTAGTATTCTACCGGAGTGCTACTGCTAATAAAACACGTTTCGCCACAAATTTGTCACTGATCCGGTTAGCAAACAACTAGGCCATACACCCAAAGGCAAACAAGCGAGGTAGAACCTAGCCGAACCCAACCCAGTTCGGATTAGTTCTCCCCAACTATGCCCGGCCCGACATTAAAAGTTCCCCATATGTGTCGTTATCTTACTTACAGTTAAGTGTTGGGTCCATAAACGGTTAAACGTGAAACATTTGATGATCCGGCAGCAGGAGGTGGTTCACTTGGTTGCTTTTGTCTCCTGGTGAGCTCGGCCGGAGCAGCTCCACACAGCGTCGGACGGAAGGAACCGTTTTTAATGATGTCACCGGCCGGGCGCAGAGAGGTCTTTAGGGTAGCAAAGGTGT
This sequence comes from Doryrhamphus excisus, assembly GCF_037039965.1. Lineage (NCBI taxonomy): Eukaryota > Metazoa > Chordata > Actinopteri > Syngnathiformes > Syngnathidae > Doryrhamphus > Doryrhamphus excisus. The sequence continues at coordinate 15,187,254 of NC_136358.1, read as the reverse complement.
GATGTATCTTTTAATTCATCACACGACATGACTTTGATATGGACGCGCTTATAAAATATCCATGTTGCAGAGGTTTTTGTGATGATTTGCGTCACGTTAAAGTGAGGAAGTGGTAACGTGTGTTGCGTTCAGTGTCATTTTTAAATAGCTGACTGTGTGCATATTTTATGAACGTTATATGTTTAAGTTGACATTTTTAAGGGTTTGAGTATGAATTTGCCACCCGGATTGGTAATGTAGGTGGTTTTAGAAGAAATAAAATAGTTAATATGGGTTTGGTGTGCTAAATTATTCAATGACCCAGCATATGATAGTACGTAAAGTCACCACCGAAATAAATTGATGGCACTACTGCTTTGTTACAATATTAGCTCTGTGTGTGTGTGTGCGCGCGTGTGCGTGTGCGAGAATGTCTATGTGCGTGTGTCGTCAGAAGGCCAAATGCATTGATTGCGTGACAGATGGGCTTTTGTGTGAAATACGACTCGTTATCAACATGACCTCCAGCGTCACACGCCGAACGGTGGGAGTTGTCTGGTGAAAAAAATGCATTGTTGTGTTGGGGGATGAGCCATCCAGGCTTGGCTGCCGTTTATAGCTCGTCTCTCCGGCTCTACTTTGCAGGATATGAACGGCCATTTAAAGCAAATATTAGCGTGGACCACACTGTGGGGGAACAAACAGACACCCAAGCATCTTTTATGTTTGTATCTGATGTAAATTGCCCGTTGAATGAGAGCTGTGTGTTCGGAGCGAGAGCCACTTAGCAGGCCGTGTCGCCATTGCTCTGTACGGCTGGTGGCTGGCTGTGGTATTCAACACGCAACGCTTTTCACCAACAAGGTTTGTCATTTTAACTTTATTTATGCATTTTCACAGTAATACTCCACAAGTAACGTTGTGTTGAATTTTGTGTAAGTTGCGGATAGCTATTCATGCTAGCTAGCGAAGTGGCTGCGAGCTAATGTTATTGTTAGCTGCTTGGCTACTTGGGAGTCGCTAATACTGAAGCAGTTGTTTCTGTATCTCTGATTTGTGCAATAGCCAAGAATGCCAGCTTCCCACTGCAGCTAACTTTATAGAATGCTTGGGAGTAAGGTGCATATGTTTTTCATCATAAATACATGTATTAAAGGCATGCACCGGACAGAGAATGTCGGTGTTGACATGGACAAATCACTGCATACTGAGGAGTAAAGCTACGTTCACAGTTGACCATTTCGGTTAAAATGGCCTGAAGCAGTGGTGCTCATCTGGCTTGCCTGAGGGATGCAACGTCACCCCACATAAATCGTAAACACTCCTTTTTTCCTGTAGATATCTGCAGCTGTGTGTCGGGCAGCACATTAAGTCCCCACTCAATGTCCTTCCCTTCTTGCACTAGCTTGACAAAGTTGCTAAGAAGATTGGCATCACCCATTTTTAACCAGTCAGTTTTATTCTGTTGGTGTGAACGCACCCTAAATATGTCTTTTTTTCCCAGCAGAAACACGGAGCAAAAAGATGAAGAAGAAAGCCCGGAGCCACCGTGTCTCGGCACCGCCGAGGCCACCCTCGCCCATCAAGCCCTCGCCCAACAAGCAGATCCTGACATACGCCCAGGCCCAAAGAATGGTCGAGTTTGAAATTGATGGCCACATCCACCGCCTCAGTATCTTCGACAAGCTCGACGTCATCTCGGATGACGACCCAGTGGTGCAGGAGATGACGGAATGGGCTAACAACAAGGAGAACTCTGAGAAACCGCAGCAGCAGGTTCTGTTACGGTCGGTCCGGTTAAAAAACAACCAAGAGAAGAGAAACGCCGCACTGGGCATCACTGCACATAAAGGAGGCGGCGGACATCCTGCTTGTGCTAATCCTGCACCCAAACTTCCTGAGCCTAAATTTCAGACTGTGGAATATAACCTACCTGCGGTTCCTAAACGCCCTCCTTCTTATTATAAATTTGAAGTGAAAACAGAAGAAGAGCTCGATGAGGAGACGGAGTACGACATGGATGAGGAAGATTACGCCTGGCTTGATTTGGTCAACGACAAACGGCGAAGTGAAGGTGTCAGTCAAGTGTCTTATAATGTCTTTGAGTTCTTAATCGACCGTTTTGAAAAAGAGCTGTACCTGGAGGGCTTGGAAAAGGGCAGCGAAAGGCAAGCTTCTGTCGACGAGGATGCTGTTTGCTGCATCTGCATGGATGACGAGTGTCACAACAGCAACGCCATTCTTTTCTGTGATATGTGCGATGTGGCCGTGCACCAGGAGTGCTACGGCGTGCCCTACATCCCAGAGGGCCAGTGGCTTTGCCGACACTGCCTGCAGTCGCCCACGCAACCCGCAGGCTGCATCCTTTGCCCCAGCAAGGGCGGAGCTGTGAAAAAGACAGACGACGGTCGCTGGGGCCACGTGGTCTGCGCCCTTTGGGTCCCCGAGGTGGGCTTCTCAAACACCACCTTTATCGAGCCCATCGATGGCGTCAACCACATCCCGCCCGCCCGATGGAAGCTCACTTGCTACCTGTGCAAAGAAAAAGGCGTGGGGGCATGCATTCAGTGCCACAAAGCTAACTGCTACACGGCCTTCCACGTCAGCTGTGCACAAAAAGCCGGCTTGTTTATGAAGATGGAGCCCATTAAGGACTTGACCGAGTCTGGAGAGCCCACCTTCTCGGTGAAAAAGACTGCCTACTGCGGCGCTCACACTCCTAACGGCTGCTTGAGGAGGAAGCTTACAATCTACGATGAGGCCAAACCCAAGAATGGACTTTGCAGCCAAGTGGACAAGGCGAGTCGGAAGCAGCAGCAGCAGAAGAAGAGGAGGAAACATGAGCCTGAAGTTGAAAGTGAAGATGCAACCCCTTCTGCCGTGCCTTCGTTTCCTGCTTCTAGGTACACAAATAAAGATGCCATACTTCATTAATACACACACTACATATGTAAACCCGCTCTAGTTGATCAATTGCAAAAATTATATTTTGCACCATTTTTGCATCATTCTAAGTAGAGCTTCAAAATGCAAAAAAAGAAACGGGAGTGTGACCAAATTTTTGAGTAGTTGCACATCGAATCGTTTGGTACAAAGAGATTTCCCCTACTTATACTTAGCTAAAAATGTATTTCCATCTGCGATTAAATGCAGTTAATTGTGAGTTAACTATGTACAAAAAAATGCGATTAATCACGATCAAATATTTGAATGTATTTTTATGTGTATAATGTGTAATATTTTAGTGTGTATACAGTGCATCCGGAAAGTATTCACAATGCTTCACTTTTTCTACATTTTGTCATGTTACAGCCTCATTCCAAACTGAATTAAATTAATCTCGTACCTCAAAATTGTACACAAAATACTCAATTATGACAATGTGAAAAAAGGTTTTTTTTGACATGTTTTGAATTTATTAAAAATAGAAAACAAAAAATCACATTTACATAAGTATTCACAGCCTTTGCCATGAAGCTCAAAATTGAGCTCAGGTGCATCTTTTTTCCACTGATCATCCTTGAGATCTTTCTACAGCTTAATTGGAGTCCACCTGCAGTAAATTCAGTTGATTGGACATGATTTGGAAATATAATAACTGTCTATATAAGGTCCCACAGTTGACTGTGCATGTCAGAGCACAAACACCAAGCATGAAGTCAAAAGAACTGTCTGTAGACCTGCGAGACAGGATTGTCTTGAGGCACAAATCTGGGGAAGGATACAGAAAAATTTCTGCTGCTTTGAAGGTCCCAATGAGCACAGTGGCCTCCATTATTCGTAAATGGAAGATGTTTGGAACCACCAGGACTCTTCCTAGAGCTGGCCGGCCTTCTAAACTGAGCGATCGGGGAAGAAGGGCCTTAGTCAGGGTGGTGACCAAGGCCCCGATGGTCACTCTGTCAGAGCTCCAGCGTTCCTCTGTGGAGAGAGGAGAGCCTTCCAGAAGGACAACCATCTCTGCAGCATTCCACCAATCAGGCCTGTATGGTAGAGTGGCCAGACGAAAGCCATCAGACCAGAGAATTTTGTTTCTCATGGTCTGAGAGTCATTCAGGTGCTTTTTGGCAAATTCCAGACGGGCTGCCATGTTCCTTTTACTAAGGAGTGGCTTTCGTCAGACGAAAGCCACTCCTTAGTAAAAGGACTAAGGGCCTTCTTCCCCGATCGCTCAGTTTAGAAGGCTGGCCAGCTCTAGGAAGAGTCCTGGTGGTTCCAAACGTCTTCCATTTACGAATAATGGAGGCCACTGTGCTCATTGGGACCTTCAAAGCAGCAGAAATTTTTCTGTATCCTTCCCCAGATTTGTGCATCAAGACAATCCTGTCTCGCAGGTCTACAGACAGTTCTTTTGACTTCATGCTTGGTGTTTGTGCTCTGACATGCACAGTTAACTGTGGGACCTTATATAGACAGTTATTATATTTCCAAATCATGTCCAATCAACTGAATTTACTGCAGGTGGACTCCAATTAAGCTGTAGAAAGATCTCAAGGATGATCAGTGGAAAAAAGATGCACCTGAGCTCAATTTTGAGCTTCATGACAAAGGCTGTGAATACTTATGTAAATGTGATTTTTTTTGGTTTTCTATTTTTAATAAATTCAAAACATGTCAAAAAAACCTTTTTTCACATTGTCATAATGGAGTATTTTGTGTAGAATTTTGAGGTAAGAGATTAATTTAATTCAGTTTGGAATGAGGCTGTAACATGACAAAATGTAGAAAAAGTGAAGCGCTGTGAATACTTTCCGGATGCACTGTATATATGTATACACACACACTATTTGTTGACTGTCAGATCATGTGCTAGTTGTTAATGTTTGAACCCCTCTTGTCATTCTTCATGCCTCGGCCAGGTTACAAGCCATTTTGAACCAGGTGTCCATCCAGAAAAAGAAAGCATTCGTGGAGCTGGTCCTCAATTACTGGACTCTTAAAAGGCAATCCAGGAACGGCCTGCCATTGATACGTCGCCTCCAGACGAGCCTGCAATCCCAGAAGAATGCTCAGCCGGTTTGTTCATCAGTCAGTCAATCAGATGATTTTTGGTCGTCTTTTCTTTCTGGAAGTGTAGTTTGTAGCGCACATTCAGCCAATCTTATGTTGTCAAATGCATTTATTTATTTTTCGTTGGCAGAAGCAGAACGAGGAGGAAACGCGGGCGCTGAAGGACCAGCTGAAGCAGTGGCACCGGCTCCGGCACGATCTCGAGAGAGCTCGGCTCCTGCTGGAGCTCATTCGCAAGAGGGAGAAGCTCAAAAGGGAGGAGGTAATAGAACAACTGGTGCGTACAAAATCGAGCGCATGTGGTCATGTTGCTTTGCAATGTGTTGTAGATAAAGTTCCACGAGAGCCTGCTGGAGATGCAGCTCACTCCCTTTAGTATCCTGCTGAGAAACCTCTTAGACCAGCTACAGTCCAAAGACCAAGCTCGGATCTTCAGTCAGCCAGTTGACGTCAGTGAGGTGAATTTCCTGCACCTGCTTCCTCCGCATGCTGATAAAACCTGGCAGAACTAATGTGCTGATGTCTTATCTTTTCTAGGTGCCCGACTACCTTGACCACATCAAACACCCAATGGACTTCTCCACCATGCGTCAGCGCATCGACGCCCAGACCTACACCAACTTCAACCAGTTTGAGCTGGACTTCAACCTCATTGTCGACAACTGCATGAAATACAATGCCAAGGACACATATTTCTACCGGGCAGCTGTCCGTCTTCGAGATCAGGGTGGAGCCGTGATCAGGAAGGCTCGACGTGATGCCGAGAAAATTGGCTTTGACGCAGAGAGCGGCATGCATCTTATGGATATTCCTGAAGTGAAGACAACGTCCTTTTCTTGGGAGGATGGTAGGCAGACATCCATCTATACGTCCATTTTTTTTACATTTTGATTGTCCATATTAGGCTCATCTAAATTTCAAGTGCATTGTATTTCTATGGATGCTATGGGAATTGCAAATTAATTTTCTTTGTTGTTATTTTGTGTCAAAGTTGGAGGAGACAAGGGCCAGACAGACAGAAGTTTAAATGATCTCACAAGAGGCACAATAATAAGATAATAACCATAATAATACTGTTGGGGCCATAACCCGAAACAAGCAAAAACTCAAATCTGAATCTCCCATGTCACATCCCGTCCTCCACATGTGTCCGCCCGCCACTAAGGTCTGCTTGGGAACACATTCACTGTGACATGCACAACGAGGAGTTTTATTTACGTCTTAAATGGCTTATTAACCATATTGGGTAATAGGAATAACTAACCATTCACTTGGATGTTGGCATCCTTCTGTTTGTATCGGTTGGATTCATCTTCACTTTTGTTGTGGCTATGGGTTCAGTCTGCTTATTAATTTAATACCAAATCGAAGGGGAACGTTTTACAATCACAATACAGCTGTATCCGAAGTACAAAAATACATCTAACCAATGATAAAGCCTTTTCACAATGAAACTTTTTGCTGTGCCGTGCAGGGATTGGAAGAGTTAATATAAATTTACTCCACACAGACAACCCACCATCTCCTGTACAGGCAGAATAACTGAAACAAAACTGATCATCTCCCATCTTTCCTGCAGTGGACCGTCTCCTCGTCCCAGCCAATCGCAGTCACTTACCCCCGGACAAGCAGCTGCAGCAGCTCCTGGAGAAGTTTGACCTGACTTGCGCCATGAAGTCCAGCCCTTCTCGCAGCAAACGCATCAAGCTGCTCAAGAAGACCATCAATGACGTGCGCAGCGAAATGAGCCTGAAGATAGTCCCGTCGTCTTTTGTAGCCCCCTCCACATCAGCATCGGCATCTACAGCCCAATCTAAGGGTGTGAAGAAGGAGAAATGGAAGGCAAATGGACATTTACCAGAAGATGAGGGTATGTGCTGGTACTGAAATCACCCGTATTCCATAAATAGTCTTATTTGAGTGTGTGTGAGACAGTAAGACGAGCTCTGATTTGTGGTGAAGTTTGATGCCACCTGTATACATTTCTAGACGCATTGTCATTTTTACGTTATGTTGAGAAATATATAGTATTATTATATATATAATATTTGTTGTTTCCTCCAGCAGACAAGTCTCTCCCGCCTAAACTTGAGCCTTCAGACGCCATCCCTCCTCTCATCCACTCAGACACAGACCCTGGGCCCCCCACCCTCAAACCGATAGATGCCGCCCCAGAGTGTGACGATAAATGCAACGGTGACCTACCCGACCCTCCGCCATCGTCGCCGCCACGACTCAATGGCCACTCTCACGACGGCCCCCAGGACTCGTTATTTGACGGCGACGTCAGCGTGGTGGCCACATCCACCCTGGCCGAGCTGGCGGGCACCATGAGCCGACGTACCGCTGTGCTCTTCCGCAAATCCAAAGTCGCCGTTCCCCACGTGCCAAGCGATGACAGTGCCAAGAGTGCTGACCAAAAAGAGAGCGAGAGGGAGGTGGATAATGGCGGCACACAGCTGGGTACCAAATCCTTCCTGTCCGTGGTCATTCCGAGACTGGAGACATTACTTCACAGCAAGAAGAGGAAGCAGAGAGACACTGAGGGTGAAGATGAAGAGGAGGGAAAGTCTTCAGTTAAAAGACTTGATATGGGTACTTTATGGACTCATTCAGTTCAATGCAGCATTACTGCACATCATTACAAATATGTCCCCCGTTTTTTTATTGACAATGTACATTTTGTTCCCCGCTCAGGGCTGTCGAGAGGTTTCCTGGACGTAGAAGAGATGAAGGAGCCTGAGCAGCCCAGTAGAGCCAGCCGACCCATAGAGTCACGAAGACGCTGTGCATCAGAGTCGTCCATTTCCTCTTGCAGCAGTCTACCAGGAGGACCCAGGTTTTGGTATAAACCACTCCATGTCATGGTTAGGTCCATTTCATTTACACCTCGACTTCTGCATCTCCAGCACCATCCTCAGTCTTCCGAAGTGTGGAAAGGGGAAACCGGCCATGGTGCGGAGAAACACTGTAGATGATAAGAGCGAATTAATCGCCTGCATAGAAAATGGGAATTTTGCCAAAGCTGCACGGATTGCGGCAGGTACGTACGCTGCTCTTTGCCACATAAATGTCAAGGTAGTGTAGTACTTTGTTGTGCACAGTCCCAGATATCTCCAGGATGTCTGAAAATAAAGCAACACTGACAATTTATAAGGTGTATTTCATTTAAATGTCATATTTAAATGCATTAGAAAGGTGCAGACACCTGGTGTTGGAGATTCACAGTTGCTTCCCGCCAAGTTCTTGTGGTGTTCTGGCAGTGTCTGCAACTCCTGCCGCCATGGCATCCAACAAGCCAACATCTGGACCATCAGAAATTCCCATTTGGCTGATTTAAATGAACAAGAACATGGCGTGTAAAGTGACTTATCTGTCTGTTCCATATGGATGTCCCACCCTCCTGCTTGTGATGCTCCTGTGTTTTAAACCCACCTGTATCCTTGTTCGGTGTCCCCGCTTCTGTAGAGGTTGGCAACAGCAATATTTGGATGCCCGCTAGTGCTGCAACTGTTGCGCTGGAACCCCTAAAGCTAGTTTGGGCCAAATGTAGTGGATACCCCTCCTACCCTGCCTTGGTGAGTGTTTTGTAGGCAAAGAAAGCATCACCGGTAAACTTTTAGCCTATGGGTTATGGATCAAGCTACTGTATAGATATTACTGTTCAATGTGTCCTCTAGGTGGCAGCATTCAACTGCTTGCTATTTAATTGCGTGAAAAGACCACCGTGACCAAGTTGTTAGTGTAATTGCATGCACACGTACATTAAGAGTGGATAAAATGACAAGTGAATTGAATGCACCTTTGCAGATCATCGACCCCCACATGCCGCGTGTGGGCTGCCAGCACAACGGGGTGTCCATCCCCATGCCCCCCATGGACGTGCTCCGCATCGGAGAACAAATGCAGTACAAATCGGACGAGAAACTCTACCTTGTGCTCTTTTTCGACAACAAACGCAGCTGGTAAGGTTTTTATTTTCATTTTTTTAAGCAGAGACTTTTTGTGTAAACCATGCAGGTTTGCCCCCAAAGCCACTTTTCCCACTGGGTGCAACTTCAGCAACGTACTCTTGTACAGCCGCTGTCTGCTGCATGCCGTTACACATGCATGATATGTTCCTGAATATGAATTATTAATCTAGGACCTTTCTGGGAGGGGGGAGTAGCTTTGAAGTTACAACTCAAAGAGCGGCAGTGGCTCAGGTCGTCCTAAAAGTCAAAGGTTGGCGGTTCGATTCTCGCTCCCTCCACCCCAGTCACTGTTGTTGGCGCTTCACCCACCTTGCCTCCGATGCTGCCCACGTTGGTGTATGAAGGTGGTGGTCGGATAGGCCGTAGGCGCAAATTGGCAGCCACGTTTCCGTAAGGGCAGCTGTGTCTGCAGATGGTACAATGTACGGAAGCTACATTTGCCTAGCGTGAGTGAACAACAGCCCACAATGTCTATTCCGCTGTAATATGTCACTCAGTTGGAAATAATATTTCTAGCTATTTCTATTCCTAGCTGCTCAACATCAGCATTATCTCAACTTCAAACTGCCTACGGGCCTTTAAAAGGTGAAAACCAGATCCATCATGTTCACCATGGTGATTGTGTCATTTGTAAGCACTTTCAGAGCAAAAGTGAACAGTGACACATGACACCACCTTCCAAATAGTGGAGGGGGGAAGCCAATAGTGCCATCAAGGGGTATGAACATGTCAATCATACCTTTTGAAAGACCATGTTGTATTACAACTTTTTGAGGGAGGGAATTGGACATAGAAAAGCTCTGACTCGCTTGAGGTGAAGTCATTGGGCGCCCCATGCATGTGTAAATCTCCAGACCCCAAATATAAGACAACCTGGGAAAAACATAGCGTCTTATATTCAAATGATTGTAGTATTTCTTACATGTTGCAAAACCTCAGGCAGTGGCTTCCTCGGTCCAAGATGGTCCCTCTGGGTATGGACAAGACCATCGACAAGATCAAAATGATGGAAGGCCGCACGTCCAGCATTCGCAAGGCGGTCCAGGTGGCCTTCAGCCGCGCCATGAACCACCTGAGCATAGTGCAGGACGAGCCAGTCAGCGACCTCAGCGACGTCGACTGACGCCGCGCCCTCCCACCTGCACAAAACCCACACCTCTCCTGTACCTCTTCTTCTACGGCGGCGTCGACTATTCCTCACTCCATTCCCACTTGAACACACTCCTCAACGTGCCGATGCTGCTTAAATGAATGTCCCGCCACACGTGTGTCACCTCCAGGCCTGTCACTGTGCTGAAGAGACCACCTCCACTGTCCACGCCACGATTTCCTCCACCATTTCAAGCCAAACGTTTCCATGTTGGCCGTTTTCCAGCAACATTTATATCCATACGACATTCACATGTGAAAAGTCCCTCCTTTGTATTTAAACTGTAAATATGTATAGTTGCTCGACACTAACTTATTTTCTAGAGTTTTGTTGTATTTATACCTCTTGATGCATTTGTGGCGCTAAGGCGTGAGTGCTGAGGAAAAGAGAGAAAAAAAAAAGCCTTACAAAGCCTGAACATGTATGAAAGTATTTCCTGTTTTAAATTATTGACCTTTATAATCATTTGGTATTAATCCTTTTTTGTATGAAATAGTTTTAGTCTATTTTTGTTCCTATATAGTATATTTATATGGTTTGGATACAACGTGATACAGTATGTATGAAGTCGGATTTTGTGGACAAACAAACCAAAAATGTTGCGACCCAGATTTATTTTTTGCAGGGTTTTAAGTGTGCGATTTTTATTATTTTTATTATTTTGTGTTTGCTGTAGTTGTAGGAGCTGCACTAACTTATTTGAAAGTATTATTACTTTATATCCAAGGAACAATTGTGGTAAAGTGGCACATTTAGTGATGGGATTCTTCTGAATGGTTTTTAAGGTTTTTTTTGTAGCTGTAGAATAATTTTTTTTTTCTGGATATAGCATTGGTTAGCGTCATTTCATTTTGTATTTAGTAGTTTTTATGAAGTCACATGAAAAGCAAAAAATAAAAAAAATGATACAACTAGCAAATGTTTTTCTCACGTAACTAGGCTGATGTCACTCTTGTTCAATGCTGACTTGCTGATCTCTACTGTATTAAGTTATAAGACTAATGTAATAAGACTATGAAATTGACCATTATACAGTGCATCCGGAAAGTATTCACAGCGCTTCACTTTTTCTACATTTTGTCATGTTACAGCCTCATTCCAAACTGTATTAATTTAATCTCTTACCTCAAAATTCTACACAAAATACTCCATTATGACAATGTGAAAAAAGGTTTTTTTGACATGTTTTGAATTTATTAAAAATAGAAAACAAAAAAATCACATTTACATAAGTATTCACAGCCTTTGCCATGAAGCTCAAAATTGAGCTCAGGTGCATCTTTTTTCCACTGATCATCCTTGAGATCTTTCTACAGCTTAATTGGAGTCCACCTGCAGTAAATTCAGTTGATTGGACATGATTTGGAAATATAATAACTGTCTATATAAGGTCCCACAGTTGACTGTGCATGTCAGAGCACAAACACCAAGCATGAAGTCAAAAGAACTGTCTGTAGACCTGCGAGACAGGATTGTCTTGAGGCACAAATCTGGGGAAGGATACAGAAAAATTTCTGCTGCTTTGAAGGTCCCAATGAGCACAGTGGCCTCCATTATTCGTAAATGGAAGACGTTTGGAACCACCAGGACTCTTCCTAGAGCTGGCCGGCCTTCTAAACTGAGCGATCGGGGAAGAAGGGCCTTACTCAGGGAGGTGACCAAGGCCCCGATGGTCACTCTGTCAGAGCTCCAGCGTTCCTCTGTGGAGAGAGGAGAGCCTTCCAGAAGGACAACCATCTCTGCAGCAATCCACCAATCAGGCCTGTATGGTAGAGTGGCCAGACGAAAGCCACTCCTTAGTAAAAAGAACATGGCAGCCCGTCTGGAATTTGCCAAAAAGCACCTGAATGACTCTCAGACCATGAGAAACAAAATTCTCTGGTCTGATGAGACAAAGATTGAACTCTTTGGTGTGAATGCCAGGCGCCATGTTTGGAGGAAACCAGGCACTGCTCATCACCAGGCCAATACCATCCCTACAGTGAAGCATGGTGGTGGCAGCATCATGCTGTGGGGATGTTTTTCAGCAGCAGGAACTGGCAGACTAGTCAGGATAGAAGGAAAAATGAATGCAGCAATATATAGAGATATCCTGGATGAAAACCTGCTCCAGAGCGCTCTTGACCTCAGTAGACTGGTCATGTACCTTGACCATATAGACAGTAGACATTAGCACACAGCCAAGATCTCAAAAGATTGGCTTCAGAACCACTCCGTGAATGTCCTGGAGTGGCCCAGCCAGAGTCCAGACTTGAATCCGATCGAACATCTCTGGAGAGATCTGAAAATGGCTGTGCACAGACGTCTCCCATCCAACCTGATGGAGCTTGAGACTTATTGCAAAGAAGAATGGGCAAAACTGCCTAAAGATAGGTGTGCTAAACTTGTGGGATCATATTCAAAAAGACTTGAGGCTGTAATTGCTGCCAAAGGTGGATCAACAAAGTATTAAGCAAAGGCTGTGAATACTTATGTAAATGTGATTTTTTTGTTTTCTATTTTTAATAAATTCAAAACATGTCAAAAAAACCTTTTTTCACATTGTCATAATGGAGTATTTTGTGTAGAATTTTGAGGTAAGAGATTAATTTAATTCAGTTTGGAATGAGGCTGTAACATGACAAAATGTAGAAAAAGTGAAGCGCTGTGAATACTTTCCGGATGCACTGTACGTTATTATACTACAGGGCTTGGGTTACTTGCTGACAGTCAACATCATGGAATGCCATAAATGCTTGCATCAAAGTTTGATCAGATCAATTAGAACAAAATGTAATAATATAACGACCACTGAGTGGTTAACGCGCAGGCCACAGTGAGGAGACCTGCGTTCAATTCCCTCCTCGGCCATCTCTGTGTGGCGTTTGCATGTTCGCCATGTGTATGCGTGGGTTTTCTCCGGGTACTCCGGGTTCCTCCCACATTCCGAAAACCTGCTAGGTTAATTGGCGACTCCAAATTGTCCATAGGTATGAATGTGAGTGTGAATGGTTGTTTGTCTATATGTGCCCTGTGATTGGCTGGAGACCGAGGACAGCCGGGATAGGCTCCAGCAACCCCCAAGTGACCCTTGTGAGGATAAGCGGTAGAAAATGAATGAATTTAGACTACAGCACCTTTACTACTATTGGTATTGGTAATGATCCCACCCTCCCCTACTAGATGTCACGTGTCAGTCATGTGACTGCCATCCTCGGCTTCCCCAGCATGAGGCAGGCACGTGAAGGAGCTAGCTAATTTACAAAAGCTTAATTTTTTTCATTTTGCTGTGCTTTAATGGGATGCCATATATTACATATTACATTTACAGTTCTAACTTCTTTTAGAACTTTATAAAGCTCTGAAAAAGATATCTGTCGTGGAGCATTAACATTGCGGGGGAAGCAGGAGTGCCATTTTGTCACAATAGCTAACGTGTTACTAAGACACTCAATAAATGTAACCGTGTTATATAGTTATCTTGAATATTATTTCTCGCGTTTTCAAAAAAAAAAATCATTGTATCCATACACAGCAAATACATCTTAAGAAGCATGTTGTTTTTTTCAACTTTAATTTTTTTTTGCTATGGCCTCCATAGGATGCACTTCCGATCTTTACCGCAGAGTGGCACTGTGGCCCCGCATACATCCGTGATTCCACTAGGATAGCTTTGCCACACACTAGACAATGCTAAATCTTGCTGCAGATAACGATAATAATAATGATCAAGCCAATATTTACCTTTAAATTGTGCACTGTAGTGGGAATGCTAGTTAATTCAACAGAAAGTGTGTTAAAAAAACGCTAGACGGTTTATTTTAGGGGTCTTAAATGCTAATGTGGACCAAAAGTGATGGAAAAAAAAACTATTTTTCATCCAAGCCATTTCTGCTTTTGTTATTTGGAGCCCTAGGCATTTAGAGTAGCATCATGGGGATTAATAGCCATTCAGTCAGAAGGGAGCCACCTTCAAGACATTTGAAAGACATCTCCCATCTTTATAAACAGCTAATGAAGTCTCTCTCACACTCACACACACACACATATTGCATCTTTGTCTGTCTGTGTGCACCTCAAGACTAATTGTGCAGGGAGGTAAACACAGCAGTCAGGTGGAGAGGACGTGGAGTCAAGCGTGAAGATCAATCTACCTGCGTCAGGTGACTTTGACTGAGGGGGGCTCATTAGGAGCCTAAAAATTCTGGAAGCCTGCAGAACTCACCTTTTAACACGCGCGTGTGTGTGTGACTGACAGGGCCAGCCCTCTCCTGCTCCCAAGTGTCACCACCCAGTGTCCATGGAGGGACATAAAGACGTTCCCACGCAGGTCTGTTCCATTTTCCAGACACTTAAATCCCACATGCAGTGGATTATTAGCAAGTCTATGTCAGGTTGGGGCAGACAAAAAAATGGAACAGTGGGTGTCAGACATTGCAATTCATTCCAAATTTGGCAGAACAATGATAATACATGAAAAATTTAACAGAAACGTGTAGTAAATCTGATGAAGAAATAATATGTGTGATGTCACTTTTAATCGCGTAATAGACACACGATGGTGGTCGAAGATTGGGCGTCCCGCCAAACATGAGACCATGTGACACAACCAGGAAGTGTGAGTAAGGCGGGACCGGCTGAATTCACAAGGCTGAAGGAGGAGCCTACGGAAGTACTCGTAGACCGGGCAGGCTACTTTGTTTTTACAAATATTATTATATAAATATGTTTATTTTTATTATATGTTATTTTAAAAAAGGGAATTTAGTGGATTTCTTTAATTTTGTCATGATTAATTCTATCATTCAAGGTGTTTGAAATCGAGCCCTCTGTTTAAATCAGTTGTTTTAGCACATAAAGTTATTTCAAGTGTTTTTTTTAAGGCAGCACATAGAGATATATCACCTTATTCCAGTTAAATGATGCTGTATGCTTATGAGTTTACATTCAACCAGAAACTCTACGTACCCTTTGGCTGCCTTTACCTGTTTGTTTATGGAAAAAAAACTTTTTAATTTAAAGCTGAAAAAGAAGAAGGAAAAAGTTCTAGCCAAGCACAAAATAAAAGTGCTGAGGCTCATTTGTGAGGTGTGTGGGGTGACTCGTGAAGGAAACGCACTCTGAAACTTGGCCTGCTCCTTCTGCATTAAACATCACGCAAAACCATCCACTTTCCATTTTGGAACATGCACACAAATATTACCCTCCACCACTTCCCAACTCCTTTCTCCCGGTTCCCCCGGACCCCCCCGCCCCGCTCTCTCTATCTCTGCGGGTCCCTGATAGGTCCAATCTCCAGTGGCTATGTTCAAAACACTGGGCCAGAATAGCACAGGCCCTGGGTAGACACTGTAAATATTTATGGGGTGCGTCTTACCACAGAGGAGAAGTAGAAATAGTGTGTTTCCAAGGTGAGCAAAACAAACAACTTCAAAGGAATTTAAATGCATTCCATGTAAATTTCCACTCTGCAGCTTACTGCGGAGATTAGCGATTGTTAGGGAGAGATTCCAAATGACCTGATTATTGTAGCTTTGCACACACAAAAAATCCATGAATGTAATATTTGCAGGCATGCCATCAAGCAATTTTGGGCGCCAATCAAGGCAGCGGCTTCATTATTCATTGATCAGCTGTGATCAGCCCTGCTAATGGGGGGGAGATGAAAGCACGGCTTGGCTCACATGGGATCTCCAAGGGAACGAGGGGGAATATCGCTGACAGCCCCCTGGGGTGTCGTTTATTTATCGCTAATCTAGTCATATGCGGATTAACGCCTCATTTTGGCTACCAAATTGCACGCCAATGTTGGCATTCGCTTGTAGAAATATGTGGGTATAAGTTTTTGGAGTGGTGCAAGGTGTGAGGGGGCTGGAGGATGGGTATTCTGTGTACCTCTTTTGATGTGAAAGCTAATTATTACTCTTGAAGTTATGGTAATTAGCCAAAGTCCAGCATCAAAGTTAATATAATGTGATGGTAGGTTCTGAATGGATCACAGAGACAATTAGCAGTTGGGCTTTTTAAACTGTTGACATGTTCACATGATAGGAGCTATGTCTATGGGGTCTATGGGGCCTTTGTATTGACTCCTGGACTTCTATAGTGCAGCGACACACAATAACCCCCATAGAAAGCTTTCTAGATCTTCCAGTCACTGCGTCTCTTTCTGGCGGAGAGTTTGTCCTATGATTTCTTGCCTCTCATTCAAACAATCTGTGTAATTAACTCCACCTACGACCCACCTCCGCCGAGAACACTGCGCTGTTATTGGTCACATTCGCAAGTACTCTTGAGGACTTCCGAACAGCTTCCGAACCCCTTTTGTCCGATTACTTACACTAAATAAACACAGTTCAAATCAAATCAACTTTATTTGTAGAGCACCTGCAAAGACATGCAACACATTAAATTAAAAACAATTACCACAATTAAAAGGAAAAACAATTACTAAGAAAGCCCCTCTCTCTCACCCTCCATACTAGACACACACACACACACAATCACACACAGTCACACACAGTAGGGAGACATGGCATGGCACTGAGGATCAAGGAAACGCCACCTCTGGGGCCGTCCACACTGGGAGGAGGCTGTGCAGGCCGTGCTATCGGGGGACCAGCACCCGGGTCCCCTGACTCTGACAGATGGGCGGACCCTCACATTAAAGGGAGGAACCCCCAGCCGGCCGGGTCGGAGGGACCCAAGGATGGCACCCCCTCAGCAGACCCGACACAGCCCCCAGTGTGGAGGACCCCCCCCCCCCTGAGTAAATACTGGAGTTAAAAGCTAAAGAGCTAAAGAGCATAAAATAGGACTAAAAAGATAAAAACATAAGAAAAGTTCAAAAATATTAGTTAAAAGCCTGATTAAAAAGGTGTGTCTTTAACCTTTTTTTTCAGTTAGGACATTGAAATTGTTACCCACCTTTTGCCTGAAGACATCTGGGACAGGCTCCAGCATGACCGCATGAGGAAAAACAGTATAGAAAATGAATGAATGAATGGGACCCATTACAAAACAAGGCATGCCCATATAAGGAAATCTGGGTTGCAGTGGAACTCAGTGTTAAGAAAAACACAGAATGCAGAGCCATTTAAAACTCCTTTCAGGGCGCACTTCCAAATGTGCAAACCTTTGGAATACAACATTGTAGCAACATTTATAGGTCAGAAAAAGTATAAAAAAAGTATAATAATTCTTTAAAATACAAAATTACCATTGCTATCCTGTTGTCTACATTGAACTAATAAGAGCTGTTAATACTACCTGGGCTTAGCACTATTATATAGTGCATCCGGAAAGTATTCACAGCGCTTCACTTTTTCCACATTTTGTCATGTTACAGCCTCATTCCAAATTGTATTAATTTAATCTCTTACCTCAAAATTCTACACAAAATACTCCATTATGACAATGTGAACAAGTTTTTTTTTTACTTTTTTTGAATTTATTAAAAATAGGAAACTAAGAAATCACATTTACATAAGTATTCCCAGCCTTTGCCATGAAGCTCAAAATTGAGCTCAGGTGCATCTTTTTTCCACTGATCATCCTTGAGATCTTTCTACAGCTTAATTGGAGTCCACCTGCAGTAAATTCAGTTGATTGGACATGATTTGGAAATATAATAACTGTCTATATAAGGTCCCACAGTTGACTGTGCATGTCAGAGCACAAACACCAAGCATGAAGTCAAAAGAACTGTCTGTAGACCTGCGAGACAGGATTGTCTTGAGGCACAAATCTGGGGAAGGATACAGAAAAATTTCTGCTGCTTTGAAGGTCCCAATGAGCACAGTGGCCTCCATTATTCGTAAATGGAAGACGTTTGGAACCACCAGGACTCTTCCTAGAGCTGGCCGGCCTTCTAAACTGAGCGATCGGGGAAGAAGGGCCTTAGTCAGGGAGGTGACCAAGGCCCCGATGGTCACTCTGTCAGAGCTCCAGCGTTCCTCTGTGGAGAGAGGAGAGCCTTCCAGAAGGACAACCATCTCTGCAGCAATCCACCAATCAGGCCTGTATGGTAGAGTGGCCAGACGAAAGCCACTCCTTAGTAAAAGGAACATGGCAGCCCGTCTGGAATTGGCCAAAAAGCACCTGAATGATTCTCAGACCATGAGAAACAAAATTCTCTGGTCTGATGAGACAAAGATTGAACTCTTTGGTGTGAATGCCAGGCGCCATGTTTGGAGGAAACCAGGCACTGCTCATCACCAGGCCAATACCATCCCTACAGTGAAGCATGGTGGTGGCAGCATCATGCTGTGGGGATGTTTTTCAGCAGCAGGAACTGGCAGACTAGTCAGGATAGAAGGAAAAATGAATGCAGCAATATATAGAGATATCCTGGATGAAAACCTGCTCCAGAGCGCTCTTGACCTCAGTAGACTGGTCATGTACCTTGACCATATAGACAGTAGACATTAGCACACAGCCAAGATCTCAAAAGATTGGCTTCAGAACCACTCCGTGAATGTCCTGGAGTGGCCCAGCCAGAGTCCAGACTTGAATCCGATCGAACATCTCTGGAGAGATCTGAAAATGGCTGTGCACAGACGTCTCCCATCCAACCTGATGGAGCTTGAGACTTATTGCAAAGAAGAATGGGCAAAACTGCCTAAAGATAGGTGTGCTAAACTTGTGGGATCATATTCAAAAAGACTTGAGGCTGTAATTGCTGCCAAAGGTGGATCAACAAAGTATTAAGCAAAGGCTGTGAATACTTATGTAAATGAAATTTTTTTGTTTTCTATTTTTAATAAATTCAAAACATGTCAAAAAAAACCTTTTTTCACATTGTCATAATGGAGGATTTTGTGTAGAATTTTGAGGTAAGAGATGAATTTAATTCAGTTTGGAATGAGGCTGTAACATGACAAAATGTAGAAAAAGTGAAGCGCTGTGAATACTTTCCGGATGCACTGTAATATTGGTTCTGTTGCTGCTGCGTTGGGCAACATATGTAGGTAGAGTTTGAATGGTGGCCCCATCTTCCGCCCCCCTTCTCCGAAAGAGGCTTCATCTCGACTCTCTTGGAACAAGAGACTCCCTGCCACTCGTCGCTCTCATCGCCATTCCGCCACATCCCAAGGACACCGTTGTGATTGACGGGCCTTAATGTGTATCTTGCCAGAATTGGATTTGATCCTGGGGGCTCTGCCACAGGGCCCTATGTTAGATTTACGCCGCCCCCCACACAACCCCCCCCCCCATCTCCTCCCAACAGCCGTCGCCCCCGCTAGCAGCTCCAATCTTTTCCCCTCCTTTTCTCTGTCGAACAAATAGAAACAGAATTACCTCTTCTGCGTCGGCTCAGCTTGCAGCATTGTGGCGAGGAGATCATGCGCGGATCTGTGTCGCTGAATGCCCGTCTGTGTTTTTCCACGGAAATGTAGGAGAGGATTTGTGGAAAGCCCTTAAGACTCCTTCTTTTGATAAGTTTGACTTTTTATACCGTGTACAGGTATCTTTACCTGCCATGGGGCTATTTGATGTTTTTGGCAGTTTGAATAGTCCACCTCCATAACACCAGGTGGCGACGTGGCACTATTACTTATTTTTACTTATTTACGTATTTACGTATTTGCTCACGCCACAACAAAGTATCAGTCTATCAACGACTCTTTGAACTACAATTGCTTCCTTTGTAAACGATTCTTGTAACTGACTCTTTTAAAGTAGTTCCAATTCCTTGTTTCATGTAAATGTCTAAAGGACTCGAGTTAGCATTGTTAGTTAAACGACTCTTGTTTTTTTTGTTGTCCTGTCCAGCCATCGTGGCAGATGGTTTTATTGATCTAAATGCCCAAACATGCTAAACAGATTGAAACAGAGTGGAATCTACACTTTCCTTGTTCAATTGAGTATTATTTGGCTCTTGCTTAAATGGCTCTTGCTTCACCGTTTTTGTTTCTTGTAAACAAGTCTTGTAATCGACTTTTTAAGTAGTTACCATTGCTTGTATTGTAAACAACTCTGGTAAAAACTTTGGTAAAACGTTGCTAACTTATTGTAAAGGTGTCTTATAAAAAGTTACCATTGCTTATTTCTTGTAAAGAACTCTTGGAAAGAAATGACCATTGCTGGTGTCCTGTAAACGACTATTTTAAAATAGTTACAATTGCTCGTTTCATGTTAATGACTGATTTACAGTTGCTTGTTTAATGTGAACGAGTTGTTAAATAGTTACCGTTACTCTTCTTGTTAACGACTCTTGTAGGTACTTACCGATACTTGTTTCTTGTAAACAACTCTTCTTAATTAGTTACTGTTGCTCATTCGTTGTAAACAACTCTTCAAAAGTTACCATTTCTTCTTCTTGTAAACAACTCTTGTAAAATGTGACCATTCTTGTAAACAACTTTTGTAAACCGGTTACCGTCGCTTTCTTGGAAACGTTTGTTAACTAGTTCCAGGTACTCATTTCTTGTTATCGACTCTTCTAAATAATACTACTGTAACTTACTGTTACTTGTGTCTTGTAAATGACAGTTAACTTGTTGCTCTTGCTTGTTTCTTCTTGTAAAAAGTTACCATTGCTGGTTCTTGCGAACAACTCTTTTAAAAGACTCCTGTAAATGACTTTTTTTTGTCAATGATTTCCGTGAACTAGTTACAATTTACCTTTATATGTCCCCTCACACCAAAAGAAGCTAATTGTGGGTAGATGGCGGCCTTGCTGCAACTCTTGTAGCTAGACGAGTCTTGGAAGTGACTCTTGTAACTCGAGGTACCATTATTCATTCATTCATTTTCAGATGCTAAACCTCCCAAGGGTCGCGGGGGGTGCTGGAGCCTATCCCAACTGTCTTCAGGCGAGAGGCCTGAAGACAGGTCGCCAGCCAATCACAGGGCACATATAGACAAACAACCATTCACACTCACATTCATACCTATGGACAATTTGGAGTCGCTAATTAGCCTAGCATGTTTTTGTACCCGGAGAAAACCAACGCATGCACGGGAAGAACATGCAAACTCCACACAGAGATGGCCGAGGGTGGAATCGAACATGGGTCTCCTAGCTGTGAGGCCTGGGTGCTAACCACTTGAACACTGTGCAGCCAAGATACCATTATGTGCTTCAAAATACATATCCTCAAAAAAAAATCAACAATAATTTTCTATATAAATGAATACATATTGATCAGTATGTTATTTTGACTGGTGCTGTATTTTAGTGAGTTTGGAAGCCCGATGTGGGATTAAGACTGAAAAACAGCAACATCCTTTATGACCTTTATACATGAAGGCCTGAACCATGGCAGCATGGCATAGCGCTGACATTGGCTGTCAGCATCTACATAAAGAGATCGCCTCACACACCCGAGCCATCAATTCCTGAACCGCCACCGTAAAGATACATCAATGGCGAGCCGTCACTGTGATACCATTCAACATCCCTACATGAACGAGGAGGCCCCTTTCTCCTTGGCCTTTTAGATAGCGGACTTGTCTGGCACACACATCTGCGCCGGCAACATCCTTTAAAACAAGCGCTGAGGCCCGCCGTCTCGGCTTATTCATCTGGTGGAGGACGGACATTACCGTGGCGTCCCACCTTATCTCTCCCTTGCGGCGAGGGAAACAAATGCAAGACAGATTCCTATTTCGCCTGAGAGCGGAAACAACTTGTTTGTGTCCACAAGTGTGCAAGGTGAGGGAGCACACACACACACACACACACACACACATGCACGCTGCATTTCTTGTCTATAACCTATTGGAAACAAATATTGCCGTAAATATATCTACTTGACTGGCACTTGAAATTAATAATACTGTAATGGAAATCTTTCTGATTGCGAAGATGAAATGGCATCCATCTTGCAAGATGCTGTCTCTCGAAGAGGGTGCTATAGTCTACTGTAAAATACACTGCCCTTCCAAACTTTGGGAACACCTTTGGGAGGGGTTCCAGACCGGTCTAAGTGGTCTTTGATGTTTTTCTAAGGTGTAAGATTTCTAAGATGCGGCAAGTAAGATTCAGTATTAATAAAAGGGATATTGTAAATAGGCTTTTAAACATTATTAGAACCCTCTCGACATGATATAACACCCCTATAGTCACATTTACATTAGTATTATCCAATGTAGTAGACATAATAAGAATAAATAAGACATTTAGGATTTCCTCCCACATTCCAAAAACATGCTAGGTTAATTGGCGACTCCAAATTGTCCATAGGTATGAATGTGAGTGTGAATGGTTGTTTGTCTATATGTGCCCTCTGATTGGTTGGCGACCAGTCCAGGGTGTACCCCGCCTCACGCCCGAAGACAGCTGGGATAGGCTCCAGCACCCCCGCGACCCTCGTGAGGAAAAAGCGGTAGAAAATGAATGAATGAATGAACACGTTTAAGATGTTAATGAAACTCCTGCTCATGTGTGTCACAGTAAATGTGTCCTCTCGGGGACCTCAGTGGTGGACTGACAGGAAGTGCCAGTGGCCAATGTACAATACTACATTCACAATTAAAATGCGTCTGCCTTTTTTTTGTATTTTAGATAATTTAGCCAGTTTAATGTTTGAAAATGCTTAATTTAAGCCATCCTTCAAACAAGTTATGATATTTTCACATGTTAGTGTTTGTGTGTAAGCAGTATTATTACTATACAAGTGTGTAGTAAGCGTATCAAATGATCCAAACCATAGGCTAGTAGTATCCTACACTGGTTACCAGATGTCGGTAATGTTACATTGGTGAAACAGCAACACTGTGATAATGCTAACATTGTCTCATTTTCTGTTATTATGTGTACTCTCTTGGGTAATACAAATGTCAAGGTGGTTGTAGGGGTTTTATTAATGTCTAGAGGGCTCTAATGATTGTATCAACTTATTTTAAAGGTTATAAACTATACTCTATGTAAATTTTTTATTTGCAGAAATTCACTTATCACAGTCGGGTCTGCAACCAATTAACTGTGATAAACGAGGGATTACTGTACATTAAAATTATCATCCCCCCATGAGCATGTGTGCTATTTGATGGAATAACATAATCGTTGGGCAGCACGGCGGTCGAGTGGTTAGCGCGCAGACCTCACAGCTAGGAGACCAGGGTTCAATTAACGAGTTAACCAATTCCACCCTCGGCCATCTCTGTGTGGAGTTTGCATGTTCTCCCCGTGCATGCGTGGGTTTTCTCCGGGTACTCCGGTTTCTTCCCACATTCCAAAAACATGCTAGGTTAATTGGCGACTCCAAATTGTCCATAGGTATGAATGTGAGTGTGAATGGTTGTTTGTCTATATGTGCTATGTGATTGGCTAGTGACCAGTCCAGGGTGTACCCCGCCTCTCACCCGAAGACAGCTGGGATAGGCTGCAGCACCCCCGCGACCCTCGTGAGGAAAAAGCGGTAGAAAATGAATGAATGAATGAATGAAAACTATACTCTATGTAAATTTTTTATTTGCAGAAATTCACTTATCACGGTCGGGTCTGCAACCAATTAACTGTGATAAACGAGGGATTACTGTACATTAAAATTATCATCCCCCATGAGCATGTGTGCTATTTGATGGAATAACATAATTGTTGGGCAGCACGGCGGTCGAGTGGTTAGCGCGCAGACCTCACAGCTAGGAGACCAGGGTTCAATTAACGAGTTAACCAATTCCACCCTCGGCCATCTCTGTGTGGAGTTTGCATGTTCTCCCCGTGCATGCGTGGGTTTTCTCCGGGTACTCCGGTTTCCTCCAACATTCCAAAAACATGCTAGGTTAATTGGCGACTCCAAATTGTCCATAGGTATGAATGTGAGTGTGAATGGTTGTTTGTCTATATGTGCCATGTGATTGGCTAGTGACCAGTCCAGGGTGTACCCCACCTCTCACCCGAAGACAGCTGGGATAGGCTCCAGCACCCCCGCGACCCTCATGAGGAAAAGCGGTAGAAAATGAATGAATGAATGAACATAGTCGTTGGATGGTGTACCACTCCAATCCTGTAGGTGGCTGTAATATGCACGCAGTTCCCTTTAATTCGGGTCCCAATGCAAGCTGACTCCTGGATGGCGAGTATATATTGGGAATAATTACCCGCCGTCCCCATCATCGTGCATTGTCTACTTAACTCCAACCACAGCCTGAGCCGCTCGGGCAAAAACAGCAGCTAAATTAAACATGTCAGCTTTTTAATGGAGTTTATTTACTTTGCTGTGTTTACCTATTAACGTCGGCCCTGATTTCATCTGCATACTGTTTGTGTGTGTGTGTATACACCTGCCTTGGGGCTTCTATTTGCAATTTATACGTCCTTGAAAGGACACTGTTGTTCTATAAAAATGCTTAAGCAATGGAATTTGGGTAAAACTTACCAGTGTAAAACACTCAGTGTCAATATGTGCTGCAACATCTGCAATTAGGAACAAGGAAAATAACATTAATAAACTGGATCTTGCTGTGTATTGCATGGAGGATCAGCAACTTCAGATTGTAGGCAGAGATTCTTTGTGAAGGGTAACAATTTGTGTCATCAGTCAGAGGCAGAGATGTTATTTCTATAGGCTTTTGTCCTTCTTACTCTTTTATTACTTTTCATATGAGTCTGTTTAAGCCTTGCAGCGCAAAGCAAAGCAAGCATTGTGATAAGTACACCATAAGTACTGTCAATACAAACCACATATTATACGGTCAACTGTACCACCTTCTGATTCATTGCTCTGGGGGGGATGTTGAGAATAATCCATAAGTGCTTGCCCGCTCAGGAAAAGTTTGACTGAAGCACTTAACTTTTGCAAAATGCCTTACAAGAGGAAAGCCTACTGAATAGAAATACACTAAAGTGCCTCGAATGTGAAAGTAATACCACAAAAGCAAGTCTGCCATTTGTTTTGATAAGACCCGTTTTATCTTTTCTCATTTTCATTCAAGGGCTGCAAGATTCATTTATTCATTCATTCATTTTCTAACGCTTATCCTCACGAGGGTCGCGGGGATGATGGTGAGAGGTGGGGTACACCCTGGTCGCCAGCCAATCACAGGGTAGATATAGACAAACAACCATTCACACTCACATTCATACCTATGGACAATTTGGAGTCGCCAATTAACCTAGCATACCCGGAGAAAACTCATGCATGCAAACTCCACACAGAGATAGCCGAGAGTGGAATTGAACTCCGGTCTCCTAGCTGTGAGGCCTGCGTGATAACCACTCGCTACCGTGCAGCCGGCTGCAAGATTCATTCATTCATTCATTCATTCATTCATTTTCTACCACTTTTTCCTCACGCGGGTCGCAGGGGGTGCTGGAGCCTATCCCAGCTGTCTTCAGGCGAGAGGCGGGGTACACCCTGGACTGGTCGCCAGCCAATCACACGGCACATATAGACAAACAACCATTCACACTCACATTCATACCTATGGACAATTTGGAGTCGCCAATTAACCTAGCATGTTTTTGGAATGTGGGAGGAAACCGGAGTACCCGGAGAAAACTCACGCATGCAAACTCCACACAGAGATAGCCGAGGGTGGAATTGAACCACTTGCCCACCGTGCAGCCGGCTGCAAGATTATTAGGATAATTTCATGGCGATCCAATCCAAACAAACACAGCTGCTGCGTGGTGCCGAATGTACCCGACGTCCCGATCAACCTGTGAAAGTCGTCACTGCCACTTTTGTTGTTCAGCATGTCATTTTGAAACTGACACTTGTTTGGAGGCAAAAAAAACAACAAAAACGACTAGATTGAGTTTGGCACCTTCAAAGCTGTCATAAGTGTTTTCTCACACACCATGGAGATGTAACACAATAGTTAGCACGTCGTCACACCGCCCATGTCACACCGCGCATGTGATGATATAAAAGGGATATAACATACAGTAGCTCTGGGGTAAAGTCATTTAACACCACTTATTGCTTTGCAGATACCCAAATATAAGTTTTATATCCATGCCATTATGGTATGTAAGAAAATGCAAGTTTCCCACAAGCAGTATGACACGATAAAGTGAAAAGCACTTCTCCTATTCCATGTGGAAGTGGTATTTTTTGGCTTCCTACGTTCTCTTTCTTCTTCAGTCTGTTGAAACCCCATAAGTTTTATATCCATGCCATTATGGTATGTAAGAAAATGCAAGTTTCCCACAAGCAGTATGACATGATAAAGTGAAAAGCACTTCTCCTATTCCATGTGGAAGTGGTATTTTTTTTTTGGCTTCTTACGTTCTCTTTCTTCTTCAGTCTGTTGAAACCCTATGAGTTTTATATCCATGCCATTATGGTATGTCAGAAAATGCAAGTTTCCCACAAACAGTATGACATGATAAAGTGAAAAGCACTTCTCATATTCCATGTGGAAGTGGTATTTTTTTGGCCTCTTATGTTCTCTTTTTTCTTTTTTCCTCAGTCTGTTGAAACCCTATAAGTTTTATATCCATGCCATTATGGTATGTAAGAAAATACAAGTTTCCCACAAACAGTATGACATGATAAAGTGAAAAGCACTTCTCCTATTCCATGTGGAAGTGGTATTTTTTTGGGCTTCTTACGTTCTCTTTCTTCTTCAGTCTGTTGAAACCCTATAAGTTTTATATCCATGCCATTATGGTATGTAAGAAACATTCTCTTTCTTCTTCAGTCAAACCCTTTTGTAAGTTTAGAATAAATAAATAAAATTATTAAATTATTGCGCTCAACTATATGCTTGTGTGTGTGTGTGTGTTAATATATCGTCCACTGCAGTACCAATGAAATAAACAGCACATGGCAGCTATTGCAAACATGTTGCCAAAACTGCAAAGATTTTAATCTCTCTGAAAGTGAAATCAATTAAATCCTGACGCGTGTACCTCCTCCTTGCTTGCTCCGATGTTGCAGCATTGAGAAAGCAGCACAGGGCGAGCAGAAGACAGACGCTTATCTACATTACATCAAAAAGGTCTGCTGAAGGTCATCTCGAATGGAGAAAAGCAGACATTTCTCTCCACCTTGTTTGCCTGGAAAATAAGTTAAATCAACAAGGTGAATTTGATGGAAATTGGATCAAACCTTATGGGATGCGGCACTCGAGTATGAATTCCATATCCTTCACATGATGGCGTAATTCCGGAGCACTTTGGATCAGTCCAAATAACAAAAAACAAAAAAGACGCAGTGATGTGATGGTATTTTTCAATTTTTTAAAGAGTACACTTTCAGTGCTGTGACAGCGGTGGTCAGAGATGGAAAGAGACAGGCGAGAGGCGGAAGAATAAAGTGAAAACAGTTAAGCGGTCAAAGCGCCACCTGTGATCCGACTAAACCCTTTCGGTCCCTATCGGCTCCTCATCCTCTCATCACCTTTTTGTATTTTAAGGTCCTCCTAGGACACCATATCCCCTCAGTGGTCCCTGGACACGAGGCTATTTCACTTGCTTTTCTGGCGAAAGTGATAGAAAAGGCCTAATTTGTTTTGATTTGGCCTCCCGCACAAGGCAATCTCTCTGTGTTACTTAAGGCCTCGCTCCTTGTGCTCAGCAGCATCTGACAGCAGCACAACACATCTCAGGTTGCCATGGATCTCCTCTATTTATAGTTGTTGTGTGCCTTTTCATGCACTCTTGCTTGTGCATACGAATCAGAGGCGCCCCCTATGGGTTGTGATCAAAATGCTTTGGCAGACATGCGGGCAAACATTTAATACAAGTACAACAGCACTCATCTCCCCAAGTACACCACTCCCCCGCCTTTCATCATGACTTCCGAGCTCAAGGCAGACAATCACGATGGCAGCGCGCCAAGGAAAAGGAACGCCATCCATTCATTCATTCATTCATTTTCTACTGCTTATCCTCATGAGGGTCGCGGGGGTGCTGGAGACTATCACAGCTGTCTTCAGGCCTGGACTGGTGGCCAGCCAATCACAGGGCACATATAGACAAACAACCATTCACACTCACATTCATACCTATGGACAATTTGGAGTCGTCAATTAACCTAGCATGTTTTTGGAATGTGGGAGGAAACCGGAGTACCTGGAAAAAAAACACACAAACTCCACACAAAGATGCCCGAAGGTGGGATCAAACTCAGGTCTGCTAGCTGTGAGGCATCTGCGCAAACCACTCGTCCGCCGTACAGCTGACTTCTTTCAGCTTATTCCCTACTTAGCATCAACATGATTCCATATTAGCTTTTCACCTGGAAAACAAAAAATTGGAGCCCATTAAAGAGCTGTACACAAAAGGGTGAAAATATGATTTTAAAATATTCATTTTCAGACGCTGTCATTAAAGCCTATGAGTCTGATTGCCATGTTTCTCACACAACACTCTACAAAAAACCCACTGTAACTTTAGGATTTGTAGCCGAATTGCCATAAAACAGAGGTCTCAAACACGCGGCCTGCGGGCCAAATGTGGCCCGCAGGACACTAGTTTGAGGCCCCCGCCTTGATATGAAAGTTTAATGTTAGTTCGGGCCGCACAAGTTTGATATGGATGCTGTATGGTATCATGTACCCAGAAAAAATTATTACGTTTGATTAATGTTCATGTTAAATGTTAATTAACTTAATAGTTATCCTCCCTATCCGTGTGGAAGTGGTAAGTTTTTGGCTATATACAAGAAATAACTTGAAGGCTACCGTTTAGGTCGCTAGCTCTCTAGTTTGCGAGTTAGCATGTCTCAAGACCCAGCAGTTGCGCAATATGTTGTAAATAAAAAGAGTATAAATGTGACTATAGTCATGTTTTGTCATGTCTACAGGGCTCTAATAATGCTTTGTTAATTTTAATCTGAAAAAATAATTTGTCTACCCACCAACTATATGTGGTTTC
Organism: Doryrhamphus excisus; assembly: GCF_037039965.1. Classification (NCBI taxonomy): domain Eukaryota; kingdom Metazoa; phylum Chordata; class Actinopteri; order Syngnathiformes; family Syngnathidae; genus Doryrhamphus; species Doryrhamphus excisus. The sequence goes on along the minus strand of NC_136358.1, from coordinate 15,158,387 downwards.
TTAATTTTTTATTATTTGCCGTTTTATTATTATATTTATTTATTACTGATCGATTGATTTTCTTTATTCTTGATTTGTTTATTTATTTTTCATTTTATTTTGTGCAGAAAAATAAAAATTAAGATATTTGAAAACAGTGGAATGTTTTATCAGAGCTTTTATTGTAGAAAAAAGCACTGAAAAAGTTTGTATATTTTTCTGTTTTTAATAAATGCGTAGTTTTTTTTTTGGAAAACCTGATGTGGCCCAGTCTCACCCAGACCCTAGCTCCAGTGGCCCCCAGGGTAAATTGAGTTTGAGACCCCTGCCATAAAATTTGGTATACACCTTTAGAGGACTGACAAGCACATGTGTGTCAAATTTGAGCAATATTGTTTCTAAAACATAGCCACCATCAACCACAACATATTTGGGACTTAGCAACTAACTGGCCACAAGTCACTGAGTGAAGTGTCCTGTCCCACGACAAGAGATTACTTTCAAGAAAAATACAATTAAAATATACAAAAACTATGACAATATATTGCATTATACCAATTTAAGTTCTACTACGTGACACTTTGTGTGTATGCTAGCAGTCCCGCCTCTACCCATCGTGACAAAGAGACTGACAAAAGGGCTCACTGTATTCATGTCATTGTTCTATACAGCAATGCCTGTTTGGAGGCCAGACATGAAACAGACACGCATGCACATTGAGGCTGACAAAATTATTGCATTCATTTTAATTTACGGTGCGATTAATTAATTGACTTATTATTGTCCCAGGCCTAGTGCACACGGGACATTTTTTTTCGTTTTAATCTTGCGAGATCTGGTGACACCCCTGGTAATAAAATAAAAAAATTATTAATAAAATTATTCAATTATTTTTAATTATTATTTTAATTATTAATAATTAATTATAAAATAATTAATTATTATTGATGGCTTTGGGTAAGTGGTTAGTGCGCCGGCCTCACTGCGAGTTCAATTCCTCCCGCGGCCATCTCTGTGTAGAGTTTGCATGTTCAACCCGTGCAGTCCAGGGTGTACCTCACCTCTCGCCCGAAGACAGCTGGGATAGGCTCCAGCACCCTTGCGACCCTCGTGAAGATAAGCAGTAGAAAATGAATGAATGAATGAAAGAAGTCACTTTTTATCTAGATTTTTGTAGCCTAATCCTTCTAACTAACAAACCAACAGCGATGGAAACAAATCCTTTCTCCTTCAGACGTGGTGGAGGTTGTATCAAAAAGCTTTGTTACCAATTTCAACAACGTGCTTCTTCTCTATTCCCAGTGCTCTCGTATCTGGGTTGGTCTGATCCGAGCATACAAAGCCAGAGAGAGCCTCGGAATAGCGACAAAGCCTAAAAAAAAAAAAAAAAAGAACCACCCGATGGTCCCAAAATAGGAAGCATCATTATGCCATCCATCCCCAATCAATTCTTGTGAGTTGCACGTTTCAGCCACGCACTGCAGTTTGCTTCACGCAGACAAGATGTCACATCGATAACGCTTTTAGTTTATTTTCAAGCCTGCTTTATTGTCAAAAAGTAATTTGCTATCCTCAAGGAAAAGCAACAGCAAAAGAGAAAAAAGCGTGAGAAGGATTTTGATGCTCCCCTCCCACACAAGAAGTGTCTCCCTGTTACACTTTTGCAGCCGACACAAACACTTTCATCACTTCCCCCGGCGTCATGTAAAACAGTGGATCCCGACCTGTGTTGTTTGTCGCCTTCTAGATGTGCCTTTATGCAATTGTCACTGTTTGGCTTGCTCTTGTCAGCTTTCTTTTCGCACCATTAACACTAATTTGGCTATTTGTGCGTCACCTTTAGCTCAGCCGTTTAGCATTTGAGCTACTGGAGTGGTTTGGCGGTATTTAAATCTTGATGAAAACATTTTTTTTCTTGAGTGCACCTGTTTGTGGAAATAATTTACTCTTATCTCATTTCTTTTACATTTTAAATCAAATCAAAGTGTATTTATATAGCAGCTTACAACATCCTAATGGTGTAAAAACAAGTTACAGAAAAATAGATAAAAAAACAAGATCAAGAAAAACAAGCAAAAAAAAAAAGAAAAATACAAGCACACAATCTAAAATACTAATCATGTGCCAAAAACCAGTCTAAATAAATGAGTTTTTAAATGAGATTTAAAAACTGACATCTTTGTAATAAACCTTAAAAAGAGTGGAAGGGAAGTCCAGCCCTTTTTTTGTGAGAGCTATTTTTACAAAATAAAAATGGCCTCATATCCTCATTTTTGTAACATTTATTTTCCTAGTTTTATAGCTGTTAATTAAACCCAGACCCGACCACGTCAAATACATTTCAGTGGAATATGATTAATTGTTAATAAATTCAATATTTACGTAGTTAGAGCATAGAAAACCTTTTTAACATTATTAGAGCCTTGTAGACATGACATAACACCCCTATAGTCACCTTTACATTCCTATTATTAATTGTTTACAGCACATTGCAACATTTATTCTGCAGGGACTTAACTTAAATTACTTTTATTAACTATTGGAATGTATTTACATTTTTTTCACTGAATGAAATATTCTTTTTTAATCATATTTAGTTTGCTTTTTGCTCTCATTTACTCCATATGATTTATTATTTTTTAATGAATATCAGTAATACTAATTACCTGTATGTGCTCTATATTTTGCCATTTTTGTTTTGCAAATTAGTTAATTTTTTAATTAGTTAATTTTTAAAATTTAAAAAAATTTTTTTTAGTTAATTAATTAATTTTTTTTCAACAAACCAAGTTTCCAGAAATAATCAAACTTAATTGTATTATTTGAGCCAAATAATGCATTTAGTTCCCTCCATCATTTACTCCATATAATTTAATTATTTTGTATTTTTACATGGTGCAGTGCAGCCCTCGGTAATATAATACACGCTCCTGCTGCTGCTGCTCCTGTTGGGCCATTTCACCATTCATTTTGGGTGAGGAGGAAGAGGAGGAGGTGGGGCGGAGCCCCATCATACAGCCAGCGCTCTAATTACTTCCACACGCCTCCTTCATGTCTTTGATGGATTCTCAGGAGCCAGAAGTGGTGGATCAGCACTTTCCATCCTCTCCTACCTCTTCTTAGGTTTTTTTTTTCCTCTTCCCTTTTGTCAGGGCAGGGCTTGTGTTATTAACCTTCCGTCTTCTCATGCAAATATAACGCCGTCGTCCTTCCTCTCTCGTCGCCGTCGACGGTTGAGCTCTTATTTCCTGCTTAAGTGTTATCCCGTAGTGTTTGTCAGGGGTTGAAAACGAGTGGAAATTCAAACAGGGCTGCGGCGGGAGAAACCAGACAGATTGACTGGACACTGTGGTTCAATTATGGTCGGATTTCACTTGAGGATAAAGGAGAAAATGGAAAAAAGGGGGGCTGTGTTTGGAAAGAACAAAATGGAGTGGACTTGATGATGGAGTCGAGTGTTGATGGTGTCTGCTGTGTGGGCCAGTGCAGAACAAAAAGGGGTCAGGGGTGCACTTAGTTTTGATGGATCGAGCCCTTCACCCCAAAGTCCTGCTCCGTGTCTCGGTCATTACCACTAAGTGGTGATTGGACCTCTCGTCGCTAAACCCGGGTGGGGATCGCAATAATCATCACATGTGAGTGACATCTTTACACCCCTCCAGGCTGATAAACGGACAACCGGCAGCTAAAGGAATCGCTAACGTCCTCATTATCGTCCCTCTGCCTTGCAGTGCCACCCTGCCCATGACCAATCATGAGGGCTCATGGCACCGTGCATAAAATCCATATCCATGCTCTGCTGTACAAAGGGGGGAATAAAAATGACAGCTGGACTTTAAAGTGTTACTGTGTCGCTTGTAATGGCGGACACAATGAGATACACAGTCGTTAAAGTGCCTGTAATCTGAAAGTTATGGGAGTTGAAATGGTGGATACATACTGCGAAACCAAATGTCTTTCCCATCTATCTGTCCACACATTGAGCAATTAATATATCTGTTTGCTTTAATATTTAATACCATCTGTTGGATTTCTTCCCCGACAATTTGGCTAAGGCTGTATGTGGCAGAACTCGACTCTGCTTGAAATTCTGACATGAGATAATTGTTGGTAGGGCTTTTGAAAAAAGTAGTGATGTGGTGACATCATGTGACTGACAGTCCCTGTTTATTACAGTTAATTGGTCCCAGACCAGGACGGATGGAGTATTTCAGTAGTTAGAGTATCGATAACCTGTTTATGACCAGTGTTGGGCATGTTACTTTAAAAAAGTAATTAGTTATAGTTACTAGTTACTAAAAGTAACTGAGTTACTCACTGAGTTACTCCACTAAAAAAGTAAATACAGTAAAGTCTCGTTATATCGATATCGGTTATAACGAATTACTACTTATTACGATACTATTTTCATTTCCCTGCAAATTTCTAGTCTTTTATGATATAATTAGTTCTGTTAATACGATACCCGGTTATTATGATAATCCGGTTACTACGATGCCCTTTTCATCTCCCGCCAGCCAATTTGGTCTGCTTATATCGATACAAAAGCAGCTTAAATCAATCTTTGCTTAAGGATTTCAATACCAAAAAAGAACACGGCGAACGGCTGCTTCCAGTCAACTTTATTTTTCACACTTCCACCACCAGAGCACAGCACACACACCGATTCCCGTACTTCCTGGTTCACAGGTCATGCTCAACCCGCCCCACATAGCTGGCCAAACACATGCCTGCAACAGAAGAACCAACTGACATAGCATACACACCTATTCCAACGAAGACACAAGCGTACAAATACATGTATTTAATTGTGTTGTATTCAGATATCTTTTTATCGCTTGCAATAATCACTGTTTTTCATATGTACATGCTGGCGTTCGTGGTTTCTCTCGTGTGTATAGATTCTATACAGGCATGTGTTTGGCCAGCTATGTGGGGCGGGTTGAGCATGACCTGTGAACCAGGAAGTGCGGGAATCGGTGTGTGTGCTGTGCTCTAGTGGTGGAAGTGTGAAAAATAAAGTTGACTGGAAGCAGCCGTTCGCCGTGTTCTTTTTTGGTATTGAAATCCTTAAGCAAAGATTGATTTAAGCTGCTCGACATTGTTCTATACTATAGAACAATTGTTCTATAGTATAGAACAATGTCGAGTGCATTATTGCCCACTTTTAATGCAGTTCGGCGCAGGATCGGATATATGGATAGTCCGGTTATATCGGTATTTTTTAGACTCCCGAGAATATCGATATAACGAGACTTTACTGTAGTTACCAGTAAAAGTAACAATTGCATATATCCCCCTCGTTAGGTTTCTGTGGGTTTGAGTTACTCACACAAGACGTGCACAAAGTTTTTTTTTTGGGGGGGGGGAGCATAATGGACATTCGGCTGCACGGCGATCGTGGTGGTTGGCACGCAGACCTCACAGCTAGGAGACCAGGGTTCAATTCCACCCTCGGCCATCTCTGTGTGGAGTTTGCATGTTCTTCCCGTGCAAAAACATGCTAGGTTAATATGTGACTCCAAATTGTCCATAGGTATGAATGTGAGTGTGAATGGTTGTTTGTCTATATGTGCCCTGTGATTGGCTGGCAACCAGTCCAGGGTGTCCCCCGCCCAAAGACAGCTGGGATAGGCTCCAGCACCCCCGCAGTAGAAAAAGCAGTAGAAAATGAATTAATGAATGAATAATGGACATTTGACGTGTACATTTTTACCTTTGACTCCAACGAGGTTAAAGTAGTGTCTGTACTTCCTGTACTTCACTCACCATCCATTTGGATGTGCTCTAAACACCCGCCCACCCAAGTTGTCTGATTGGCTGAAGGTGCCATCTTAGCCAATCCTCATCGCTTATGTGCTCTAAACACCCGCCCACCCAAATTCTCTGATTGGCTAAAACCTGAGCCAATCCTCATTGCTTATGTGGTTATCTCACCCCTCCCTTGTCACAGTGCAACACTCTCACACTTTCACTGCGCTGCAGATTAGTTATGAAGTCGGTGATATATTTTTAGGTGGCTACAGTAACGGGGTGTCGAAAACGGTAACGGTGTTACTGACAGTAAAAGTAATGAGTTAGATTACCCGTTACTGAAAAAAGTGATGGCGTTATTCCCATCACTGTTTATGACCTTCTACAGTAAATACTGTTTTTACCATTAGTAGAGCCCTTAGACATGATATAACACCCCTATAGTCAACTTTACGCCTGTATGTCCCAGTGTAGTAGACATAGTAAACATCTTAAACATAAACAAGAGACTCACATATTAGCCTGGACAGCGGACTTCCTGAGGCAGCTATTGGAGAGACTCACGATGCACTTCAATCGCTTTATTAACAAGCAGAGAACACATGAAGCGAATGAGGCAAAATATTAAAATGTTAAAACATATGAAACTAATAATAATTTTGACAAAAATCATACATTATAATTATATAATATGATAGTGAATTATTAAAAATGTTACTTTTTTGAATGATATTGTCAATTTGCATCCGGGTGTTGCTCCCCTTAGGACCCGCCCTCCCTCATTACACAAATACACATCAACAATGGAATAAGCAGTTCCGTTTATATACCCTGGAGTGGGAAAACATGTGGAAAAATTATCATATTCTCAAAATACTCACTTGCTCATAGTATATGCCAGGCCGCCGCTTGCACCTGTATCACGGAAAAGATTTCTTTTGTATTTGCACTCCCAAACTAGATATCAGTTTGAAGCTTGTCTAGATGGACTCATGAGATTATAGCCCTGTGACCTTGCAGATGTGTGAGATTACAGACATGTACACCCACGAGTACCTTTGCCGATCAAGGTTTCTGAAGCCGATAAAATGACAAAAGACTATGAAAGGCTCTGATGTGCTTTCTGCAACAAAGAATGACACATAAAAGCTTATATAACGTTGGTATGTCAGCCTGCCTGTTAAACAGTAACCTTTTCTTTCTTTCATGCCTCAACCATTGTTGCTATGGTTTCAGCTTTGACTTTTAAAAAAATCCATGCCAGCAAATATTGCAGCGGAACACACATCTTGTTTGGAGTGGGGATCCATCACTAGCAGAGTGGATGTTTTGTTTTTTTTTAAACCTTAAACACTATCCGTCAGATGTGCTGGTCTACAAATGAATGTAGAGGCAAGGCAGCCAACACACACACACACATACACACACACAAAACAAACAACTAGTAGCTATTTGGGTATTTAAACATAAAATATCCTTTGGTGCAGGCTGCACGACCGACGAGTGAGAGGCCTCACAGCTAGGAGGCCCGAGTTCAATCCCACCCTCGGCCATCTCTGTGTGGAGTTTGCATGTCCCCGTGCATGCGTGTTTTTTTTCTCCCACATTCCAAAAACATGCTAGATTAATTGGCAACTCCAAATTGTCCATAGGTATGAATGTGAGTGTGAATGGTTGTTTGTCTATATGTGCCCTGTGATTGGCTGGCGACCAGTCCAGGGTGTACTCAACCTCTCGCCCGAAGACAGCTGGCATAGGCTCCAGCACCCCCGCGACCCTTGTGAGGTTAAGCGGTAAAAAATGAATGAATCAATGAATATCCTTTGGTGTCTAGGCATGTGAGTCTGCCCCTCACTCTGCATAGTATATGAGCACTTTATTATGAATAGTCAGATGTTTCTCTTGTAGTCATCTTTTCAGGTTTTCCCATCTATTTTGGAGCAAGCAGCTTGACAATGTGATCATTTTTTCTCCTTCCACTGGTAAAAACCAATCTGCCAGGAATATACGGCAACAGTAGCTACCAGCAACTAGTTTTTATTAGTATTTATCAGATACGGATTGGATGGCCTAAATTCACAAATGAATGTAGAGCCAAGCAGCCTCACTGAGGATTACCAGCAGCCCCAAGGGGACGAGTAAAAAGATGAATACATAAAACCCAGTTGTGCTTTGTGCAAGGTATAGACTACAGAGCACATCCATGCCAGGGAATAATCTTGCATAGTTCCCATCACAGGCTTTTCATTTAAACACCCCGAGATGCTGTCAGCCCTTCTCCCCACGGGCCATTTGACGAGTTGTCATAGCAATGCTGTTAAATGGCTTGTGTGTATGTGACAAGAGAGGAGAAAAAGGAGGACGTTAAACACTCCATAGAGTAAATGAACCACTTTATGGTTAAATACAACAAACAACGCCCCCACCTTCAGATCAATCAATAGCCCATTTGTTGGTTTTAGGGCCTCTGTGTGAGCTGGGCCCCTAAGTACCGTCATCAATGAATTACATTTAGTTTCCATGCCAACCTACTTGCTCTCTCTGATTTGGATTAGGATTCCTTATTTCTGAATTGAATATTTGAAGTGTAGAAAACCTGTTGTCGACCTTCTAAATAGGTTTTTGTAACATTATTAAAAACCCTTGAGACAGGAAATAGAAGCACATATTCTCATATTATAGGAGAGAACATAAGAAACAATAAGTCATAAATAACACTCACAAATTGGTAGAGTTGTTCTGTTTTTAGGCTGCACGTTGGACGAGTGGTTAGTGCGCAGGCTACACAGCTAGGAGACACAGGTTTGATTCCCGTCGGGCATCTCTGTGTGGAGTTTGCATGTTCTCCCCGTACGTGCGTGGGTTTTCTCCGGGTAGTCCAGTTTCCTTGCACATTCCAAAAAATTTGCATGTTAGGTGCGCCTTGTGATTGGCTGGCGACCAGTCCAGGGTGTACCCCGCCTCTCGCCCGAAGACAGCTGGGACAGGCTCTAGCATGCCTGCGACCCTTGCGAGGTTAAGCAGTAGAAAATGGATGAATGTTCTGTGTTGTTGTCTTTACTTCCTGTTTCTGTCTAATCGATTGTAAGACTACTGACACCTAGTGACCAGTGTGCAATACTACATGTCATCACAATGTCTTTGAATGCATGTTCTGAATGCCTTATATAGTGTATACAGTATGTATTTTAGTTCATTTAGACAATTTTATACTTGAAAATCCTTCATTTAGGTGAAAAATATTTCAAATTTGCTTAAAAGTGCATAGGTTTGGACTCATAATAGGCCATATTCATACACAAAATATAAGTGAATATATTTTTGAGACTGAAACCCCTAAATTCAAAACACAAAGTGGCGAGGGATTACTTTCAAACCCTGAATTAGAGATATTTCTATAATATTTCAGGTATTTCAGGTTACTTCTGTGTTGCAAAGTTTCTAATTTTCCTGGTACAAATTCTCACCTGTGAGCCACCTGTCTATGTCAATTCAGCTCATACCCTATTTGGATCAGGTGGTGCATTTATTTCCAAAACACCAAATGCCAAATGACAAAATTTGTCACCCCCCCAAAGAAAAAAAAAGAAAAGAAAAGTTGTTCATCCCTGGCTTATTATTTCTAGTTTCTTCAGGAGAAAGTTAATCTAATGAGCATTATCGGCAGCTAATGGGAATTATAATTAGGCAGATGCAGCAGATTATCTGCGCGTAATTAGCTGTGTCTGTCAGCTCCAATTAGCATGACAGGAATTAGGAAACTTTGGAGTTTGTTGGTGATGAGGAGCGAGGGAGAAGGGCATGGAGACGGAGAGATTGATGAGAATGTGCCTGCAGACGCAGTAGAGGAACGTTTTAAAGGTCAGATATTACATGATTTGTCATTGTAAATGAAATTATTTACAATGTGTGTGTCTGTAGCTTTAATGCTAATGAGCTGTGGAGCGAGGAGTGGGACATGAATGTCCGCGACACTAGCATAGTATGGCTACAGCGCTAACACTACAGTCATATTTTAACAGCAACATCATGCTAGGTTGTTTAATGCTAATGAGCCAGCTGAGAAGTGGGACATGATTGTTCGCAACACTAGCATAGCATAGCTACAGCGCTAACATTGCAGTCACATTTTAGCAGCAACATCATGCTAGGTTGTGTAATGCTAATGAGCTGTGGAGCGAGCTGAGGAGTGGGACGTGAATGTTTGCGACATTAGCATAGCATGGGTACAGCACTAACACTACAGTCACATTTTAGCAGCAATATCATGTTAGGTTGTTTCATGCTAATGAGCTGTGGAGCGAGCTGAGGAGTGGGACATGAATATTTGCGACACTAGCATAGCATAGCTACAGTGCTAACACTACAGTCACATTTTAACAGCAACATCATGTTAAGTTGTTTAATGCTAATGAGTGAGCTGAAGAGTGGGATGTGAATGTTCGCGACACTAGCATAGCATGGCTACAGCGCTGACACTACAGTCACATTTTAACAGCAACATCATGCTAGGTTGTTTAATGCCAATGAGCTATGGAGCAAGCCGAGGAGTGGGACGTGAATGTTTACGACACTAGCATAGCATTGCAACAGTGGTAACACTCCAGTCACATTTTAACAGCAACATCATGCTAGGTTGTAGCTGTAGCTCCAGTTTAAATTGCATCTGATTTAGCCCTCAGTGGAAAACATTTGGAAAACTGATATAAAAGCTATTCAAGGATATACGAGAATGAAAGGCATATGCCATAGTTTCCCTATAATACATACACTAAATGGTCATTTTTGTTATAAAAGCCGCTTGATTCGATGAATGAAGAGTGGCGAATTGTTCCATGCGGTGAAATCCGCCAGAATCCACGGTGAAATTGACCGAGGTATTATTGAGCATTAGAAGGGCTTAGCTTGAAAGTGCCTTGTTTCATTGAAATGAGCTCATTTAAATGTAAAACTGACATTATACGTTTTCCGGCTCTCTTAAAGGTGAATCAACTAATTAAGGGATAGATTTAATAAATACATTGAAAATAAAATCATCGTCTCCGTGACTCATCTGTGCTAAGCAAATCGCTTCCTAATGTTTTTAATCAGCCTCATATCAGCACGCCAACACCCTCCCTGGGTACCTTGTCAATGAACACCACAGCCAACTAAATAGCTCTTGATTGAGAAAGCCTTGTTACATTTGCATGGATTATCTCTTGTCTATTTGACCAGGCTGCATGTGTGTCAGTAAAGCACGCACAGTCAACAGCTGCTGTCAATAGGCTGGGGGGAGGCGGATGCCTTGACTGCACACATCCCTCGCTGAATGCACACATCCCTCGCTGAATGCACACCACACGCCCGTATGAACAGGCTCCCCACTGCAGACACGCATGCGCATATAAACCCATGGGAGGTTTCTATATATTCACAGTGACAGTCAATTTGGGATGGGCTTAAGCTTCTCTTTGCTTGAGGTTATTGATTAGGCTTCACAATCAACGCTGCGATGCCTCCGGAATGCGCGCACTAACCGATGTGTATCCCATGCCTTTTCAAGGACTTTTGTCCAGATTAAAAAACGAATAATTATTACATCATTGGCATGGAAATATGTCTATTTTGTGAAAAAAGTAGCTCCTGTACTCCTGTATACACTATTTCTATTTTAAAACTGATGATAAAATCTTGTCTCGTTTTGTTCTTGTGGATGGTTACAATGGTTGTTATAGTACAAGACTAAGTATTCAACAGTCAGGAACACATGCACACAAAAACTAACCCCACGCCCCCCCCCCCCCCCCCCCCCCCCCCCATCATTGGCATGGAAATGTTTCTATTTTGTGAAAAAAAGTAGCTCCTGTACTCCTGTATACACTATTTCTATTTTAAAATTGATGGTAAAATCTCGTCTAGTTATGTTCTTCTGGATGGTTACAATGGTTGTTATAGTACAAGACTAAGTATTCAACAGTCAGGAACACATGCACATAAAAACTAACCCCACGCGCTAACCCCCCCCCCCCCCCCCCCCAGTCTCAGCTACATACTCCCCCATCACAGCTCAAGGCTACTCGCCATCCCCAACAGACTCATGCTGTGTCAGTGCGCCTTGCTGTCGTCCCCCCGTCCGCCCCATGTTGACGCCTCGCCGCTCTGACAGGCACACTGAAACTGACAGCATGATTTGTACTCCAGCGCAAACAAGCAACATCAATTCTCATGAGACGCGGCCCTCGTCAAAATGCCTGGGAATTCCTTCGACTGTGTGTTTTGCATTTTGTTTTGTCTTGAGAGCGAAGAAGGTGAGCTGCGACGAGTTCAACAACTCACTCGCAGAAAGTACTTTTCTTCTTTGAGTGAGATGTTATTTCATGGTCTCGTGGGTACTTAAAATGTATTATCTGAAGGGCAGATTAAAAAAAAAAAGAACATTGAACGCTGTGTACAAATTGACCATGCTTCGCAGAACCCAAATCGGACTCCCGCCGGAGTGCTTGTACTGTTCATGCATATCCAGTGAAAAGTTAAGTGCAAAAGTATAGCAACTGTCTTTATTTGTGTCTTTATTTGTGGGAAACCTGTAGCAGGAAAGCTCATGTGTCCCATAAAGTCTTCCTGTTTTCCTGCCCGTTTGGAGGCGAGAGACGAGGGAAACAGACGCACATGTGGGTGAATGGCTGACTTTGGGCATTATGATCAGTTATTAACAGACCTTTTTGCTGTATGTTCTTAAAAAAACAGAAGAATGGTCCTGCTGTATATAGATGATCTTTGACTGTCATTAACTTGGTGTTTCTGTTTTGATTTATGACTGCATGGCCAAGTCAGATTAGAAAAGGTACCATTTTAAGCATTTTAGGAACTTGTAAGACCCCCCCCCCCCCAAAAAAAACAAAAACGAAAAAGGTTTTGGCAACCCCTCAGTACACCCGAGTCTATGGAAGAAGAGCCAAAAGCTGGTGGATCTAAATGGAGGATACATGGCCAAACACTCACTGGTTAGACTACTGCATTACTGTACCAACACTACAGTACAGTACTTTCTGTTCATTTACAGACAATTACCCTGGACTTTAAAGTAAAGTGAAAACACAAACCACACAAGGCATTAGGAAGCTTTTAGTTCCAGGCACTTTACTTTCCAGGATCTCAAAGTTCTTGGTTTTTTAGTGGAGGGACTCACTTTTGGTTTTTGTTCATTGGGATTGGTGGAGCAGAGGTTTTCCCATCGATCTGTGCCTGCAAGGGTGAGCGTGGTTCAAGCTGTGGCTGAGCCTGCCACGCTGCAGTGTGTGTCTTTTGGGCAGAATGTGTGGATTAAGGGAGGCCTGAACTTGAAACAAGAAAGGACAGAACAGTCAATAACACACTGATTAATGATAATGGCATGCAAGCCAGGGGGCTAATCTTTCTAAGCTGTTCCCCCAGCCCCCGCAATCTCAGAAGCGATTGACTAACAACATGGAGGACAAGAAGAGAAGGCAAAGCGATGTTGTGTATCGTTTCACGTTTTGAAATATAAGAGACAGTGCCAGCTAGTAATACTCCAAGTTTTAGACCTGACTTGGACTTGCAAACTGGCTTTAATTTTTATTTTATTTTATTTTTTTTACCAAGAACAAATGTTGTGTTGTGTCTGTTTACTGACATTTTGAACTGGCAACCACCAATATTTTTCTCCATCTGCATGATACAACAATGACATCTTCCACGTGCACATCCATCAGTGCAATTTTCTCTCACCTTGCTCCAAAACATGATCATAAAAAGATCACTTATGATAATAGCAAATTTTCTTCTGCTGTTATCCTGCGGCATCTTGTGACTGAAATGAAATGGAAATGAAGGTTTATTCCGTTCTTTCCCTCGCAAGCCGGCCCGTTCTATGACTTGGCAGCTATTTTCACAAATTTAAGAGGTGCTGATCCCCCCCTCCACCCTGTGCTCGTGCTTCATCCACTCACCTATGGATTTTCCCCAACCGTGCGTTAATTTATGCAGCCTCATGGATGCAATCACTTCCTATGTCCACAGTCGTGAAGGAGTGGCGGGATGCTGTGACAGTCTCAAGATGGATTGGACGCTCCTTCTAGTGTTTATCTGAGGAGCTTGTCATCAGTCAGTTGGATTGCAGATTGTTGGGAGAGGCCCACTCAGCTTAGCGAGCTTCAACTCGATGGGCATGATAAAGTGATTCATTGATTTTGGATCATTACAGATTTTGTCAACCACTCTTGTATCAAGTTTAGGTTGTGGAGTTGCAACACAATTCAGGCAATTGAGGCATACTTGATCTAATTACTTTCTGAGAATAGAAGTGATATCTGGTCTACGATATCCCCTCGCCACTTTAAATTTTTGGATGTCAAAAACAATAAATTTGGATTTTAGGACTGTGATGTTCATATTAGCAATGGCAGATACCTTCACCTATGTGTTTGGATGAGAAAGAAAAGAGTAGGAGACACAATAATATTGTCATCCATTGTCAACTCAGGTGGATTTTTAAAAGGAATCTTCTGTGTCCGATCCTGTTCAGTTGGATTTCCAGGTGGACGACTGCCACTGCCACCTGGACAAAAGTCTGGGTTATCAGACATTTCAGACTCAGAGTCCAACCCTGTTACTGCCTCTCCATCATCCAGCATCTTGTAGGCATGGATGAGGAAACATAATGTTTTCAATAGATCAATATGTAGCCATATATAATTTTGTGAACCTCCGTCTGGCTTGGTCATTCTGCACATTGTTTTGCACTGTTTTACAGTATCCCAATGCTATAGTATTCCAGATTGACAGTATCTCTGACAGGTGTAATACCTATACTGCATATTATATTTTACAAAACTGTGCTAGTGTTAGCTATAAAGTGTGCCCAACAATACATATAGTAATGTTAGCCAGCTAGTGTCAGCTAGTTATAAAGTAGACTAATTTGTTGATAAATAATACTAACACTATCATGAAGGACACACACACAATATCATATGAAAATAATACTTAAATGTATGAGCACTTGATGTGTAAAATAATCTTCCTGAGGGGTGACACTTCTGATATAGTTTGTGTGGTCGACAGTTAATTTATTCCTGACAGCCAAAGTTGATAAGAATCAAAGGTTCCTATTGGATTCCATAGAAAATGCATGCGGGTCATTTTTGACCCACTTATGGAAGGTTGGGGTAGTAACACAAAAACAAAAATTTCTTAAAATGTATAAAAGGTAAGTTAAAAATTTGAATGGCATTATATCAAAAACATGTTTTTTGAGGAATACCTGGAATATGAAATGACAAAAATTTTTCAAATCCAAAGATATTTCAAGAAAACAACCTGACCGGGTCTCCCAGCTGTGATGCCTGCACGTTAACGGTTATGACCTTCCAAATAGACTTTTTAACATTAGAAGCCCTCTAGACATGAAATAGCATCCCTATAGTCACCTTTACACTTCTATGATCAAACTCCACACAGAGATGGCCGAGGGTGGAATTGAACTCGGGTCTTCTAGCTGTGAGGCCTGCACGTTAATGTTTATGACCATGCATTTAAGGGTTAAAGCATTAAATATTCTGCTACTATTGGCGATAATACATGTGTTTTTTGGTGTTGTTTTCCAATTACCAGCTCTCTTGGCCCTGCACTTCCTGGTCAAATTCCTGCTGAGTAGTTTATTCACTTCACTAAAACACAAAAGGCATCAAGATGACTGATCAGTGGGTAGGAGCCGGGCCAGGGCTGATCGATGAGGCCTTGGGTTGGGCGGTGATGAGGGGATGTGGTCATTTTGGTAGCAGACTGGACAGGTAGGCTGACAGACGTACAATCAACGGGCCAATCAATGAGGACTTTTGCTGAGCCTGCTCGGGATGTGCTATCATCTTAACTGATGTGTTTGCTGTGGCTCTGCAGATATTTTTTTTTTTAATTCCTGTACTCCATGAAACTGAAAATCAAATGCACAATAAATGCTCTCCTTGTGTGTGCAGAGCAGTTGGTTGCACTCCAGTCTGTTTTGTTTGTCTGACCATCACATTAATGGACTCTATTGATTAGAAGGACTCGAAAACAATGGCGGCAACTTCATGTTAGCTTGTCCTTTCAACCACTTTCTACCACTTTCAAATGCACATTTGCTTTTGCACACAAGATTTCCAGTTACAGTCGGTAGAATAATTCAGATTTAAAGCCCCGCCGGTGCCCTCATTAGGGGCAGGCTATTGAACCTCAGTAGGCACCGGAATGTGTCAAGGAAGCAGTCGCCTTCGGGCTCACGTAAAGCTTAAGTAAAGCAGTAAAGCTAAAGTTCAGCTTGCTTGAGGTGAAAATTAAATACTCAAGGGTTCCTACTTTCTTTGAATATGTTGCTGATAGTCAATGTGAGTTCAATTTCAACAGCAAAAAGAAATATTTGGATTGCACACTAGCTATTACCATGTTGGCCATACTGTCATTTCTCTATTTGGTTTTGAGTTTGCCACAATCCAAAAGTAGGTGTGTTTTTTCATGCATTTTGTCATGTTGACCACATTTTTTTTAATTTTGGAAAACTCCAGCCAGGCTGAATACTTTCAAAAACCCCATCTTCAGTGTATGTATGTGCATGGACAGCAAAAAATGGCTTATAACGCTCTCGACTCCCAACAAGAAATTTAAGTTCTTGCATTGGATATAAAGAAAGCTTCTGATAGTGTGTGGCACTGTGGTCTTCTGTTAAAACCGACCTCATTTGGTATTCAAGAAGCTCTACATGGTAGGGTTTCATCTTTCTTGGCCTCTTCAGCATCTGCTGGTGTGCCCCAAGGGAGTGTACTTGGTCCGTTACTCTTCCTGATGTATATTGTTGATTGAGCTTCACACTGTTTGCGGATCATTCAACTATTCACGTTACCATTAAGAGACATATCTGCAAGCGAGACTTGGACGCCCTTGAGAAATGGGGTTCTGATGGGTGCATCAGAAAACTGCTAGGATATTATACATGCTGGGACGTACTAAAAAGTTCCTCCCTTTCTGAGCACAAATCACCATCTACAAGGCATACATATAAGCACTTATGGAGTATGCTTCTCCTATTTGGAGTGGAGGAGGCACCGCAGCACTCACGCTATTAGACAAGCTGCAGAGGAAAGCTCTCCGATTACTGAAAATTGAGGAACCACTCAGAGTAGGAATTCTCCCACTTCAGCATAGCAGGAAAGTTGCATCTCTTTGCACTTTTTACCGACACTTCTTCATGAAAGCAGCCGATGAAATAAAGTAGCTTGAATCTCCTGCCTAAAACAACAAATACACAGATAACCTGATCTTCTGTGAGTAGTCACCCCGATGTATTCAATATTCCCAAATCCAACACCCAGTGTCATCTTTCTTCCTATATACCAAGAACAGCGGTTGTCGAACTGTCTGACCAACCAGATTTCCAGAGATTCCTAAAATTAAATGTTTCAAGTCAGCAGTTATTTTTTGATGCAGGTATTTACACCCTAATTTCCTGTGTAAGAGCTGCTACTTTTTTCTCATCTTTGAACCATGTGACGTAGAGTGATGATGCTTACAGTAGCGCTTCCTTTCGGACTACTCAGACCACCAGCTGTGTCTATTGAAACAGGGCACATGGATGACATGATATTGTAGCTATACTCTGTGCTCACATGTTGCGCTGAATAAATTGAGCCAGTTTTTCCTCTTGTCAAAGAGTGACTTTATATGCCCAACACCTCGGACACTAAACTATCACCAATGTGTTTGGAAAGGCTGGACTACTTTGTGATGAGGACAACTCAAGCCGTAGGGAATTTGCCTCGTGACAAAAGACGCTCAGAGTGACAATGAAAAAGAGAGAGGCTGACAACATGTGTGACAAAGGAATCATGAGGTTGTTCAAGTGTGAAGATGAGGATGACGTAAGTGGTGTTAGTTGCCAGGAAAAGGACGAAAACATACTAAGAAGACTTTTTGCGTACTTGACAAAAAAAACATATCTACTTTTGCTTTACATTGACGAGCAAAGCACTTTGAAAGACACTGCTGCTACCGCAAGTTATTGTTATTTTGGAAGAAAGGCGTGAGCATGTCAAGGACATGTTTTTGTGTGTGACTGAGCTGCTTTGACAATACATCGAAGGCTTTCTTTTGTTGTGACTACAGTATCTGTTTTGTTATACATAACTACACTCATGGACGAAGTTCAGCAAGACAAGGTCAGACACACAGGATTGTTTCAGCACCACAGCAGAAAGAGAGAGGAGAGAGGTATAAGTCAACTACACTTTACAGCATGATTCTCATACTTTTTGTGTATAACCAATTTTAATTCTCTGTATTATTGCTATACCAGACACCTTCTGCATTGCTCCACAATGCCGCTCTCAAACTGTGCAGCAGACGACGACAATGTAGGACAATTTATCCCGGATTAGCTCTTAACACATTGCTGCTGTGATATGTGTGGATGTTCCCAAGCAAACAATATCAATGATTCAGCAGGAAATAAAGTTGCTTGTCAGCAGTTGGCAATATGTCCAAAAAGTCTAGACAAATAAATATTGCACAGGTTTACAAAGAGAGCGTAAAGCGATCACAGCCGCAATCCATTGCCTTGAATTGCTTTAGTCCTTGTGTTGATGGGCTTGTCACTGTGGTCACACTTTTCTTATCACTGTGGCTTCAGCCTTTATTCATTCTTTTCCACAGAAAGTACAAAGTAATGGACTTTATTTGCTACTTCTACAAAATGTAAACATTAGCGGAAAGTTTTTTTCATCACATTCCTGGCAAAATTACTATTTTTTGATCACATGCAAATCAAGTATCAAATGGTTCCAGCTTTCCTGGATTGCTTTGAGTGTGTGGTGAAATCCTGACAGAACTTGGACAGAGAAAGGCGTTAGTGAAAGGTACGCTGCATCAGGGCCGGAGAGCTGATCGATGGCGAGTTAATTGGAAAATGGGGGCAGGAAATGTGATAATGTGGCCCAGTCACTGCGGTCGCACTCCTCAGCCTTCGCTGTCACTTCCTCTGAAGTGCAGGGGTCCTTAGTCTAGGGGTGCTCTAATAGGGTGAGTGCCACTTGTTGACCTAAATCACTGTTCCTTGAGCTGATGGCCACCTAAGTGCAAGCGTGCAGCTTAAGTGTGTGGATCCTATCCGTAGTAAATTTGCATAGACGCAGAGGTAACTATAGATAAAAACACACTGGTTTGTCACTTGAGCAGTAAACGCATCAAATCTGACGAGATCCCTCTGAACGTACCAGGGCGTGTTTGATTGACCAAGCGGAACCTACCAACATGGCTCACAGATGTGCTAATAGCAAACTGACAGGAAAAACTATCAGGCTGACAGGAAAGAACAAAAGCAATTACAGTGAAGAGGAGCCCGGAGCCAAAGAGCAATGGCGGCAACACTTACCAAAATAAAAACCAAAATATCAGTCCGAAAGTTAGACTTTCAACATGTACAGTACATTCCACAGCCAATGTGAAGTCATTTCAATTTGGGAGGACATAAAACGAAAAGGGAGAAAGGCTGCAGGACACAACAAAGTTTATTGGAGCGCTACATAAATGTCTATAGAATTGCTAAATTGACTATTTGAAGAAAATCGAAATGGACAACAAAGCCGGTGCATGCTGCAAATTATTGCAATTTAAGTAGCGACGGGCGACTTCCAATCTGAAAATTCTTATTTGTATAGCATAATAGCGTAGCTTTAAGTTCAGATCGCAATGTTCTCAAATGGATTTTTGTGTGGCTGTTTGTTTTTCACAGACATATCATCTGGGACAGTATACAATCATGTGTCACTGGGAGGCAGGACTAATGGTAATGGTAATGGTAATGGTAATGGTAATGGTTTATTTCATTTGAACATGCATCAGATTCCAATTGAGTGCATCACATAATTAGTTCACAGTTCCACAAGTCCAAAAGGAGTAGGAAGAAGCAAAGCTTATTAAATCCTACCCCTCCATCTGGTACTTTTACAATCAGTAACTGTTACATTTGTTCACTTCCTGCTTTCCATAATACAGTTTAAGGTTTTTTTTTTTTTTTTTTAATAATGCACCTTGTACCGAAGTACGAGGTGATATGACCATACAATGACATAATGTGTACCATAGTAACTGTCAATATAGTGATAAATATAGCACATCATGACTGGTTCAAGACTCTTCAACCTTGTATCATTCCCAGTATAGATGTTAGCTGGTTCTGTATGTATATGTATAGTGGTTAGCACGTTGGCCACAGTCGGGATAATCTGGGTTTGCATCTGTTTGGGTATTTCACAATCAACCCGAAGTTCAAGACATTATAATATCTGCCTGTACAGAGCTCATGTCAATAGTTTGATGCTCAAAGGTCTTCACTTGGTTGGCTGTCTTCTCTTGAATCCCCCATTGAGTCGTTGTGTTCATAGCATCTGCACTTAAAGTCCTCTTCTGCTTCACCAGCCTTTGCATCGCATAATAAGTGGAATTCCTCCTTCTGGGTGAATCCTGTTGCAGCTTCTTAACAGGCAGGTTCAGCTCTTTTTGTATGTCTTTAGGACGACTGTAGCAAGCGGTGAGTCCTTCAAGGGGCCTCCCCACAGCCTCAGCATCTGCTATGTTCACTAGGTGTGCGCCATACAGGGTATACTTGACTTGATATGCCAACTCTGATGTTGCTTTTGCATTGTTAAAAGTACATGCACCCATTAGACCAATGGGAATGGGTATTTTATAGGCTGGAGGAACTCCACAAGTTTAGTGACATCTTGCACGATTGAGAAGGTCTGGCTATCCATTCGGATGCTGTGAAATTTTGTCATTGATTTTTTTGCCCAGGGGCCATTATGCTATTTTTGTTTTTTTTCTCCATTGACTCCTTTGTGGGTGGCACGGCGGTCGAGTGGTTAGCGCGCAAACCTCAGAGCTAGGAGGACCAGGGTTCGATTCCACCCTCGGCCATCTCTGTGTCGAGTTTGCATGTTCTCCCCGTGCATGTGTGGGTTTTCTCCGGGTACTCCGGTTTCCTCCCACATTCCAAAAACATGCTAGGTTAATTGGTGACTCCAAATTGACCATAGGTATGAATGTGAGTGTGAATGGTTGTTTGTCTATATGTGCCCTGTGATTGGCTGGCGACCAGTCCAGGGTGTGCCCTGCCTCTCGCCCAAAGACAGCTGGGATAGGCTCCAGCACCCCTGCAACACTCGTGAGGAAAAAGCGGTAGAAAATGAATGAATGAATGACTCCTTTGTCGTGACAGCTGGGTAGTTTTTTAAGTAATTATCATTATTATTATCATCATTATTTGTAATTTTTCAATGTGTGGCAAGTAAAGGCATTTCAGTGCTTTGGGGAAACTCCATAAACCTGATTGGATTATTAGTTTGGTGTGGTAGGACACTTTGGAATGAACTGCATTGTCTGATCTCTGATCTCTTCTTTCCACAAAGCTAGGACGGAGAAAGAGAATTTAGTTAAGGATTTTCGATCTACTCCTCTTTTGCCTCCGTGGTTAATCAATTGCTGTTAGTCAGCTTGCCGTTTCAGTGCTCGATAGAAGCAGTTAAATGAGGAAAGAAAACAAGAAGTTTGGTGAAAACAGAACAGGCGTCAGGACCAAACAAAAAGGGTCTGTAGCCCAGTTTCATACTCGGGGGGGGATCACAAACATGTCACCAGAATACGATGAACTGCCACACATGAGTGACAGTGATGGGCACTGTGGGTCTAGCAGCCGTTCCTCCACCCCCTCAGCTCAATTCCCAAGGCCTGGTCTCTATCCCTGTGACAAGATGAGGAGATGTTGTGTGAGTCGCAGCGAGACCATCGTCTCACTCCAATTCACTATTTCACTCACTGTTGTCCTTTATGTGGAATTTCTTCATTAGCATTTCTAGGAATATAATAGTTAGCAACAGTAGCCTCTTAGAATGACCGAATATGTTGTGTTAGGCGTTGAACAATACTTTATATAGCAGGAAACCTTACTTTCACACCTGGTCAAGAGCTATGTAAAGGTCTACCATAAATCACTGGATGCGGTCTCCCAATTCTGCCATCGCTAAGGGGGTTCAAAGACTCGAGGGATAAAGAAAACTAAAATGAACTCCATGCTAGATCATAAATCCCGTCCACAGTGAGCTGACGATGCAAACGGCAACCAGTGGGTTTCCTCTGTGATGTTCCGGTCCAATGTCGCTGATTGCATTGTTGGAAATGTCCTAAATTCCGTGCAAACTGTAAGAAATAGTATGGATGACGAATCGCTTCATGAAAGAACTGAGTTTTCATGAACAGACTTTATTATTTTGCCAATAGAATATCTTTAATAGCTTTTTGAAGGTGAGAAATAGAAAACAAATACGTTTCCTTGATGAATGACAAATGTTATCATCAATCAAGCTAAACTCTACTCATCATTCTTTTGTTTTGGGATTTTCCAATCACAAAACATGCAACTTAACGATATTTAACATTAATTACAAGTGCGTTAAGCTCCTTCCGAGCTTTTTTTTTTTTTCTAATCACACAGCGCTGGCGTTATCAAACAGGCACCACCGTAAAAGCAGCCTCCTCTTTTCTTTCTTCCTTTGACTATCTCAGCCTTAACGCCGCCATTTATTTAGCTCGGGTGGACAAGCCAATCTTGTTTTGTGCGGCTGTTGCCTTCCTGGAAAGCTTGCCTGGCTTACTTGTATCTCCAACTTCATCAAGTTCCTGATGAAACCTATACCGGCCCTCCTCGAGATAAGCTAAGGCGGACAACCAGATATATCCATCATTCGCCTACTTAGCACACACGGACATACGCTTACCTGTGTATGTGTGCCAGTGTTGATATATAACACTATAGATTCTCTTCTCAGGAGAATTTAATGGGATTTTGTACAAAGAGTAAGCTGAAACTACAGTCAGTAGAACTGATTGAAAATATGATAAAAACTAAACTAAGAAATAAATACAACATCAAATATACAATTAAACTACAACTACTTCCTATGCAGGCCACATAGCTAGGAGACCTGGTTCGATACCCCACACGGGAGTGGAGTTTGCATGTTCTCCCATTGTGCCCCTCCTCTCGCCTGGAGACAGCTGGGATAGACTCCAGCATGCCCGCGACCCTCGTGAGGGAAAAGTGGTATAGAAATTGGAACATTGGAACATTACATTGATGAGACAACCACCGCCATGTATGTAACATATTTAATGTGTCATTTATGTTTAAGACGTCTACTATTATGTCAACTATATTGGAATTCTGGAACCAATGAACTGCGATAAATGAGGGACGACTGCATCTGTACGTTATTTTTATATATATTGTATTAGTTAGGGGCGGCACGGCGGTCAAGTGGTTAGCGCGCAGACCTCACAGCTAGGAGACCAGGGTTCAATTCCACCCTCGGCCATCTCTGTGTGGAGTTTGCATGTTCTCCCCGTGCATGCGTGGGTGTGAATGTGAGTGTGAATGGTTGTTTGTCTATATGTGCCCTGTGATTGGCTGGCGACCAGTCCAGGGTGTATCGCCCGAAGACAGCTGGGATAGGCTCCAGCACCCCCGACCCTCGTGAGGAAAAAGCGGTAGAAAATGAATGAATGAATGAATGTATTAGTTAGGTCTTCGACTGAGTGTTTAAGATGAAAACAGAGGTACTGCTCTACACCAAAGATCATACATTGTGTCGCCTGAGTTCAGCTGGCTAGTTAATCATCTTTGATAGCATGCAGTACTTGTACACAATATTTGTTTGTGCACCAAGACAGCGAGAAGTCCGCCTCGACCCCAGTTAGCTGTGATGTGCCTGGGAATAGCCGCTCATGTGAAAAAGGGTGCAAAGGTTTGCTCAATGTTTGTAATTGACTTGCTGTGCCAAGTACAAGTGCATGCATTGGAAAGAAGTAGAATTGGTTGTCATGGTAGTCCTCCTGGGGGTGGGGGAAAAGTGTTGCATAAATATGCAGAGAAAGATTAATTGCGCTCGGGACGATGCGGGGGCAGGTGTGTATGATGTTATCGGTTCGTCATTTTTGGCGTCATGGAGACATGACAACCACACAAACCTTGACAACGATGTCTTCTCCGCAGCGTCTTTTTTTCGGTGGCTTTCCATGGTCAGTGCGTACACAAGGTCATTTAGTTACTGATCAATAGCTCGTATCGAGCCCCCACCTCCTCCCCTGTTTCTGAAGCGGCCGTTAAATCGATGCGAACAAATGAAATTAAGCTCCTGGGTGGCTCTGAGGAGCAAATGATCTTCCTGTGATTAATAACACACTGTAAACGCGCCGTGCTCATCGCACGTATGTGCGAGGATTTTCCTTTGCCTTGTTTTCTCGAGGTAAGACCTCGGGGAATAAAGCTCTGCTAATGGTGTTTATCTGCGGGAGCGCCATTTGCCATAACAGCGAAAGAACAAATGGTGTTGTTTACAGAAATGGAAGTATATTGCTTTTGGATTCCTGTCATTTGAGAATTTTTTTTTTTGAGGCTTAAGTTGTTTATCATCATTCTCATTGGTGACATCTCAGCCAGTGTTAGAAGGATTGTGGTGAATTGAAGAAAAATAAACACAGGATACGTACAGTTGAGGTCACAAGTTTACATCCGCTCATCATGGGCATGGATGTCATCTTTTTGCAGAGTGAATGAATGGAATTGCAGGTTCATAATGCAGTATTGAATCTAAATTATGTCTTTTTTTCGCTTATTATGTCTACTATATTGTGTAATACGAGTGTAGAGTTGATATAGGGGTGTTACTTCATGTCTGGAGTGCTCTAATAATGTTAAAAAAACACATTTAGAAGGTTGAAAGCAGGTTTTCTTTGCACTTCAATTCATAAATAAAAAGTCTGACTTTGTATGCTGTACATTTCCCCCTGTATTATAACATATTTATAAACTAGTACCAACTTTGTGTAAATATGAATGCAAAATAAAACGGCATATTTTTGGAGGAAAAAAATGTTTTGACGAATATAAACGTATCACCAAAAAAGTTACATGTGCACTAAGTTAGAAAGTGGTATTTGAGTGTTTTTATTGAAGTCCAAAATGTACTTTATTGTAGTAAAAACCTTTTAGCATCCTCTCCTGCTCTAAAGTACATGACAGGAAGTTGTAATTCAGCGTAACGACACTAATAATTGCCTTGATCCTTTTCATTATATTCTGTGCATCAGCCTGCCTTTTGCTGCATTGGGGCCTAAATAGAGAAATGGTTTCCCGCTCTGCTCTCAGCCCAAGACCATTTATTAAGCCGTGTTTATCATTCATAGTGACCCCGGTTAAGTGTCCTGAGAATTATATTTAAGGCCGTGGGTCCCAGTCGGCAATTAAGTACAATTCATTACAGCAGTCATACAAGACCTGCAGGGGGGAGAAAGGTACGAGCGGTGGCAAAACACTCCAGCAAGGAGGGAGAAGGCATAACAGATGGAGGGAGAGGCAGTGTGAGATGAATATAAAAAGAAAGTCTACTGTAGAACATACAGAAGGGACTCTGTTTGTAAGCGAGCCAGCCGCCATCTTGTCGTCTCTTTCATTGTGTTGCATTGATGCTGTGAGATGTTGCTGTGTTTTCTAGTTTGGCAGAATGATGCCCCATCGGCGACACTATCTACACATGCAGCACCATGCTACTTAAGCTGGACTTGATTTTTTGCGTTAGACTTTTCACTGTGTGACATGCTATAAGAACAAGAAACACTACATACACAGCCGGCATGCTGAACTAAAGAATTAAAATGCTGGTCATAAAAATGACTGATGAGTGAAAAGAGCAGGACACAGCACCCAAATGGCTGACATAAGGCATTGAAATAGCAAACGCTCCACAGAGATAGCTGATATTCTTCACTGAAAAAAGCAATACAGTCCACAAATATGGCTACATGCAAACATGGCTGACATGCTGCCCTGACAAAGGAACACAATCAACAAAGATGGCCGACATCATAAAAGAGCAAGATGCTCCAAAAACATGGCCGCAAATGTGCTGAAACTGGTCACAAACATGACCTGCAACAGTCCACAAATATGGCCGACATAAAGCAATAGAACAGAAACAGTGCTCCACAAACATGGCCGACATGCAGAGCCGAATACTGTTAATTTAACTGGATTTTCCAGCCTTCGATTTTAAATGTTAATGTCTTGCTTAACTAAAGTACAGGAAGTAACATCACATGTTTACACTGGCACAATGACCCAAACTTCATGACCACAGTTGAGGATCGATGGTTAAATTGAAAGCTTTACCTTTCATCTCAAGTTCTCCTCAGTCTTGTGGTCCAACCTACAATTTGAAATAATACAAATAGAATATTTAAAATAAGGCATAAAAGTGAATACAAGTGCTAGGATTAACTAAGCTCTGCTTCTTCCTACTACTTTTCAGGCATGTTGAATAGTGTGAGGGTAAACACACGTTTCTCTTCAATGTAAAACCATGAACATGATTGTGTTTGCCACTATCACTGTCGACGGTGTATGCCCCCTTGACACAAGGGCATCTTTTATACTTACAAGCACTTAAAATATACCGCTGATGTTTTATCATGGCCAAGACTTTTTCCACTTATTGCCTTCCAAAGCAGCCCAAATTTGAACAGACTTATCAGAAAATTGAAAATGAAAAATGCAAACTGAGTTTCTATGAAAGTGCTGTTGTGTGAATGTTATTTGGAAAGGGAGATCAGTCTCTTCTTTTGCTTCCAGAACCCTTTGCAAACCTTGCAATCCTCCCTGTATTGTTAGCATGTGATAATCCTGATTGATTTCTGGTTGGTTACAGTAGATCCTTTTCATACACTTGGAAGCATACTGTACCTCCTTTTTGTGTGCCAGAGCCTAAAACACAGTTTGAGACATGTTTGTGTTTTAACAGTTCTAACAAATGTCACTTGTGTTTTTCCCAAACTTTAACAGTCACGTACACCATTAGACATTTGATCTGAAACCATGTACTCTTGACTCCTGCACACTTAAATATTGAAATATTGAACAGTTAATTGGTTTTGTAGTACTTCCGGGTCAGAAATGTGTTCTTTGCATGGTCACATCTTGATAAAGTTCCAAATGAGCTCTGATGAATAGAAAAGTAATAATTCTTTATGATCTTTTATTTGAGCTTGTCCTCTCACGATGGCATGGTTTCAGTAAACTAACATACCAAATTAAAGATGATTTACCAATCATGATAAAACATATCGGGAGTACAAAAATACACTACATACAACCAACGATAAAGCCTCATTTTCGGGAGAATCCCCACTCAGTGACAGGTTACCACCACTGCTCAGTGCAGGGATGTAAACACCAGTATGAATGAATCTTCCAGTCTGAGTCCACTGGGCTGGCGCCAGTTCACAGCAATGCAATTTGCTGTGGCACCTAGTGTCACCAATAAGGTGCCTAGTAGCGTGCAGTGGCTCAAACTGCCTCCCAACTCGCTCGTGGTGGCCTGTAACGGCGACAAGAAAATTTCAAAATGTTTGAAATCTTTGTGGCGCCACTTACATCAACGCAATCGGTGTGACGTGTCCACCAAGTGGAACCAAATGTCGCAAACAATCCACCTTTTGGAATCCCCTGGAATGTAATGGTGCGAGCCAAGTTGCGCCAATGGAGTCCACTGGGCTGAGTGGACTCCTAGCATTATATTATTATTTGTTGTTCATTATTATATAATGAACAACTTCATGCTCTGTGTCCTTTCTGCGCTCTTCTTTCTGGGCCGTGAGGCGTTCATGCGCACTTGTAATTGTGAGTGATCGGCACTTACCCCCATGACGATTGGTGGATAATTTTACCATATTGACCAGCATACAAGACACTATTTTTTCCTGAGAAAACAGTATGTGTTGTCTTCAAATGGGGTCTTGAGGTTTCTATGTCATTTCTGTTTGTAATTTTAACACCAGTCCCTGTTGCATTCACAGGCCCTTAAATGTATAGTTTAGAGGCTTTTTATGAAATCCGAGCAGGTACATATAGCAGGATTTCATTGGAATATTCGAGGTCGGCCATGCAATAATAAACACCCAAACGCAGTCAAGGGAAGTCGCTCATTGACAGGGTTATATACAGGTTTAACATTCAACTGGCGGCGAGTGTCAAGAGTCTGAACTTTAATAGACTGAGGCAGTCCAAAGGCTCAGACATTGGGATTCTTAAAGAGACTGAAGTGCAAGTATGGCTAAATGAGTAAAATCTTCGTCTTCAAGGCTTTTTTGTTGTTGTCAGCGAACAGAAAGAGCCGGGAAAAGAATTGTTAAAGTTGTATGCCAAAGTTGATGTTCTTTGGATTGACTTTGCTTCTCGATAGCTTAATTGTGTTTAGGTCTATCTTCAACGAAAGGCATACAACATATATACATACAGTATAAACGTTGGCAATTTAATCAGGTTTTTCTCTAGATACTCTTATACTTACATCTATATATTTGACTGAAAAGTTGTTTAGTCATACCAATCAAATAAAAATCCTAGTTCAAGAGTAATCCATCCAAAACAAAGTTATGTGGCTATATCAATTTTAAGATTTTCTTACTGGTTTTTAAATGTCTTAACGGCCTTGCACCTTCTTATTTATCTGATCTGCTTTTACCATATCAACCCCCGCGGACCTGCGGTCCTCCGGCACTGGCCTTTTAACTATACCAAAACCCAGAACGAAAACCCACGGTGAGGCAGCATTTAGCCACTATGGCCCCCACCTGTGGAACAGCCTGTCGGAGAGCCTCAGGACTGCGGAGACTGTTGATATTTTTAAAAAAAGATTAAAGACACACCTTTTTAATCAGGCTTTTAACTAATATTTTAAACTTTTTTTAATGTTTTTATCTTTTTAGTCCTATTTTATGTTTTTAGTTTTTAGCTTTTAACTTCAGTATTTTCTCAGGGGGGTCCTCCACACTGGGAGCTGGGTTCCTTCGACCCGGCCGGCTGGGGGTTCCTCCCTTTAATGTGGGGGTCTGCCCGTCTGTCGGAGTCGGGGGGCCCGAGTGCTGGTCCCCCGATGGCACGGCCTGCTTGATCCTCAGTGCCATGCCATGTCTCCCTACTGTGTGTGATTGTTTGATTGTGTGTGTGTGTGTGTGTGTGTGTCTAGTATGGAGAGTGGGAGGGAGGGGCTTTCTTTTGTTTCTTTGTTTTTCCTTTTAATTGTGGTAATTGTTTGTAATTCTGTAAAGCACTTTGTGTTGCATGTCTTTGCAGGAAAAGTGCTATACAAATAAAGTTGATTTGATTCTGTCAATAAAAAAACACTGAATTATTCTGTTATAATGACATTTGTCATTTTACCTGCATATAAATCAGACACTGACTCCTCCCAGCCATAGATAGCAGTCATTACATTGTAATGCATTTTGTCCACCAAGTGACAACCCTTCAACATGTCCTGCAGAACAGTCCAATAGTCATAGTTGTGCCGTCTGCTAATGACTTTGGTGACCATTTGCCTTTTCCTCTAGTGCTGCTGCTCGGAGGTCAGCGTTTCTTGAGTAAACTGTTGTGACAGCTGTTGAATGGACTTGCCATTACATGAGACAGTCACGCTCCCCATGGCGTAGCTTGTAATAATTCCGCCAATCCCTTGACATTTGGTCTAGCGCTGTGTTCCATCAGGTCTTCTTTTGGTTTATCACCTCATACTCATCACTTTGTACTCTTTGGACTTCAAGAACATCTTGGCTACGTATATTTTTTGATATTTACTTTAGTAATAGCGGCAGGTGTATTCTGCGCACTGGTAGCCAGGCCTTCATAGCGCCTTCCCACAGTGCAACAAACATTTCACACTTATGCCATTCATTGCAAAACAGACCCAGCCATGTTTGCAACTGTATGAGTACATTAGATATTTACTCAGTGTGTGTGTGTGTGTGTGTGTGTGTGTGTGTGTGCTAAGCCTTGTCATCTTTTCAAGGCGGCCAACAATAAAGGCAGCAACACCGCCTCGGTGTGATTGCAGCCACCCAGGTATATCGTCTTTTCTCCCCGTACTCAGTGGGTGAGGGGGGAATGTTTCAGTAATCCAATTTAGAAGTGCGCAACAGATTTGTCATGCAGTGACTTTGGAACACAAACTCTCCCTAATGCGAAAATCTACTGCGTCAAACTGGGGGAAAATATAACTTGTAAGCTTTAAACCTTCCCTTTGCCGTCTGACTGACTGATTTGAGTCAAAGCTATTCATCATCTGTGATGAAAGGCACAGTGGGGTTAGAGGTCACATGGGATCTTTGAGAGATTTACAGAAATACCCTGCAGGAGGGTGAACCCAACGTCACCTCTCGTCTGGGCGGCCTGCCTTTAAATGTGCTTGTGAGGGTAAAGTCAACATATGAATCAATAACAATCCATCCTGTTAACCACAGCCTTAGAGACCGGTGAATCTATAGTGGATCCATCAATGGTACTCAAGGTTTGTGTACATTTAAGCTG
Source organism: Doryrhamphus excisus (assembly GCF_037039965.1). Classification (NCBI taxonomy): domain Eukaryota; kingdom Metazoa; phylum Chordata; class Actinopteri; order Syngnathiformes; family Syngnathidae; genus Doryrhamphus; species Doryrhamphus excisus. The sequence continues at coordinate 15,128,212 of NC_136358.1, read as the reverse complement.
TTAAATAAAGCTGTGTTTCAGGCTGTAAAGCTTTAGGAAGCTAGAATGAAATAACACCCGTGTACGATTCTAGCATTTATGGTACTTTTGTGTAATATGCAAGTAACTTTCTGTGAGTGAAGGCAAAATGTTCTTATGAGTCGCTCACTGAATTGAACCAGATACTCAATTACCTCAAGTCACCCATCACAGACCGCATGAGCAGAAACCTGCAGATTTGACAGCCGTGGTGTCGATGACAGGTGAGCACCCCCATGAACAACATCAATGACTGAACGGGGGGTTCAGTCATTGAAACTCGAGTCTTCATCAAGCACCGGTGAGTCAGTGAAAGTCAAGTCTATGTCGAGTCCTCGTGAGTCAGAGATACATAAGTCTTTGTCAAGCACCCAGTGAGACTCAGGTCTTAGTCTAGTACAGAAACCTGGATCTTTGTCATGTACCCAAGTCAGTCAGTAAAACTCGAGTCTTCGTGAAGTCCCGTGAGTCAGTAAACTTGACTCTTTGTTGTAAGTTAGTGAAACTCACTTCTTTGACAAGTACCACTATGCCAGTGTCTTCATCGAGCACTTGTGAGTCAGTACCACTTGAGTTTTTATTGAGCGTTGAGTCATTTAAATGCAATCTTTGTCAAGGACCAGTGAGTCAGTGAAACTCGGTTCTTCGCAGAGTATCTGAGTCAGTGAAACTCGAGTGTTTGCCAGGTGAAACTTGGGCTTTCACCCAGCACCTGTGAGTCAGTAAAACTTGAATCTTCGTTGAACTCCTGTGAGTCAGTGAAACGTGAGTCATCGTCCAACACCCTTACGTCAGTGAAACTTGAGTCTTTGTTGATCACCCATGAGTCAATGAAACTCAAGTCTTTGTCTTTGTCCAGCACTGGTCAGTCGGTGACACTCGAGTCAACATTGAACACCAATCAGTCGGTGAAATGCGGGTCTTTGTCGAGTACTATTGAGTCAATGAATGTATACACACACCTCTACCCTTGTTGGTTTTCCACTAATGGATAGTACTGAACATGTCTTGTACTGTTAATGGCAATCAAATCAAATAAAGTCGAATTGTTTAAAAATGGGCACGGCGGTCGAGTGGTTAGCGCATAGACCTCACAGCTAGGAGGACCAGGGTTCGATTCCACCCTCGGCCATCTCTGTGTGGAGTTTGCATGTTCTCCCCGTGCGTGGGTTTTCTCCGGGTACTCCGGTTTCTTCCCACATTCCAAAAACATGCTAGGTTAATTGGTGACTCCAAATTGTCCATAGGTATGAATGTGAGTGTGAATGGTTGTTTGTCTATATGTGCCCTGTGATTGGCTGGCCACCAGTCCAGGGTGCACCCCGCCTCTCGCCCGAAGACAGCTGGGATAGGCTCCAGCACCCCTGCGACCCTCGTGAGGAAAAAGCGGTAGAAAATGAATGAATGAATGTTTAAAAATGGGCTGCACAGCGCGCAGGTCTCACAGCCAGGAGACCCGAGTTCAATTCCACCCTCTGCCATCTCTGTGTGGAGGTTGCATGTTCTCCCTGTGCATGCGTGGGTTTTCTCCAGTTTCCTCCCATATTAATTGGAGACTCAAAATTATTCATAGGTATGAATGTGAGTGTGAATGGTTGTTTGTCTATATGTGCCCTGTGATTGGCTGGCGACCAGTCCAGGGTGTACACCGCCTCTCGCCTCTCAAAGAAAGCTGGGATAGGCTCCAGCACTGCCCGCGACCCTCGGTAGCGGTAGAAAATGAATGAATGAATGAAAATGTATAGTGTTAAAAGGCTGCTATTTCATATACAGCTCTAGACATATATAGAGATATACATCTCGGGCTGTCATTTAAAGACTTTTAATGAGTTAAATGATCTTTGCAAACAAGCAAGCGGTGCCTCATCCAACACAGAGTAAGGGGCTTCATAATGAATTACAAAAGCTGCAATTAATAGCTAATTAAGCCTTATAAATCAAGTCGGTCAGGTTGAACTAATAATGATTAATGAGGCAACTCTTCAAAAATGAACCAACGCACATTTTTATCGAATACACTCCAATTTGCTGTCGGTGGAGATATGTGTAAATGAATAAATTGAAATTCTTTTGGGGAACGCATTGTCTCAGACAGTTGCACGCTAATTCTGTATTCATGAGAAAATAAGTACATCTACTGCGATCTCGCTTCAATCCGGCGCTGTCCAAATGTATATATCATAATTGCTAGACTTTGATGGAATACTTAAACACGGTGAATGAAACTGCAGCCTTCCCAGCCTTAACAGTGCGGCAGCTGTGAAATGCACATTTTGGGACGATAATAATCGGACATATCAGGACACTTGCAGATAATCATTTTAGCTCATTAGAAATGGCACAGCTTTGAATGTATGAAGAGCCAATCATTATTCATTCAAATAGAGGTCACCCACACTAGGTGTCTTTTTTGGGGGGGGTGGGGGGGTTCTAGATTATAAATTGCTTCTCTCTGTCTATCCTCTTCGGCCTCTCTTCCGCCCACCACCCTGCAGCGTTTGAGCAAGTCGACTGAATTTAAATGGGATAAATCATAAATCTGATTAGGTGAATATTCTCTGTGATCTGGAGGGCAATATGGGAGAAAGGTGATGAATTGAAAATGATGAGGAGACTTCTCTCATTTTTATTTTCTCTCTCTCGCTCTCTCTCTGTCTCTCTCTCTCTCGCCACCCAGCCCCCCCATCAAGAGTTACGCTGAATAATTTACCAGCACGACAATAATGGGAAGTACTTCATTAGACGAAAATGCTCTCGTGGTGTCTGCAATGTCTCTTAATTGAGAGTCCTTAGATGAATCTCGATAGGGACCATTACAATTTCAACAGTCTGGAGATTTATTATCGCAACCTTTAATTTTAAAGCGCCACAGAGCTTGCCACGCTGCCAGGCAGGCAGGAAGGCAGGCAGTCGCTAACTTGCTATTAATGGCGACTCAAGGTGGACTGAAGTACATTTTACTCCATCTCTATATGTTGACTTTCATTTTAAAACACACATTTTAATGTCACTGCCATCACAGTCTAAAACCATGACAAGTATTTCACATCTTTACTGTATTCTGTTCAATATTTGTGCAAATTTGGCACCAAAGACATGGTTAAAAAGTCATACCTTTTTGAAAGGTGATCCCAAGTATTAACCCTTTGTACCTTGCAGCCTGATACTTCAATGGAAAGTTCATGCATCTATGTGAACTGTGCTAAAGTAGCCGTGATACATTGCAGCTGAACTTGCAATTGTTTAGTGACCCTGCTAAGGAAGTCGCCCTGCAGATGTGATGCCGACCAACAGCCAGCACCAAATAGTGATGTGAATAAATGGATTCTCTGGGGTTCCCAATAATTTCACCCATCTATTCCCTCATGCCAAGCAACACATCTTAAAGCAGCATAAGCCGCAAACATTCCAATTTTTCCTCCACCCACCCCCTCCCCTTCGCTTCCTCCTCCAATCTCGGCATTACCCCTGACAGCACACAGCCTCCGTATCTCTCACCGATAGAGTATATCGCAGTGCCCGGCGTGTTTTGAGCCACAAACGTTCTCTATTTCTCCATCGCTCACTTTCACTCTCCCTCCATTGGCGGGCTGAGCGCGTGTCGGGATGCTATCACACCCCAGGCAATCAGAGATACAGTCATATGTCACAAATAGGTGTCAACTCTTATTACAGTGGGGAGAGGCGGAGGGGGGTGTCCAAACCAAGAGAAAATTCACTTATCAGGAAGGACATAGCCGTGACATATCCCCTCTTCCCTCCCCCTGTGCCTTTACGGGATATTACCTTGTTTCCCTTCACACGCCAGTCATATTTTACCAATAACACAAAAGTGTCTCCTATCCACTCCATTGCACTACTTGACTCCATTCACCTGTATTGTTTGTTTAATATCACAAAGTGGTAGGTTTAAGTATCTTTTTAGACCATTTCCTGTTACTGTATATATCATCTTGCAGCTCAATTACCCTGTGTACCATTCCTCAAATGTACCTTTTAAATCTTTCATACATCCATATTGTTTAGTACTTTTTTCATTAATTGTATAATAATAATAGTAAATAATAGTACTGCTATAGTGAGGAAAGACAATGTAGCTTTTGTTCTTTTTAGTTAACCTTCATTATGTCTCTCAATCATAAGGCAGACTCTTCTGATAGGAAAGGGAAAGTGAAGTGAAATCAGACATGGTAAAATGCTGTGGATGTTCAGACTGCCTATGAAATGGACAGTGATAACTAAGCTGTTCTCTTGCATTTAATTCACATATTTCATATTTTCTATGTCATTCATACACCTGTCACAGTAATCAATAAACAAACTGTCTGTCTAACCACCTGGGCGTGTTGATTCTATAGCAGAATGGACAGAGTGAGTGAACCCTCCTGTCAGTCATTCAGTATTTTTATCTCAGCGAGACAGCTGTGTGTTTTGTGTGCTACACGATCAAAAAAGTTATCCATACCTATTGTGTATGAAAGACATACAGATATAAGTTCTGACTTACAGTGATCCCTTGCAATATCATTGTTGGATTATTGCTGTCTCGCTATATTAGAAATAACACTTAACACTGCATGGAGTCTGCTGTCTGTGCATGACCGACATGAGTGTGAAAAAAGGTTCTCCTCTCATCCAGTGTGGAAGTGGTAAGTTTTTGTCTTTTTAAAATTAGGAGAAATAAATTTGAGGTGACCTGGTTAGCTCGCTAGCTAGCGGCTGTCTTGCGTCTCTGAAGCATAAGATTTGCAATGTGTAAACAATCAAGGACAGGAGTGTAAAGGTGACTGTAGCGGTGTTATTTCCTATCTACAGGGCTCTAGTAATGTTAAAAACTGTATTTAGAAAGTCAGGTTTTCTATGCTCTAAGTGCAAAATATTCTTGTAATATGAAATTTAATAGCAGATGTTGTATGTGTACAGATATGTGCAGCGAGGGTGCAACATTGATCACTGAAGTCTAAATGATATATTGTATACGAGTAGAAGACACAGACTAATAATACAGATTCATGCCACAATCTACAAAATGCCTTAGGGATCCCTCAGGGTTCACATTTCACATTTGAAACAATCTGACATGAGTGGACATATTGAGAGCCTTACACAATTGCACACCAGAGCGCTGGCGTCATTCATCATACATGGTTTATGGTGCGTTGATGTCACTAATCCATAATGCTGCCCTTATAGCTTGCGGTTACACTGGACATAAAGCTCATTCCATAGGCCGCATGCATGTACTAACAAGTGTCTTTCAACAGCGCTGTGAAGCGTGTGCAAAAACATTCCATATACTTGCACGGATCCAATGTAAAGTTAGTATAGTTTTTATTATTGTTAATCATTTTTTGTTTACCTAATGTTGGAGCGCAACATTTGTGTTTATTCAACCGTTCCCACACAATTTGCTCTTCCAATCATCACCGTTATCACACGCCATCTCCCCATTTCTTTTACTTCCCAGTGTGTTTTTTATCGTCTCCATCTTTTTACCGTCTTGCCGAGGACTCCTAGGCCAGAGAGGCAAAAATGAGCCAGCCAGGAGGAGTCAGCCATCAATCTTCCTTGCTGTCATTCCTCTTATTCGCCCTCTCCCGCGCCCCTTCACTATCATTTCCTCTGTCTGTGCTCTATCTGCCTCTGTCCGTCTGTCTCGCCCACCACCCTTTCTAATCCTGACTTCAGTCAAGGTTGGACATGTGATGGCTGTCCGGCTAGACCAATATAACCCTCCTCTCGGCCTGCTCTTTATTACTCCTCTGTCTAGATAGCCTTCGTTTTAAGCGAAGCAAACATGACAAGTGTGAATGAACCCTTAGATACCTTTTCCTGCAGCCAGAAGTGGAAATCCCTAACAGATGCTTTCATATCCTAGCTTTTCTTTCATTCTTGGCACAGTAAAACATCCCTAAAGCCTCTTTTAGATGCAGCTTTTCACCACCAAGATGCTGTTGCTTTGACTCTAAGCCGATAATTAATCTGCTTTTAAAAAGTTATGCCAAGATCCATAAAGATAAAGCTGCAGATTAGATATAAACCTTGTTAAACACCTAATGGTCTCCAAAACACGGGAACAGGGTTAGGACCTCCCGTCGGGTGGCTAATACCGGAGCCTGGGGATCACAGAGGGGTTTTAACCTCCCCTGTCATCCTAAATTAATGAGGTAATTAAGGGCTCAGGTGGAATTAGACGTAGACACCTTAAGTGCCCTCGGGTTGTAGGATGTAATGTGAGAGTGACTTGTTTCAAAGCAGAGGTCATTCAATAGGAATTCAATTTCGGTGACACTCGTTGAAATGCGGCCGCTATGACTTTGCCGTCGACAAGGATTCTGGCAGAAAAATCATAGCGGTTTGTTTCCCATTACAGGTCCGTACTGATAAGCGATCAGGCGAACATAAGGAGAATTGAAGAGGATCTTTTGGGCAGTTTGATGTGATTACATTACATCGCCTGCTGCAGTCGTAAAATCAGCCGATTTAAAGCAAACATAAAACGCTCCCTCGGGGATCATTTTCGCATGATGGATCTTTTAGTGCCCGGTTCTGTCGCTCCACTGAGGGCTTCAGTTTCCTTTTTTGAGTGTTTTCTAACTTTTTTTGCTTGGGAAATACAGTGGCGATTATTGATTGATTGTCTGTTGTGACGATAGAGATGGCACTGGATTCATGCTTTGTGTCCCATCATACTGTATTACCACTATTTGCTTGACTTTGGATTATTTCTAGTATAGCCAGGGACGAGGGATCCAGTTTGATTGGGTCTCTACTCTTTACAGATGATGTGGTCCGACTGGCTTTATCGGGTCATGGTCTTCAGCTCTCACTGGATCAGTTCGCAGTCAAGTGTGAAGAATGAGAATCAGAACCTCCAAGTGTTCCAAGGTTCCAAGTGTCGTCACTGGGTCGGGAATGAGGTTCTGTCCCAAGTGGAAGAGTTTAAGTACCTAAAGGTTTTGTTCATGAGTGAAGAAAGAATGGAACTCGAGATTGACAGGCGAATTGGTGAGGCGTCTCCACTGATGTGGAATCTGCATTGGTCCTTTGTGGTGAAGCAAAAGCTGAGTCGAAAGACAAAGCTCTCAATTTACCGGTTGAGCTACCTTCCCCACTCTCACCTATGGTCGTGAGCTTTGGGTAGTGACCGAAAGGACACGGTCGCGGGTCGAAATGACTTTTTTTTGTAGGGTGCTCTCTCCTTTATAAGATAAGGTGAGAAGCACAAACTCGGGGTAGAACCGCTGCTCCTCCACAGGGGAGGTGTTCAGGGCACATCCGACCAGTCGGAGGCCTTGAGGAAGACGCTGGACACGGAGAGACCGAGAGTAGAGAAGTCTGGGATTCCCTTCTTAGGCTGCTGCCCCCGTGGCCCGCCCCAGATAAGCTGAAGAAGATGGATGGTTTTGTCAGTAATGTGTCACTTATCATTAAGAACGTTTGAGGAGCAATTGCATAACGTTCATTAAAAGACAACATTTTCAATCTAATTCTTTTCAGAAGCGGGAGACACAGGTGGCTTTTTAACCTGTCGTTTTTTTTTCCTAATCCAAAAACACAGCCTGGGGTCTGAAGTGTTTTTCTCAGGTCAAAAGCCTGATTACATTCACAGTGATCATTTTCTGTCCATTGGGCTGAGCTAATTAGCTTCTCCACTCTCTATACCGGTGTCATGCCGTATAAAGATGGCAAAATGACTGATTATCGTGGAGGGTGCAGCCTGTGTGCATGTGTTCCCTATCAGCAGCATCCCTCCTCCCCATGCGTGCCATCATGCCTGAATGCAAGCCTTGGAGATTTATCTCAGTCATAGATATACCAGAGAATTACATTATTGCACTGGAAGCTTTCAGATTCAAGATGCTTTTGGGTAAAGAAAAGCAAACATACAGCATATAGCGTATATAATGGAAGTCGTAGTTGGTAACTATGTTTGGTCTTTGTATTACTCAAAATGGACAGCTGGCTTTCCTGCTGTTTTAAGTACCTTTACATGCTCATCTTTGTGTTGTCTGTTTGAAGCATGCCTATTATTGTACACCATGGCAACCCTTATTCTTTTGCGTATTAGTGTGCCTACGCATCTTGTGTATCTTTTCAAGGTACATGAACATAGACTGTACATACAGTCTTACATTTATAGGTTAGAAATGTAGCTGCACAATAAATACACACACTGCATTTATGGTCATTGTTATATATCTTTGTATTTTATAAGTGTTGTAGATGTTTTTCTATCATAGTAGTATTTATATTAGGATACCTTGTTGTTTACTGCCATGTATTTCTGGTCTCGAGCGTATTCAGGCCATAGCATACTTTATCACATACTACAGTATTAATTGGCCCTGTACCCTAGAAAGCGCACATGAATGATACGAGAAAATGCCGAAATGATACTGTGTCAAAGCCCAGGGCAGTGATACTGATAAAATATAAAGTTTAACCATGTCCAGTATCAGCCCCCGTAGCTGTCCACTCAGAGCGCGCTGCTCTGGTATCGTGCCTGTGAAACAACCAATCAGGGAACAGCGCACGAGCGTGAACACACAGCGTTTGTTTTGCTGCCCAAACTTGATTAATGGAACTTTAATTGTCAGACATTGATAAGATAAGACTGTTATTTTTGCAATTATTGTGTTTACACTGTTTAGATATAATACATGTAATAAAATGAAAATTTTCTGGAAACAAAATGGTCTTTTGATTTAATAGTATGTGATAATAAGCTCATGATTAAATAGTATGTGATAATAAGATCATCACATGGTTTGTCTGGTATCAGGCTCAGTATCATGCCCCCGCGTGCCAATATAAGCTGACACTGACACTTGGGGGCATGATACCTGGCCTGATACCAGACAAACCATGTGATAACCAATAAATATCAAACCAACTTGGGGAAAAAAAAGTGTTGGTCATTAGAGATTAATTAGATATGATAGAAGATAGAGATAAATATTGTGGCAAAAACAAGCAAAATATGAGATAATAGTTCTGAAATATAAAACACATCGGTATGTAGGAGTGCTGTGGTGATGGCCGAAACCAGATTTTTTTGATTCCATACAGCACTGATTACTTTTTTGGCTTAAAAAAACCCTCCATATAATATAATATAATATAATATAATATACTGTATAATTGGGCCGCACGAGTGGTTAGCGCCCAAGCCTCACAGTTAGGAGACTTGAGTTCAATCTCTTTGTGCCGTTTGCATGTTCTCCCGTGCATGCGTGGGTTTTCTCCGGGTACTCCGGTTTCCTTCCACATTCCCAAAACATGCTAGGTTAATTGGCGACTCCAAATTGTCCATAGGTATGAATGTCTTTACCTTTCTATGGAAGGATGGCAGTAACAAGCACCTTTCAACTTATGCACATCCCATCCCATCATTTCAGGATAAGTGAGTACTGCAAGTGCCTCCTGTATATATGTATATCGGATATTCATGATCAAAACTGAAGTAAAAGATGTATGTATTAAAAAGTAGGTTGCACAGCATGTGATTTGTGTTTCCTAGAATTAGAAGACTAGTAAATTAGTAGGTGCTGTTATGGTGGATCAGTTCATGTGTAGCAGCGCAAAAAGCCTGAAGATTTTCATGTATTTATTAGTATTGATACTTTAAGGAAGTAATCAATACCCCTTTGATACTCGTGTGAGTATTGATATAAATACCACCGAATCGATACGCCCATGCATCACTCGCATGCTGCGTCATCAGTCCAGCAGCGGTTGTAGTCTCAGATGTTGTCAACTCCTTTGTCCTCCAGAGTGCGTCCTCTGATGTCAGTCAATAGTTTGGCTCCTGCAGGTTCGACTCCCTGACATGACAACAGACCCGCCGTGCGCTCGGTCGGACTGCCCCACTTCTCCTCTCCCTTCCCGGGGTTATCCACATATGCCAGCGTGTAATCTGACATTTCCTCGTTTTGTCCGCCGGCGCAATCTTCCGCCACACGTCTCACCTTCACACTTTCACCTTGAGTGTTTACACTGCTTCATGAACTTAGTGTGCCCAAACAGTCCATCTAAATGTCACACGTGGCTGTAAAAATAGACCACCAACTATCCAATCTGCTTAAGCCCTCTTTTTTTGTCATTCCCGTGTTCCACACATGGTCGGAATTTGACGACGCTCTCCTTTTTGCTCCTCCGTTTTCCTTTTTTCAGGCTCAGTGAACTGAAGGAAAATGACATTTAATTACAGGAGAGCAGTCACGCAGTTTGGCTAATTACAATCCTGGGAGTTCAGTCATCATATCTAATTAACTTTCACTTTCATGAAAGCTTAATGCAGCTCCATAGGACGGCGCTGCATGTGCCGCACTTCTGGAATATTGACAAATGTTGGAGGATTTATTCCAATTTTGCCATCCTCTATCTCTTAATTTCACTTGATTTCCCTTTTGGGTCTTTTTATTACAACTAAAGAGACTATAAAAGATATTCATAATTGATCTAAGCTTGAAGTAGGCCTAAATGGAAACGAATGTAATCAATCACCTGGATGCTGTTGGTAATTCATAGTTGTATCGATTGCTCATAACACACCGCGCAGTCTGATTCACATTCATTATGACACTCTCAGAGGACAATCAATTCATTATTATGCCTGCCCTTGACCACATTGTTAGCGTGCTTACTCGGGCATAATCCTCCGAGTGCACGTGTGAGCTTGTTGGTGTCATTTTTCATAGATGCTGTGGATTGGAGTTGAGAAGCTATTCCTTTTAGCAAGGATGGAAAATCCGGACTAAAATGGTGACCTACTGAAGAAGAATAGCTATATATTCGGAGTACATTGTGTCTTTGGATTATGTATTTGTACTATACGCCATGACGCTGCATATTCCCGACTATTGTATTCACTGAGGTCTTGACCTTGTTACCGTAACATACTTTTTACCCCATCATGGCAACACAAAGTGTGCTGATTGAGTGCTGTTGTTGATGAGATGGATGCCTCTGTGATCCCCCCAGCGCCGGCACTGGAGTGCTAATTGGTGGCTTCAAATCCCCTCAGCACTATAAAGGTCACTCATAAAATGAAGTGCTTGCTTTAGAAAAAAATAATACATTTTATTAACACGTCTGACAGTCCTGGCCCAGAAAAATCAAATAAAAAAATCATCTTCAGGATAAAGTTTGTAGCGACTTCATTCCTTTTTAAACCCGGAGTGAGTGCTCTGAGCTTCTATGTCAATCTGTCTGAGTCTGTCTGTATTCAGTATCGATCTAAGCATCAGGATTGACTTCTACCTCATTTTACATCACCTAATAATTACCATAATAGTCGTGAATTAGCACGGTGGATGAGTGGTTGGCGCGCAGGTCTCACAGCTAGGAAACCCGAGTTCAATTCCAACATGTTCTCCCCCCGTGCATGCGTGGTTAATTGGCGACTCCAAATTGTCCATAGGTATGAATGTGAGTGTGAATGGTTGTTTGTCTATATGTGCCCTGTGATTGGCTGGCGACCAGTCCAGGGTGTACCAGCTGGGATAGGCTCCCCCGCGACCCTTGTGAGGATAAGCGGTAGAAAATGAATGAATAAATGAATGAAATATGTTCACACTGAGGGCTGCACGGCGGTCGAGTGGTGGAGTGGAGTGGTTCAATTCCACCCTCGGCCATCTCTGTGTGGAGTTTGCATGTTCTCCCCATGCATGCGTGGGTTTTCTCCGGGTACTCCGGTTTCCTCCCACATTCCAAAAACATGCTAGGTTAATTGGCGACTCCAAATTGTCCATAGGTATGAATGTGAGTGTGAATGGTTGTTTGTCTATATGTGGCCTGTGATTGGCTGGCCACCAGTCCAGGGTGTACCCCGCCTCTCGTCGGAAGACAGCTGGGATAGGCTCCAGCTGTCTTGAGGATAAGCAGTAGAAAATCAATAATAAATTAATGAAATATGTTCGCACTATCGGAGTGCTCCACAATAAAAACGATCAAAGATCCTCTATATCTCTAGATCCTCTATATCCTCTATATTCTCAACTGGTGGGTCTGAGTTGCAGATCTATTTTGGGCGGGTTGCAGACAGCTCATCAAAACTAAAATATGTAACAAACAATTAATGTCTGACTTATTTAGTAAAATGGAGCAACATTTTAGTTATCTGCAAGTTTAGTCATCAGCAATGATCATGTTTTTCCGCATTTTCCTGACAAAATGCTTTAAGTTTTTAGCACATACTGTAGTGATGATGTAGTGGGTGGCCCCCTTAATTCTGTACCGTCCTCACACAGCGGAAAAATGAAAAATGCGAAGCCCACTTTAGAAGGTTTGTGTCTTGTTGCCGTCAATGACGTCCTTTGCAAAGTGTAGCCATTCATCCTTGTACGGCGCTACACGAGTTTGTATGTGTTCTGCATGTGTAAAAGTGCTAAAAGTTCATCCCAGTGGGTGTTAAATCACTTGGTCCGCGTCGGGCTTGTCTTATCAATCTATTGACATGGCACCTGTGCTGCCAGATCGGTGCAGGAGAGAGGCCCCGCGCTCCGCCATTGCGGAATACTAATAGGGATGCAGATAGCTTTTGGTTTGGCCATCTCAGCAGACATTGATCCCCCTGCGGACTTCCAAGGTGGTGACAGATGGACTGTCACCTCTGAATGAGAGGAGATTGGGACACGTCCCTTCACATCTTCCTCAGTCAACTCTCTCCGCTGCGTTTGGCTCTCTCTTTACGGTCGCGCTTCCCTACAGCTTCTAGTTGGAGGTTCTCCCGCATATTAGAAAGGCTACAGCTTGAATCTCTGCACCTGCCATCTGTCATTTTTGGTGTAAACACCGACGGTAACTTGTCCGTCTTTATTTCTTTCATTAATGAAACGAGACAAGGCAGGGCTGTTTCCAGTCGGTAGAGTCACAAAGTATATTCTTATGTGACAAACTTCACTGCGATTACTTGAAAATTGTTTGTTTGGTGGGTTTGTTAGCGGGACTGAAACTTGTTGGCCAAGGAAGAAGTCATTATTTTTTGGCGTTTTCCAATTTTGACTCTTGCAGAATGCAAATGATGGAGTCGCTCTCCATCATCATTAGAGACACCTCTACAGGCGATTCGCATCTTTTTGATTGAATCCAAAAATCAGTGGGTTGCTTGGCCCAGTGATTATACCTCACCACCGGGGGGCGCTGTTTCTCAAATTGTGGTATGGAAATTGACAGAATTGGGAATATGGTGGTGACACAGCAAAACCATTTGTCAAATTATTGTCAAACTTTAAGGATATTTGCATTACATACGCCTTTTTTGATGGCAGGTAAATAGGCATTCCTCTTCTTCCACTAATTAGACTCCCTGCAGAACCTTTTCAAATCACCTACTGAGCACTTTTAACTCCTTTCTCTCATCTCCAAATCCCACTTATCGGCCGTCTGCACCGGAATCGTATTGAGAGGCGTGATGCAAATGACCGTCAGAGAAAGGCCAGATCTAATCTTCAGGTTTATTCTAATTAAAAGTGATTTACTTTCCGCACCATCCCTGCGAGGCAGAGGTGCTTAAATGTCCCTGCTCTAACTCAATTAGTTAGCCAAAGATGCACTTGGATAAAGTTTACTCGGTGTAGAACTGCTTAACATGCAACATTTCCGCTAATGGGTGGGGATGCGACTTGAATGGAAGGACTGTCAAATGTCAAGGTTAAGAGGTTTTAAGACTCGTCTGACTTGGCAGATTTTATGCAAACATTACAACAAAGCATCCGAGCAAAGTTGTGTGTTTTAATGTGTTTGTACATCTAACGTCATTATGATATCGATTGAATGGTAAAATGTGCATCCCCATGCAGGACGGTCCTCGATATAGGCAGCATTTGCCGCTGTCACCCTGCACCCCCTCATCAGCAACACCACTTAGTGAATAAAGGTCAGGCAATCAGGCATCTGGAAGGACAGCTAATTTGTCATCCCTCGACAAACGTGTCAGAGTCCGATCTTGTCCGCCGGGCTTGATACCGCAACAAGCCGTAAAGGTTAAGAGATTCAAAGAACACTCCACCCCCCCCCCCTCCTATCCATCCTCCCCCCCCCACCCTCCACGCTTGCCCCGTTTCCATCTCAACAAGCATCGGGTGGCAGAGCAGAAAATTCAATTTCGGATCTGATACCGTCAGAGTTATGGGGTTTCTAGGCTCTAACGCGGAGGGGTCTTTAAGCATGTCGTCCGCCGCCTCGCTCCGTCGATCGCCGCAGGAGCTTGCTAAGATCGAGATGTTACCGTCATGTACTTGTCAACCATTGACCCAATCTTTAATACCAACCTCGAGAATGTGAAATGAGTGCTAACATGATGTAATAATTTAGAATATGTTAGTTACGACTACAAAACCACTTCAAGGTCCCATATTACACCCGTTTTCCACAGTTTTAAATATCCCTCATAACAGTGTATAGGAGGTGTGTTGTCCGGATACTACAATATAGACAAATTACTTCAAGAGATGACTATCCCCAAAGACACACCACCTTTGTGCTTTGTCATGAGTTATTGCTCGAATTCAGGAGTGTTTCTCACCTTCTTTACCAAAATGCAGACACATGCAGCTTTCCTTGGCTCTATTTCGTGTTACTGAGGTGAGAAACGCTACGGAATTGAAGAACAAACTCAGGAACAGGAAGGAGGTGTTCACGTGGTGGCTCGCTGGCACATCGTGTCATGTCAAGAAGGTAAAAGTAACCTGAATCTTCATTGCGTTCATCATTTTTGTGCATTTAAATGTGTAATTGTAAGACTATAAAAATGAGTTTTGTGTTGATTCATTGGAATCATGTAATTTTTTATGGGAAAAAAGATTTGGTTAGCGTCCCTTGGAACAAATTAATGATGCTAACCATAGTTCTACTGTATTCACTGTCCACTGTCCACTGTCTCACTCATAATGTGAAGACACCTGGAAATTGAACTTAAAAGCATGTTATCCTTTGTTTTTTATTGTTAATATTAAAAAACAACAATGATAATAGTGAAGAGTTCACACACACACACATTCTCTCAAAATCCTCCTAAGTAACTCCCTGAAATATGCAAGAAAATCCACAGAGGAGTGCGAGCCTGCTGGCGTTTGCTAAAATTGTAATGAGATTCCAGGTAGGGCATTTGAAGGCAGGTGGCGTATTAAAAAAAAAAATGGAAAAAAAACAACATAAAAAGACATGCGGCGGGAAGGGCGTTTGGGACGGGTGACGGCGGCCCGCGATAACAAGGAACAGCGTGAGACAAGAGGGGGTGTTAGTCGCGGGTCAAGTTGCCTCGGGGCTGGGGATTTAATGGAGTTGTGTACAAAGAACGGAAGATGCAGGTTGTGGTTTGCATTGCGGAGGAAACAGATGCTCGCTCTGCAGCAGGGGTGCTTGTTCTGTATGTTTTATACGGTACAGTATACTGTAGCTGTGTACTTTATGCAGTGCAACACCCTTTAATGATGCTTCTGTTTGGAGCAGGGGTGTCCAAACATTTCCCGTATTGAAAAATAAAAGAATAGAAGGGCCATTTTGATATTTTATATTTTGTAAACCAACGTAGATATGCTAAGAAGTTACATATATTCAAAGAAAAAACAGCCTCACAGCTTTGTAGTATAGGTGAAAAAAAAAAAAATATATACAATATAAAAAACATTATGTTCATTCATTCATTCATTTTCTACCGCTTTTTCCTCACAAGGAAGCCTGGAGCCTATCCCAGCTGTCTTTGGGCGAGAGGCGGGGTACACCCTGGACTGGTGGCCAACCAATCACAGGGCACATATAGACAAACAACCATTCACACTCACATTCATACCTATGGACAATTTGGAGTCGCCAATTAACCTAGCATGTTTTTGGAATGTGGGAGGAAACCGGAGTACCCGGAGAAAACCCACACATGCACGGGGAGAACATGCAAACTCCACACAGAGATGGCTGAGGGTGGAATTGAACACTGGTCTCCTAGCTGTGAGGTCTGCACGCTAACCACTCGACCGCCGTGCCGCCAAACATCAAGTTGTTTATTTAATTTTCCAAATATTTCAACCTATACGGATTCTTTTTTTTTTTTTGGTAATGTTATGACTTTAATCCCATAATATTTTCAGTTTTTATATTTGCTAATTTTTTATATTTTTTGCAACCTAATTTTCAAAAAATTGCAACTGTATTTTTTGTTTCATTCATTCTGTCTCATAATATGACAACTCTAAAAAAATTTATTTTAAGAAATTATTTTAAGTAATATTATTTGTCATTCCATATTTTTTTTCGCAATTGTATTCTCCACTGGTCACCAGGTGTCAGTCATGTTACTGTGAAGTTACAGTGAGACACACCATCACCAGACTTGATAACTCTAAGACGGGATGTCACTTCCTGTTCGCTCTCCACTGACATTGTCACTCACAAGTTTTAATTATGTCTTAGATGTATTAGATGTCTTATTTTGTCCTATTATGTATACTCTATTGGGTAATCCAAGTGTAAAGATGACTATAGGGGTGCTATTTTACGTCTAGAGGGCTCTAAAAATGTTAAAATTAGTATCTTGAAGATTGTACACAGGTTTCTCAGCTCTAACTACGAAAAGTCACTGTTGTATTTACAGTTGAGTCTGGAACCAATTGAGTGCGATAAATGAGGTTTTACTGACATTTTATTTTTAGCAACACACTTCCTTGTTGGATCCCTGATACTTAAATAGTTACAACATAGTATACTATGGGGCCGTTAAAGCAACATACTGTATATGTGATACTTTGACTCTTACGCTGTGTTATCGGTGGACCAGCCTGGACCACTAGTGTCAACACTAAGTAAATTAATAACCAGAAACCACAATTCTCAGTAAAAGTAAAATAACCCTTGATTTTTTTTTCGATCCATTTGTGCTAATGCGAACATGAATGTTGTATTTTATCATCTACTTTCACAGTTTGTTTTATTATTATTATTATGATGATATAGAAGGAAAATCATTTGTTGTCAGTGGGCGTAGGAGGAAGATGATGAAGATGATGATGATGATATTAAGAGCTCATGTCAGCTCTCTGCAAGGCTGACTGCTCTGGGAGTTGAAAGTAAAAAATAAAAAAAATCCCACGCATCTCCAGACAGTTAGACGGCAAATATTCGACTAGTGAAGCTGTCAGCTGGGTTGTAACATGTTGACTTTCGATGCATGTTGAAGTTCAATGAAAAACAGCTGTGCCAAACGCCGTCGGGTGTCCCATGCAGCGGTAGACGCTCCTTGTAGCTTGAATGGGTGAGCACTTGGTGAGGTGCTTGATAAGTGATTAGAGTTAGATGGATTCCTTCTCCTCAAGTGTCTTGTAAACCAGCGCTTCATCCCTCTGATGGACTCGTGAAAAAGAATAGAGTGAAGGAGACCTGATTGTAATCTAATGCTATTGTAATTCACACACTTATGGGGTATTCCTAAAGAAAAATTCTTATTTTTAACATTTTATTCAAATATCATATGAAGAATATACCATTTTCATTATGATTTCCAACATTTGGGATGCAAACGTTGATGCGCTTGGCAAGATTCAGGTGAATTTGAGGCCATGTCGCCACATTTCTTTTGTGTCCAGACTTGAAGGAGACCCTGTATGAAACAAACAAAACAAAATATGAAGGAAGAATAGGACTTATACAAGATCTATCAGGAGGGGAAATCAAGTGCAAAGATGTATGCTGCCTAGTTAGTCTGAAGAACACCGCCGGAGGAACTTGTTTATGACTGCTGGAGGCCTTGTTTTGAGGACAGAATGATTGTTTTCTCAGACAGAGGGATTGATTTGTTCTACAGACAGCATGTCTCCAACCTTGAGCCATGGATAAACACATCATAATGAATATTCTAATAAGACAAGGTGATGTGAATGCGGACTACAGGAAGATCGAGTCATATTAGCGTGTTAATACACTCATAACTAACACAACTAGCACTGAACGATAATGCGGACAGAACATAAGCTTGGGCCATCTCTGTGTGGAGTTTGCATGTTCTCCCCGTGCATGCGTGGGTTTTCTCCGGGTACTCCGGTTTCCTCCCACATTCCAAAAACATGCTAGGTTAATTGGCGACTCCAAATTGTCCATAGGTATGAATGTGAGTGTGAATGGTTGTTTGTCTATATGTGCCCTGTGATTGGCTGGCAACCAGTCCAGGGTGTACTCAACCTCTCGCACGAAGACAGCTGGGATAGGCTCCAGCACCCCCGCGACCCTCGTGAAGATAAGTGGTAGAAAATGAATGAATGAATGAATGAATATCCTTTGGTGTCTAGGCATGTGAGTCTGCCCCTCGTCCTGCATAGTATATGAACATTTTATCATGAATAGTCAGACGTTTCTCTAGTAGTCATCTTTTAAGGTTTTCCCATCTTTTCCCATCTATTTTGGAGCAAGCACACTCAACCTCTTGCCCGAAGACAGCTGGGATAGGCTCCAGCACCACGCTCGACCCTCGTGAGGATAAGCGGTACAAAATGAATGAATGAATGAATATAAGCTTGCCACCATAAAGGCAAGGATAATAACTTGCTTTTTACCGTCCTTTTTGCCATAGGACCGAAGTCTTACACAAGTAAATGTCTTCAATGCTATTCTGGTTTTAATGACTTTAATCCACAACAAACAACAAACTTGTTAGCATATTTTGTCTCTTCATGTAGGTGCTGGCCAACTTTGACCTCCTGGTGATGTCAGAGTAAAAAAAAAAAAGTAAAATATTGTTGGCCTACATGCTAACCACTTGTACACCGTGCAGTGCCAATAAATGCATTCATTCATTTTCTACCGCTTTTCCTCCCAAGGGTCTCGGGGGTGCTGGAGCCTATCCCAGCTGTCTTCGGGCGAGAGGCAGGGTACACCCTGGACTGGTGGCCAGCCAATCACAGGTCACATATAGACAAACAACCATTCACACTCACATTCATACCTATGGACAATTTGGAGTCGCCAATTAACCTAGCATGTTTTTGGAATGTGGGAGGAAACCGGAGTACCTGGAGAAAACCCACGCATGCACGGGGAGAACATGCAAACTCCACACAGAGATGGTCAAGGGTGGAATTGAACTTGGGTCTCCTAGCTGTGTGGCCAGCGCGTTAACCACTCGGTGGCCGTACAGCCCCAATAAATACATATATTTAAATATACAACAAAATAAGATCAATTCATTTTTTTTCTATTGTGTCCATGCCTTTCTGCATGTAAGTCGAGTATTTGCACGCCGGGTACGAAAGTTGCGACACTGCAGCGGGGTGTGCAGGAGGGTCAACAGCAAAGGTCATCAGAGGTCAAGCCCGTAATGGGAGCCATTTTTCATTATAGGTCCGTTCCTCATCCCCGCTCGCATGGAGAGCGCAGGATGTAGTGAAGTGAAGGAAATGGCATTTCAATGTATGTAGCCTCTCACCTTGCCCGCCGCCCTCTTGACAAGAAGGTGGCAGCTCCTTCTCATCTCTCTCCGCCGGCCTCGTATATCACTCAGTTGCTCTCGCCCACCTCCTCATCCCCGGAGGCCCGAGAGAGCACAGGTGTTTGCCAATCCACTCAACAATGAACACGTCTATCACCCCCCCACACTGAAATAATTCTCAGGCAACTCACACACTTGTATTTCCTGTGCTACAGATGAACTGATGACAGCAAAATCCCTTTATGGTGAGTCAGTCCAGCACATAGACTGAGATGCAGGATGGTGGTGTTACACTCGCTCTGGGAAGCAACCACTTGGTGGCACTAGCAGCCAAAATCAATGACGGAGAACTCTATAGAGGTGCAGGCTCATTCTGCCAGGATAACACAGCAACAACCATGAAATGGAATCAAAATGAATCATTTGCTGCATTAATTTAATTAGATAATGGAAATTCCATCCTCGGTGCTTGCTCAGGATGTGGTTAGGTCTGCAAGAAACACTCACTGGCCCCAACATTAGGTACACCTACACCGCACTAGTAAGCATTTATGAATGTAATATTTTTGTAGTTACAACACAAAAAACATGTTTACAACTTTCTAAACATTATTAGAGCCCTCTAAACATGAAATAGCACCCCTACAGTATAGGACTTGTGCTCGCCTGTGTTGCTGTAAATGTGTTCCGGGGCCAGGTGTTGAGTTTTAGCTTGGTGTAGGTTACTGCGGAAATAGTAGCTTGTGTAAAGTGTAAAAGTATCACTTCAAACAAGAAAGTTCCCTTTATTCAGTATCTGAACGGTGCTTTTAGGCTTGTCTCTTACACTCAGCAATACTTACACCGACAGCACTTTGTGGGACTTCAGGAGGTTTGCCACCAGCTGCTTATAATTATCTGCCTCTGACGCAAAAGTCAATTTCTGCTATTGCTCATGAAATGTCTCTACATGCATGCATTTTGTCCAAAATAGAGATTTCTCCAAATAATAACAAAACATTTTATGCCAATGTAAATGTATTAGAAAGTGCAGACAGGCTTGAATTGTATAAATTTCCCGTTTTGTCCCAATACTGTATCTCAGAAATTATAGCCAATCTGCACTTCTGACTTACTTTTTCTTTATTAGTGACTTAAACTAAGACCTGACCGAAATATTAATTGATTTGATATACAAACTGATTGTTTCTACAGTCAGGAATTATGTGTGTTTAATAATAAACAATATAAGTACACAACAGCCTGTGAGTACATCTTACGTGATTTGCATCTAATAAAAAGCACCTTTTGTGTGCAGCAGCTCCTTTCACTGTTTTTTTTTTGTGTGTTTTTTTTTGTGGAGCAATTAGGAGCAAAAGCCATCCGGAGCTCTGAGGGGGGAGCCAGTTTGTGATTCAGGTCGTGTTTCCGCCTAAATGTCATTGGCCCGAGTGCAGCGGGTTAATTAAAGGCACCGCCACCATCAGGGCCTGCTTCTCCGAGATAGTTTGAGGAAGAAGGGTCGACCTGTTTTGAAATCTGATGCCACATTCGCTCATCAGCATGCAGTCTGCACACAAGGTAAACATGGTGGCAAATGTATGGAGCGTTTTTATGGATTTGTTTTTAGGGTTTTGTACTTTGTACTGAAATTGTAAGTTTTGATGGTGAATTTTCCGTGTTATATATAATTATATAATTATGATTCTGGTAATTCTTTTGAATAGTTGAGCTTTTTTGTATGTGAGAATTTTTCAGATTTTTTACAATTTCAAATTCTTTCTTTTCAGCTTCAAAATTTTAGCCCGGATGCTGCGTGTGGAGAGCGTGTCATCAATTGGAAGGGATATGGTATCAGGACGTATAGCATAACAACAAGGCTGTGGACCACATTGCCTCCAGGGAACAATTGTGAGTGTGCATGGTGTGTTGAATTGAAAGACCAACGCTAACAAACAACGGCGAACACTTGATATATAGGCTGGACAAAAAATTACATTTTGTATTTTAGGGCTTTTTTTCCCAACTATGACACAACAACTGTTTTCAATAGCATGTGCAATACCAACATTAGCCATGTATACATGGACCCAAATATTCCAATTGCATTCGGGTTATTTGCTCAAACAGAAAGAATGTAACCTTTGTATACACCTCATTCCGAAAGAAAAGTGCCAATCCGAATGAATATATAATCGGATTCACAGGGGTGGAATATTCCTTTTCCCAATCCGATTCAGGTATCTTGTACCTGGAAAGTTGTCAGGGTGCGTTCTTCTTTGTCGTGTTTTTCTTCTTCTGTGGTTGGCAAGCAGCTTTTTTTTTTTTACCGCCATTTGTGGAACAGAATCTAAACACTTCTATACTTTATTCATGAGTCCGGTTTTATTAAATAAAAAAAAATATATATCTATATAAAACATGTCCTGAGTTTAATTGTAATTTCATGTTTTCCTGTTTAAATTAAAATTTATCCTGTGTGCGTTCCTTCAGTGCATGCTCAGATATGATGTAACACGCAGCTCGAGATGTTCGTTTTAAAAATGGAGGCGAACAATCGGCACTGGACTGCTGTGGAAATTTTGTTTTTGATCCAAACTAAATTTCAAGGCTCGACGGATGAAAACCTGGCAATACGGAGTTATTCCAGCAAGTGAAAGAAAAACTCGGGGAAGTCGGTATCACGTGATGTTGATGTAATACGTGATGCGCTTTACTTCGTATGCCCCGTTGATTATTCTGTTTGATTATAGCGTCGCATGTAGACAGGAGATTGGAATATTCCTTTCCATGGATACCATTGTTTTCGGAAAGATTCCATTTGAAAAGGAAAAACTCCTCATATAAACATAGCTACTGTTTCCGATACTGAATAAAATTCTCATCGGTATTGCCGATACCGATCATCAATACTCGCCTCATGTGTCTGGTACATCGATATTCCAGTATCGAGCAGCACATGACTCAATTCCATCATTCACAAACACACAGGAAGTTGTTGTAATGACTGCCGTCCCAGGTGCACTCTGGGAAATAATCATCTCTCCTTTGTCGTAATAGCAGGTAACTACTCCAGTGCCGTCTCGTCAGCGGGATGCGCTAATGTTTATGAAGTGAATAGGAAATGGGCAAGTCATGGCACGCATGACATCAATCAACCACCAGGGGGCTTTGATTATTATTCACGAGACGTTTACGGCTATGCTCATTAAGGGAAACACATGATGTCTTATTAAGTGTGTCATAATCACTCGTTTCTTCTCTAATATTAGGGACACGTGGAGACTGAGGTGTCGCTGCTAACTTTTGGTGTCCTTGCTAGCTCGGGTTCTCAATGAAGACTCCATTTCAGAGCCTTTACGTTAACTAATTAGACCATTACAGGGAAGACATGACGGAAAGTCATTGAGAACCACAGTTCCTGGGAGATTGATTTCTTATTATTTTTTTTGTTTGATTTTGAAATGAAAGTCCAAGCCCGAGGCAACATTCCTCTGTTAGGCTCGTTGTCTTCACTGGAGAAACTTCCAGATAAGACAAATGGTTAAAATGACCTTTGAAAGCATCACCATCTCTCAGCTGCCCTGAGAGACAGAGAGTAGGAGAGAAAGAAGAGGGAGTTATTTCTATAGAGTGTGGGATAAAAGTGGCCTCCCAAACTGTGCTGGATTTGTCTTCCCTCTCGGAATGCTTTCTGCTCCATTTCCACAAGCAAAGTGCATTCGTCTCTGTCTCGGACTTGAAGTGAAGAAAGAGAAATAAAGGAGTCCCGGCGTTGAAGCTGGCTTTCTAACTTGTATGGCAACATTTTAATGAGCCGCTAAAGCTACCCGGTGGCTCATTAGTGTTTGAGTCCACATAGCGGGCTAGCTGTCAGCTCGACGCCCACTCTCAAAAGCCCTCTGGATATATTTAGAAAATACCTTGAAAAGTGGCAGGCAATAAAGTATTGTGAAGGTAAAAGTGGTCTGAGAAAGCGAAAGCGCTGTCAATGTTCTTCTATTCTATTCACTGTAGTCTACGATAGCTGCTGGGTGCATGCAAAAATACATCTCAGTGGCTAGCACCAATCTTTCCCAATGACTTTTCCGAAAACATGGTATCCATGGAAAGGAATATTCCAATCTCTGGTCTACATGCACCACTATAATCATATAGAATAGTCAATGCGCAGTAAAACGTAAACATCAACATCAAGTGATATCGACTTCCCCGAGTTTTTCTTTCACTTGTTGGAATTGCCAGTTTTTCCGTTCGTCCAGTCTTGAAATTTAGTTTGGATAAAAAAAAGTCCAGTGCCGATTGCTCGCCTCCATTTTTAAAACTTAAGAACGTCTCGAGCTGCGTGTTACGTCATATCTGAGCATCTGCTGAAAGAACGCAGGAATAGATCAAATTAAATCTTGCTAATATTTTATAGTTAAACTTGGGACATGTTTTTTTAGAAATACTATATATATTTTCTTTTTAAATAAAACTGGACTTGTGAATGGCGTATAGAAGAGTTTATATTCTGTTCCACACATGGCGGTATTGCACACCAAAAGCTGCTTGCCAACCGTCAATAAACAACAGAAGAAGAAAAACACGACGAAGAAGAACGCACTCCATTCCATTTGAGCGGGTTCAAGATAATTGGATTGGGGAAAGGAATATTCCACCCCTTTTCTTTCGGAATGAGGTGTATACAAAGGTTCAATTCTTTCCGTTTGAGCAAATAAACCGAATGCAATTGGAATATTTGGGTCCATGTATACATGGCTAGTGATAGATTGTTGCTGCGTCACCGTGCTGGGATTGGTACACCACTATCTCTCCTCTCAATGCACAAATTAATCATCCAATTTACTTATTTGTTGATATGATGCACACAGAGCAATGGACAACTTCATGCTCATGTCTCCTTTCTGCTCTGTTCTGTGAGGCGTTCAGGTTCACTAGTAATTGAGAGTATTAGGCGCTAATTGATTAAAAAACATTTTTACGTACCCCTTATGACAATTGTCATTCCCATGTGGGTACGTGTACTCCACTTTTGGCTGATCTACCTCTGCTTGCGCTTTTACAATGTTGTTTGCCATACTGTTAATGTTCACAATGTATTATCAGTATTAATGCTTTGAACATTATAATGGTGGATCTGTTGCTGCCTTATCTGCTGTGCTGCATTCAATTCATACCGATTTTATTTTAATCTTCTTTCACGCCATCCTCCCATTTAAATAGTTTCCTGTATAGTTCCGTATTTTTACTTTCAGCAAAAACTGCAGGTGACAAAGGTGATTGTAGGCAAAT
The DNA here is from genome assembly GCF_037039965.1 of Doryrhamphus excisus. Classification (NCBI taxonomy): domain Eukaryota; kingdom Metazoa; phylum Chordata; class Actinopteri; order Syngnathiformes; family Syngnathidae; genus Doryrhamphus; species Doryrhamphus excisus. The sequence continues at coordinate 15,103,503 of NC_136358.1, read as the reverse complement.
CTGAAGTAGGCATTTCTTTCCACCCCCTCAACCAGAAAAAAAATCTATTTGTTAAATGTAAATGTTAACAGGTATGGTCCAATTGGGCATTTAGGGAGCATTTTGAAGATCTACTTAGAACCAAAGGTTTTGATCACATGTGTATTTAATTAAGAATAAAAACAGAGAGCTTCTAGAGAAACGTCTGACTTTTCATCTTAAAAAAAACAGAGAAACCACGTTGGGGGGAGGCGGGATGTTGATTGTTAATTGGGCTGGGTGGGGGGAATGGCGGGGTCTCGCTCTCCTCTTCCTGTGAGGGACAGAGATAGTGAATGGCAGATAGACTCATACTATTTGAATTAGGTGATAAGCATGTGGAGGACATCTAAACAAGGATTCTATTAGAATCACATAAAGAAGGCTAAGACATCATATAACTGACAGAACAAGAGGAAAGCACATTACATTCACTATGAGTAATCATTTTTTAATTGCAAATAAAACTTTTTTATTCTCCTGACAGGGTTTTTCACATTTATCCTGAATCTATCACCGTAACTGCATGTTATCTTTTAGAATTCAAATGAAAAATGACTTGAAAGTGTTCAGGGCATACACGAAAGGAGCGAGATGAGGTCCAGTCTGCAGCATCACCGGTGTCCCAATTAGCTATGCATGGCTTTGAATGTGTTTAACCTTAGCGGAGCTTAATCATGTCATTAACAAGACGAGGGCTTGGGGAACCGCCTGTCTGATGTTACCTTCCTGCAGCAAAAAAATAATAATTGTCTCAACTGCTTGCCGTTTTTTTTTTTTTTGTGGCAAAGACATCAGTGCTGACCTCTAATCCAAGGAGAGTGTTGGCTACCTAAGGCATGAGTGTTTTATTTAGCCGCTCTAAATGAAAGTCTTATTATTCTGTGCATGTGTGTCACTGCAGTCCGTGCTGATGACGTTTAGGCAGCAATTCCATGGTCCACTTCTCCTTCTCATCAACAAGACTCTTTAATTGCTCATCAGTTTTATTCCAAGACATACCAGATTGAAAGGGCATATGGAATCGGACAGCAACCATCACAATCTAACATTCCTGGCGTGCGTCAGCGGTGTCTGTTAGCTAAGCAAGCTTGCAGCCTATTTATCGGTAATCAAGAGAAGCACAATGGAAGATAAAGATCAGCCGTGGGCATTATTTTCCCTTCAGGCTTCAAGAATGACAGGGACATTATGCGGCGCGTGGAATTTATTTGATGATAATTTTTGACGGCCCGGCCGTCCGCCGTGGTGTGGAATGTTTTCTATGGTAATGATGCTTCTAGTCGAAAAGTGATTGTTGACGGGTCCATTAAGGAATGGAGGAATATTTTCTCCGCGGTTACATTTAGTCGTCAGCCAAGCTTATTTATGATTTCAAGTGTAGTGATGCATAGGGTTTCAACTGCCTAAACGGGCTGTGGGCATTTTGAAACAACCTTGAACATATGAAACGTCTCCATAGGTTGGCACCAAGGAATCACATAGTATGCATACGACTACCTCACACATCCATTAGCGCTGCAGGTTCATCCCCACTGTCTAATGACAAACTGCCTTGCTGTGCATTAGTATCCTGATGGATCATCTCGATCCTAATGACCTTTAAAGGATGCATGGTCAAGCCATTTGTCACCCAGGGACTAAAAACAGCAAAGGTAAAATGTTTTTAAAAATTGAATTTTTATTTTTTCACACAGGTACATTGTTAAAAAAAACACACATATTCAACCAAAAAAAAGCAAAGTACTGTTATAATTTTGAAAAAAAAAAATCATAGACATTGCCAGTTTTTGTAAAAAAATTTTTTAACCAAAATCTTGCTTTGGTTTTCCATACAATACTGCACGTAACAAATTTGCCCGCTTGTCCTGTATTATATCATTCAGTGAAATCGAGTGCTCAAACAAAGCTTGTGCGCCAAAGAAAGTAACGAATGCCAGCAGTTTCATCAAGAATTGAATTTAAACACGATTTAATTTGATTACAGGATGTCTGCACCAACAAAAGGTTCCATCCATTCCTCATTTAAAATAATTTTTGCATTATTTTCTGCGTGTAAAACTGTATGTAATGTCTATTAAGTGCATTTTTTAGCTGCACCGACTACATGTAGAGAGAAAATCAGACTTGTACATAATATAAGGACTGTAAACCCCACATATCCACGTCATAAAATAAAACAAATTGTTGGGTGCACTAGTGTGTGAGCTAAGCTAAAATCATCATACAGCAACTTGAGACTCATTAACTATTTTGCATGATGCATTGTTCCGAGCAGAGCCATTTGAAGTATTGGAAAAAAAGTTAAAATAGCATTTTTATGAATTTTACATTCTATTGGGATTGGGACTTGTCTTGTATATTTCCTAGCTATATTTTAAGTGTTAAGCTGCTGAGTAATGATTTCTTTTTTTGGTGATGATTTAAGCTTTCTTTGTACAATAATAAAGTGAGTCCAACCGTTGAATGAAATATTGTTGCCTGGCTCCCGTATAACAATAAATAATAATGTGGAGAATAAATAGATGACATCAAATATGAACAACATTGTACAGCGTAAACAGTAATTTGTACAAATAATTTAAATAATTTAGAATGAATAATAATAATTTAAAGTTTTGCGTGTGCGTGTGGGCAGGGAGAGGGGCTTATTTGGCATTCAGCAGTCTGCTGTATTTAGGGCCCAAATCGGACAAAACGGTATTAAAATTGGACTTGTGTGATGTTTTGTGCAAATATTGGTCAATTAAAAATTTAGGGGGATGGAGTCTTGCAACCATGTGATGTTTTCCTTGGTGTCCTACGGTTCTCCTGTTTGGAGTCCGAAAAACTTAACCAACTAGGACACTTGGGGCCCATTTGGGACATGGTATACCCCCATTATAAATGCATATGGCGTCATGCTCTATGAAGGACGTTTTGGGGGAAAACATTGCACATTTTGTGATTTAGCAGTTAAAAGAATAATATCAACTGACAGATCTGAAGTTGATCTAGAGATTTACACATTGAAGGTGAAAAGAAACAAGTTACTTACATCCTTTTTATGTGCGTGGCCCAAAAGTTCCAAAGGAGACCAGGTGTGATTGAAAAGAAAAGCATTCCGAGGGGTTAAAATCAACTGTACATTGTCACTTATTTATATTCATAAAAACTAGCTGGAGTCGCCTTCATTGTGTTTCAGGTCCTTTCCTGTCACTGCCAATACTTCCACAAAACAAATCCACGAGACAATTCCCATCCTAAACATTTATCTCTTTCATACTTGGCTGACAGCTGCCTTTAACAATAGATGCCATGAATGTGACCCCTGGGGTTTGTATCTTTTGACATGTGTTTTTCACAGTGGGACTCGCAACGGTAATTGCTTCCGAGGGGTCCCTAATCCATTTTTACACTGCACTTCCAAAGCGAGAAACATGATTTATAGTTGACACATGTCCTCTTTTCATCTTCTGAGGTGTCTTTTGCTGTGATGATGGTGTTTATTGGGGCTAGCTCGGGGAGGGAAGGTTGGAAGACTTCTCCTTTCTTGTTTTCCTTCCATCAATCAGTGCAAGAAATCCAATTATCATCAACAATACCAATTTGTCACATGGGGCCTTTATCTTTTATTTCAATATATGCAAACCCTTTGGAAGATAAACACTTGCAATTTTGCAATGTGGAACAATAGGAGCTTGAATGTACTTGTGAAAACAAATCATTTATACCGCTAAAGTGACACTTTTGAAATTTTGACAATGTTAAAATAATACTTAAAATACTGTAAAAATGCACATTTTTAAAATATTGATAATAAAATAAAAACACATCCTAAATAAAATAAATTTGATGCTGCTAAATGAATCAATTGACATACCCCTGCGGGTATGCGTACCCCACTTTGGGAACCACTGTTTTAGATGCTTCAAAAAGGACACAAGAACATATACACCTGTATCTGGAGAGGCTGAGACATATACTCTTTATACTCTGAAAAACACAGCTCCGTGTGCTATTGATTTAGCTTTCGGTTTCATGGTTAAATCCCAAGGAAGAAAGCTTCTAGAAAATGAATGTCAGCCGTATTAATGTCAGGACTTCAGCTTCAGATTTGCATCACAAAATATGACCCCAAGTTTTAAAAGTGGTAGCAAAGATTAATTGCACCCCCTACTGTTGTGGGATCACTGCTAGGACAGAAGAGAAAGGGTTAACTTAAGAAAGGGTTTAAAATACCACTTCCACATGGAATGAGAGGAGAAATTCTTTTTATTCATTCATTCATCATCCTGAAGGAAAGATCATGTCACTGATGCCCTTCCATAGAGAGGAAAATCCACAGTTCTTATGAAAAAAAAATATTTTTGCATTGTATGATATTCTAAATCATTTTAAAGAAGTCTCAGACATCCCAGAATAGTGTACTACACGCCCAAGTGTCTGCAGCTAAGCCTTTTTCTTTTTTATTGTTTTTTTTAGTCTGTTTTTTGAAGATGGAGCAAATTAGGGACTTTCTCATAAAGAGGACTTTGTGTATTCATATTTTTAAATAGCTAATAGTTGCATGATAAGTGAGTTTTAAGATACTGTGAAACCAAGCTCACAATTAAGGGGCTAAATGCTAACAAAACGGCTAACTGGGTTTAATGACTATAGTGGTGTCATCCTGATTCAATTGCAGTTTCTGTATATGATTGTTACATTTCTGTGTCATAAAACAACTCAGACTATTTGCATATCTGATTCATTGCGACATGAGCGGCTTGACAACCTAATCAGCAACTCTTTTTGTCGTTGCGTTTACCCCCCTTCCAAATTAGATTTCATAGGATGCCATAGTCGTGATTAAAGGAAAAAAAAAACGTAAACAAAGCACCTCTCCGACAATGCATGTTTTACAGCTCACCGACAGCCTCTTGAATTAAGTGATGCAAACACGCCAAATTGAATCAATTTGCCGCCTCTAAATGGATGCGATGCGTGGAGCCGGGAAACGCTCAAATGAATGTGAGAGACATTTTCTGCGTTTAATAATGTTGTTTTTGTTTGTGACTATTCTTTGTCTCTGGCTTGATGCAAGTTCCAGAAGATGGGGCGTGAAGAGGATATCAGATAACGAGGCGCTGTCGCATGCTCCTCGCCGCAAACCAACGGGAACGAAGCGACGGGCCGTGCTGGAGCGCAAGGCTGCAGAATCAAGAGGTGAGTGGAGCATATCAAGCTGATAAGAAGCCATGTGGAAAGTGTGAACACCAAACCATGCATGGAATTCCCAAAAAAAGTCAGACAACAACATCTCTTATTGACAGTCATGGATAAACGCAGGCAGATGTTTCATAAGGGACCAAGCTGTCATCTTTGTGACATATCGATCCGGTGTCGCCATGTTTTTGTGCTGGCCCGCCTGCAACACATAACGATCAACACGGAACACAAAGCTTCCGACGGTGAGGACACATTGACAGGCCGTGATTAAATCAGCAGTGGCGGCCGTGTTTGTTGACGACAATGATGATAACGCTGAGGGCACTTATCAAAGTCAGAGGCAATCTTGCAGTGTCCAGCATGTGTTTTTCCAAGTAGATGCTGATTGAGGTCATCAATTTGGACCAAGGCACAGTTGCATGCATATGCACGAGTGCAACATAACCAAGTTATAGAAGTTCTATGTAGCAAAGTTAATTGGGTACCTGCCTAGTTGCAGTTCAGCATTTGCAGATTTCTTCTCAAAATAATGACCAATTACATAAAATAATGGCTGCACGGTGTTCAAGTGGTTAGCGTGCAGGCCTCACAGCTAGGAGACCCGTGTTAAATTCCACCCTTGGCCATCTCTGTGTGGAGTTTGCATTTTTCTCCGGTTTCCTCCCACATTCCAAAAACATGCTAGGTTAATTGGCGACTCCAAATTGTCCATAGGTATGAATGTGAGTGTGAATGGTTGTTTGTCTACATGTGCCCTGCGATTGGCTGGCTACCAGTCCAGGGTGTACCCCGCCTTTCGCCGAAAGACAGCTGGGATAGGCTCCAGCACCCTCCGCGACCCACGTGAGGATAAGCGGCAGAAAATGAATGAATGAATAATTTAAATAACAAATGAAATAATAATAATAATTTTTTTGTATAATGACACCATTAAATCAATATTAACATTTGGCCATTGAACTGTATGATACATGTATTTTTAGTTTTGTTTCAGTTTTTTTTTACATTTTCTTAAAAATAATCAAGTATAAAATAATCAAGTGGTTAGCGCGCAGACCTCACAGCTAGGAGACCAGGGTTCAATTCCCCCCTCGGCCATCTCTGTGTGGAGTTTGCATGTTCTCCCCGTGCATGCGTGAGTTTTCTCCGGGAATGTGAGTGTGAATGGTTGTTTGTCTATATGTGCCCTGTGATTGGCTGGCGACCAGTAAAGGGTGTACCCTCCAAGACAGCTGGGATAGGCTCCAGCACCCCTTGCAACCCTTGTGAGGATAAGCGGTAGAAAATGAATGAATGAAATAAGAATAATACTTTTTTAGTGTAATGACACCATTAAATAAATATTAACATTTGGCCATTGAACTGTATGATACATATATTTTCATTTTTTTTTAACATTTTCCTAATTAAAAATCCTTTTTTGATCAAATACAGGGCAGAAACCTAACCAAACCAAACAGCCTCGTCTTCTCAGCTTAGTGCACAAGCCCAGCCTACCATCTAAGTGCACTCAGTGAGGACACTGGCTTGGATCATACCATCTACCAGTTTCTGTTTCATGTCGCCAATCATTAAGTCATTCATTCATTTTCTACCACTTATCCTCACGAGGGTTGCGGAGGGTGCTGGAGCCTACCCCAGCTGTCTTCGGGCAAGAGGCGGGGTACACCCTGGACTGGTGGCCAGCCAATCACAGGGCACATATAGACAAACAACCATTCACACTCACATTCATACCTATGGACAATTTGGAGTCGCCAATTAACCTAGCATGTTTTTGGAATGTGGGAGGAAACCGGAGTACCCGGAGAAAACCCACGGATACACAGGGAGAACATGCAGTCCCCAATCATATGATATGATATGATTTTTTTATGTAAGTGTGACATTGTTACTAATCTAACAATATACACACCATGGTTCATTGATTCCGGCATTCAAGTACTGCGATTGCATCTCTTCCACGTAATTAATAATAGAATAATAGAAATAATCCACAACATCAGGGATGCCTGGAGTTCATTTGAATTCCTACCAAAGCATTTACCGCCAATCTGGTGGTCACCTGATGAATAATTGTTACCAAGCGTTGATGCTTTGGGTGCCAGTCAGGTGCGCCACATGTTTTACGTGTAATACATCTGAATTAAGCGGGCCGCCGCCACTCTGTCACGTACACCCCGTCGTAAGCCGTTAAATACATAAATGGGGTTTAAATGAACACACACCCCACTTGTCTCGCTCGCTTTGCGGGGTAATTCATCTCCCAACTCCATGATTCCGTTATGCAGTCAAATTGACGAGTAATCCATTGCTGGTGTCCTTGTTGTCAACATCGAGGTCATTTTGGATTGTTGCACTGGAGCACTTTGTGTGAGAGGTGCTGGGAAACATGCCAGGCGTGTATCAATCAGCAAATAAGAAAAGTACTGTATGTTTTGGAATACTCTGTAGTCACTTTTAATCCCAGCAGCTTCCCTGCATGATGTAATCCGCTGAATCCTTTGTTGCAGACCTGTGTAGTACCTGTCAGGGGACTGACAAAAATGTGTTTTTTTTTTTTTTTAACAAGTATGCTGAGGCTTTAAATAGATTACACGTTATTATCCCCAATTATATTTCTGAATACGCTTGGAAACAGACTAAACCCCTGGACTGCATGCAAACGACTTTCTTGGAACTTCTACATAGGTGCTCATGGATTATTTTTCTTAATTAATACACTTGGGTAGATGGTGTGTGTGGGGGGGGGGCTTATCATATTAAACACCAAGGTCGAGATCAGATGTGTTTGGTAAACAAACAAACATATTTTTAGAACATTTCTTACTCTGTGATTTTGAAATGAATAGTTTTCTAAAAATGATTAAATTGAGTCAAATGACATTTCACTTTTATCAAGCATCAAGATGCGTTTAAGGGCATGTAGCCTCAGTAGGGCCATTTACACCTGAGCTATTACACATCAAGTGCCGGCGGCGGCGACGACGACGATTGGCCTTAACAGTAACATCTCGCCGTGTCCATCACTGCCGCTGCGGCTGATAAGTTGCCTCTCCGTGCACACTTGACGTATACGAGCGCTCTTTTTATTCCCTGTCAATAAAAATGATTTACAAGAGAATCAATAAGACTGGCGCCCCTGCTTGCTGACGGAGCGTGGTCCTAAATTTACACAGACTCACTGCAGGATTGTTCGTTGTTGATACAGTACGAGAATATCTTTGTATTAATCTTTTTTTTACTGTACTATGTTTACATTTTATATTATGTTATATATGGCTGTATTGTATTAATTTATGTTATGTTACATTAGGCTATGTTATGTTATGTCAGGCTGTGTTGTCAGTCACCATTCTGCTTGAATTTGCTTCTCTGCAGAAAAAGCTAATTTTCTCTGTTTCTTGGTCAAAATCAGTTGTTTTCACCGAAACCACCCAATGTTCTACTGCCCATTTATAAAGACCCCAAAAAGCTAGAAACAAACTCTTTTTTTGTGATGAAAGAATACAGTCTAAAGTTTCTGTACATAGTTGCAATGTTTATGTAGTCCTAAAAGTCAATATTCAATATAAATAAAAAATTATAATAATATAATAATATAATAATATAATAATATAATAATATAAAAATGTAATAAATATAAATAAAAAAATAAATATTTAATGAAAAGTCAATATTCTTGAAAGCTCAAGACCCAAATGCCCAAAAAACTATGGAGCAGTATGGAGTTCTCTTCTTTGAAAATGGCTGACAGTGACTGAATTAATAACAGAACATGAAGTTCCTAATAACACATGGGTGTTTCATCTTGTTCTGCTATGTACGCGTGTTTGCTTTAAAATAATTGATGTTTCCTGGGCTCCGTATAAGATAACATACACATCATTGCACATCTAATATATCACTATCATGATGAACAGATGCGCTATCATGTACGGCCGACTCAGCTGAGGTTGCTTTTTTTTAGGCTTCTGACAGATTTTTTTCCACATTGGAAAGGGGAAAATGTGCATTTTGGAAAATATTTGTGGGAGGACATTAATTTGTGCATAAAGGATGGTTACAAAAAAAACAAATCAAAGAACATTAATTAATTCATTTTCTATGGCTTATACTAATGAGGGTAGCGGGGGTGCTGGAGCCTATCCCAGCTGTCTTTTGGGCGAGAGGCGGGGTACACCCCGGACTGGTTGCCAGCCAATCACAGGGCACATATAGACAAACAACCATTCACACTCACATTCATACCTATGGACAATTTGGAGTCGCCAATTAACCTAACATGTTATTGGAATGTGGGAGGAAACCGGAGTACCCGGAGAAAACCCACGCATTCACGGGGAGAACGTGCAAACTCCATACAGAGATGGCCGAGGGTGCAGCCTAATTTAACGCCATAATAAAATAGTAAATAATTTGAAGAATGTCAGACATTAGAATTTGTACCGTACTTATAGTTCTAGTAACAGCATCTGCTGTACCATTGTTATCCGTCTGCCTTCCATATCGCTCTCTATGGCTTCCTCCTCCTCACCTGCAATAAACGTCATCTTCCATGCCAATGAGCCATGTAGTAACACCGCCGGCTATAAAAGTGGAGGTTGGACAGGCCATGCGTGGGCGGCACTCTCCTAAGGATGTCATTTAGGAAACCCTTGACCTCCGTGGCTATAGGAACTGTTGAAGCATATCTACTAGGTACTGTAGGTAGTTGCTATAGTGACACGGTTTATCCTACCAACATAAAGTTATTGGTTTCCATATCTCCTGAAAGCAAGTTAATTTATGGAGATATGTTTGATTTATTTTGCTTGACAAGGAGGGTGGTGTCCATTAACCAGACGCCCATGCATGACAGCATCCTTACGGGACCCAAGTGACATTTGCTGGTGAATTTGCATGCTGCAGCTCATTAGCTAATTAGCAATCTACATGGCCCTCGGTAGCAGAGTTAACTTTTTCCTCAGGTGAAGGACTCTCAAGCGGCTGGTTTAACAAGCGAGATGATGGAAAATGAGGGAGGGAGGGCTTTAAGGGACGATATTGAACAGTATATATTGAATGTGAAATTTCATTTTAATTAATTCAAGTTAAAAATGTCACCTTAAATAAGTACAAGTTTAAGTTTTTTTATTTGGTTTCGCATTTCACCGTTTTGACATTTTTTTCAGCCATAGAGCAACTATATGTGAAAATACAGATTATTACAACAATGGCATCACATCATAAGAGCTAAAAAGTCAACTTTGTCCGCACCGACAGACGACTCCATCCTTCGTCAACGCAGCCCGTTCCTGCTGCGGCGGTGCATGTGGCTGCTCCATCCAACGCTAATATTTACATCACCAATAAAAGTCGTTGTTGTGCGCGCCCCACTCTAAATCTGAGGGCCGCTACTGTCGCTGATGACAGAGGAGAACATAAAGCATCTCGCCCAGCTGATGGAGAGCTCCCCGTGCTTTTATTAGCCCCTGGTCACGGTCTGGCTTGGTGAAATCGAGTGTACGCTAAGCCGTAATGCACGTTTTCTTGCAGTTATTGGACATCAGGAGGTTATTAGTAACGCAATATAACATTTCACATGATTTACTATGACGACACATGCTAGGTTGTGTTACCTGTTAAGTTAGGTTAGGTTAGTCTGTTATTGGGCATACGGTATGGAAAAAAAACTGTAACACTACAAATTTCAATGTTATTGTTTCTACTTATTTATTTATTCATTTTAGTTTTGCCCACCCTCGGCCATCTCTGTGTGGAGTTTGTATGTTCTCCCCGTGCATGCGTGGGTTTTTTCCGGGTACTCCGGTTTCCTCCCACATTCCAAAAACATGCTAGGTTAATTGGCCACTCCAAATTGTCCATAGGTATGAATGTGAGTGTGAATGGTTGTTTGTCTATATGTGCCCTGTGATTGGCTGGCCACCAGTCCAGGGTGTACCCCGCCTCTAGCCCGAAGACAGCTGGGATAGGCTCCAGCACCCCCGCGACCCTCGTGAGGATAAGCGGTAGAAAATGAATGAATGAATGAATACAAATTTCAATGTTATTGTTTATATTTATTTATTTATTCATTTTTTTTGCCCACCCTCGGCCATCTCTGTATGGAGTTTGCATGTTCTCCCCGTGCATGCGTGGGTTTTCTCCGAGTACTCCGGTTTCCTCCCACATTCCAAAAACATGCTAGGTTAATTGGCCACTCCAAATTGTCCATAGGTATGAATGTGAGTGTGAATGGTTGTTTGTCTATATGTGCCCTGCGATTGGCTGGCCACCAGTCCAGGGTGTATCCCGCCTCTCACCTGAATACTGCTGGGATAGACTCCAGCTCCCCCACGACACTTGTGAGGAAAAGTGGTAGAAAATGAATGAATTTTACTTTTGCAAGTAAAGTAAAACGATATATATTTATGTTTAGTTTAGGCCATGTTTGATAATGTTGGATTACATTATGTTAGGTTATATTACATAAGTTATTTTTCATTTTGCTATAGGTTATGTTATCTTTTAATTGCTTGACTCAGACAAGCCACTCTTTGGATAGCAACAGTTCCTTTGCACATTGATATCAGAGATCAATTATGCTAAAATTGCTCTTAAAAAGTACTCTATGATATCCAAGTACACATTTCTGACCTAGGTGGGGCGTACAATGATGACTTAAAGATTGCTTTTAGTCATTTTTTTCATATTATATGTCCAGGCAATATGACAGCTATTTGCAGTATAAGACTTAAAAGGAGCCGAAGGAGATGTTAGACATCTGCATGCAAAAGCAAAACGAGCCAGAGGTCAAGAGTGTCAAAAGGAAAGACTTTACAGAGTGTGAAAATGCCAGCTAATCTTCGACGGGCCCGCGCTAGTGCTTGCTTTCCAACGAGAGGCGCAGTAGCAGCCAGCGGTGAGGAGAGTAGCGGCTGCCAACGGCACCGAGGGCCAAACGGAGACGAGTCCTCGCCATCTGGGCCGCCCGAGGCAAGGCTGAAAACAACACTGACTCTCCAACTCTGACTTTTTTTTTTTTTCCCTTCGTTTTATCTACTCATTTGGCCTCCCATCTCATTAAAACTCGATCTCCCTCCTCCTTTTAAAGGCTTCATCATCTTAATTAAGTCAAGCATGCTGTTTCATACTAGAAAGCATATTTAACACATTACTTACAGTCAACATGCAGAGGCTAAGTGACTGAAAGACGCTTTGTTGACAGCTCCAATAGGAAGACGCTGCAAATGTGACTTCTACTAAACTTTCTTTCACAAGTTCCAATCAGTTTGTCGACTTTGCCGCGGCTCGGGGAAGAAGCGGCACACTGCATGGAAATAAGTATTTTTTTTAATGGCTTGCAGTGTTAATGCTAGAGGGATGTTTTTTTTTGGGTGGGGGGGGTTGATTTACATGGGATAACTTTGGCAAGGATAAATACTTTTAGTTGGTGGGACGAAACAGATGTCTGTTTAAATGTCATGTTTGTCGCCGAGGCTGCGCTGACATTTCCGTCCCAGACTTTCACCTCTCGGATTCGTTTCGCCGTGACTCATTTACCAGAATCCGGTTGAGTCAGAGCCGCTGTTGTGAATAAACATGATCTAATTGATAGCTGACCTCTCACATTAACGAGCAAATGGGACCAAGCAATAGCGAGACTTAACTGTTTGTTTATGCATCATCCAGCATCATCCAGCATCACCCCCCCCCCCCCCCCTCCGCCTATGTTAACTGCCTTGGGTATGCGTGTCTGATTCCTGCTGCATATGCAGTCAGGACAGCTGGTGGCTGCGGATATTGATAATGGCATTGGGGACGCTCAGCTTCTTGTCTTATTAATCACACCAGGCTGAGCAGTGACCTTTCCCTGAGCCCACTGCTTTGGGCTCCCTTGCTCCTTCCACCTCCCCCTCCACCCCCCTGGGAGCAGGAGGCTGACATCACTCACCCGGCGTCCGCTAATGTCAGCCCCGAGCCTTGCCGCGGCGGCTTACCGGCCCTGCCTGGCGCCCCGGACGCGGCCCAGTATGACAGAGACATTGATCATTCGGGAAGCGAGGATTGTCTGGTGGTGGCCGGGGGGCTGAGGTAGGGGGGGCAGACCAGGGTCCGCATATATCTATGTGTGTGTGTGATGTTGCACCAATTATGACTGGTGAGCATAATTAAAAGTCACATCTGGGCTCTAATGAGCAAATCAACACCCATTATTGATCAAGGATCAACTGGCCTTCTGCTGCTCCCTGATTGGATGAACGCATACACATGGGCTGCTGCAGAACAAACTAATTACTCATTCAGAAAACTCCCATGAATCAGTGTATTAGTGATAAACGGTAACAGTGCATACTGGGGCTTGGCTGCAATGAAGAGAAATGAGATGATGTACATTATCTTTATGTTAATAATTCATCATTTCTTTTTAGGACTACTAATATCACACAGTTTTGTTCTGTTGGTACAACACAATCATTGCACGCGTATGCAAGTCCCGTTTTGTGGATATCCTCAAAATGCTAAATGACTTACTGTATGGACAATTCGGTGCCATTCTGAGACATTTTTGTTGGTGGTGGCCATGGTCTTCAACCAATCTTGCTCAAATTTTATACACATATGCTTACCAGGTCCTTATTGCTGTGCAGCAAAATTAATTAAGCTTATTGTTACTTATTAAAACACATACTTGACAAATGTTGTAAGATACACTTTGTAATCTTCTTGAATATCAAAGATGATGAGATGGTAGACTAATGAGATAATAAACAGGAAGTTACATTGAAGTGAAATTAATTGTGGCTGTGAACAAGACAGGTAGACTATGGTACTTGTAGCCTTTTTTTTTTTAGAAAAAGGATGTTCCTATTTTGCTCACATGAGAGCAAACAAAAGCCGCCAAAATAAAAGTGAAAACTGATTAAAGACACCAAGATCCTTCAGCAGCCTTGTTAAGCTGTCAGGCTTTGTTTGGTTACCTTTAATTGCCTTTGAGGTACTTTTTTTCTCAGAATGACAAATGACAAATCACATCGCGGGAAAAAAAAAACTATGCGTGTTTGTGTTTGTGTGTATTTTTTTCGTGATTAACGCAGTGATGACAAAAAAAAGCAATATTGTCTATAGAAATCTTGCGGGGCCAGCTCTTTAAAGAAGACATCAAAGTGTACAGTGATGAGGATGCAATAATAATTCAATTCAAATTATTCAAGGATAAAAAGGCTAAGATTGCAAATCAGCACTTATATTTGTGGAAAAGCACGCACACAACACTTCAATAGCTTTTAACGACCGCATTTTGTGGTCCGTTAATGAGGACCTGCTTGTTGATTTGGTTCTTAGACAACAAATGAGTTCAATTCCGTAATAATGATTTGGCCTTGATGACTTTGGATTTGTTTTGTTAATAAACTTTTCTGTCATTTATGGCCTCTTTTCTGCCAAAAAGATCATTTGGAATGGCACTAACGGCTCATAAGGATATGCTTTTAATTCTTGATCAATTCATTCATTCATTTTCTACCACTTATCCTCATGAGGGTCGCGGAGGTGCTGGAACCCATCCCAGCTGTCTTCGGGCGAGACAGCCAATCACAGGGCACATATAGACAAACAACCATTCACACTCACATTCATACCTATGGACAATTTGGAGTCGCCAATTAACCTAGCATGTTTTTGGAATGTGGGAGGAAACCCACGCATGCACGGGGAGAACATGCAAACTTCACACAGAGATGGCCGAGGGTGGAATTAAACTCGGGTCTCCTAGCTGTGAGGCCTGTGTACTAACCACTCGGGTGCCAGTGCCATTTGTCCAAGAGGTTTGAGTGTTGAAAAATATGACCTTATTTATCGCTACTGTTTTTTTGTTCGATATGTTTTAATTTGGTGGCACGGCGGTTGAGTGGTTAGCGCACAGACCACACAGCTAGGAGACCAGGGTTCAATTCCACCCTTGGCCATCTCTGTGTGGAGTTTGCATGTTCTCCCTGTGCGGAGTTTGCATGTTCTCCCCGTGCATGCGTGGGTTTTCTCTGGGTACTCCGGTTTCCTCCCACATTCCAAAAACATGCTAGGTTAATTGGCGACTCCAAATTGTCCATAGGTATGAATGTGAGTGTGAATGGTTGTTTGTCTATATGTGCCCTGTGATTGGCTGGCCACCAGTCCAGGGTGTACCCCGCCTCTTGCCCAAAGACAGCTGGGATAGGCTCCAGCACCCTCGTGAGGAAAAGCGGTGGAAAATGAATGAATGAATGTTTTAATTTCCCTATAAATAACAAATATTTACCTCTTGGCCTTAAATAGCTTCATGTTTGGATGAAAATTGCTGATGCTCAAGTGCTAAAGAGAAATCGGTTTGAGTCTTGACGTTTTGATGTTTTTACCGTCTTTGGTCAGACATCCTTTAACATTCAAGGTTCTCAAAGTTTGCGTTTATCTTCAAATTGCTGCTAGTGTCTTTAATTTTGACCCGAGTTACATTTTCCCTCTTTACTCAGATGTATTTTTTTTATACTACGTATAGGTTTCTGGCTTTAAAAGAGAATAACAGTTCTGCAAAGTTTGATTAAAAATCTTTTCTGCTGAAGCACTGAAAACAACCTGCTGATTTAAATTTGAACCTAAGTAATCTCTACCCTCTTTTGTTAGATATTTTTTCACATGTTTTGAGTTTGAATAGTGAATAGGTTTGTTTGAAAATTGCTGCTGCTAGAGTGACGTAAAGAGACATCTATTATTTCAATTTTGACATTAGTTACCGCTACTCGGCCAGATATGCTTTCGCGTGTGTAGGTTTCTGGCTTTGAAAGAAAACAGTAGTGCTGCAAAGTGTGAAAAGCTTTAGGTGAAAATTGCTACTGCTAGAGTGCTGAAAAGCAACACAACCTCGTGATTTGAGTTTCACCCCTAGTAACCTCTCCCCTCGCTGTTGAGCTATTCTTTATCATATAGTGCTGTAGCTAGATGTGGAATATCAATTCTTTTCTTTAGTTTTTTGTCCTGTCCAGCTATTGGGACAGGTAGTACTTGTCATCTAAATGGCCTTACATGCTGAATAGATTTGCTCTGTCAGGGACAAGTGGAAGCTACACCTTCCCTGTTATTATTTGGCTTTATTTGATGTTTTGTTGTTATACAAATTCAGAGCGGCCGGACCGGAGCAGGAGGGGATAGAAATTAAGAATAAAGAAAACATGGGGGATCATCAGTAAATGTATACAATGGTTATAAAAGACCACAATGGAGACAACAAAGTAATAAAAAGCCACAGTGCTATTACTGAAATGAAAAAGTCAACCATATTAGTGGTAATAATAGTAATAATGACAATATTAACCATGATAGTAATCAGAATGACAATATCACACAATATTCGTTCTAATTAGAATATTAGTTCTTCCCTGGAATAGGTTTGTTTGCTTGAAAATTGCTGCTGCTACCGTGTCATAAAAAAACATCAATTATTTCAATTTAACCATGAATTTCCTTTCACTATGGCTTTAAAAGAGAACACTAGTTCTGCAATATTTGAACATGTTTGGTAGAAAATCACTGCTCGGTTAGATATTCTTTAACATGTGTAGCGCTGTAACTCGCTGTAGAACATAATTCCCTGAAATTCTGAATACACCATGCATTTTTTTCCATTTAGACATTCTACTCTCCTTAGTCAGATATACTTTATCACATATAGGGGTCTGTTTGAAAAAGAACATTAGTGCAGCATAGTTTGCTTGAAAATTGCTGCTGCTAGAGCGCTGAAAAGGATGTGCATTCAGGTTATAAACATTAAAAGTGGAATGTAAAGCGCTCACCTGCTGAAATCTTGTATTGTTTGTTGAGACCACAGTGCACACATGATCCACGCGTGTTTACCTGCTGAGTGTTTAGAGAGCAGATTTCTTTGACGGCACCCGAGCAATACAGATTTGCCAATTAACCTCCATGTCACTGTAATTACCGAGTCACATCAGTAAAATGAATTAATTTCCCAAAAGGACTCGGAAACAAAATTACCTCCTCTCTTCCCGACGAGAGCCAATATGGTGTCTGATAATTGGGGGGTCGAGGGAGGGGGGCAGGTGGGGGGGCTTAGTGAGCGGTTGCCATATTCCTGTCTCTGGTTGTGTGTTTTCTGTGTAATCTGCCACAAGGGGGAAGGCCGCTGATCCGCCTTTCCCCAACTTCCTGTGAGATCACACTGGTGCGATTGGCGTAATGCTTGCATGTGTAGCTGATGGAACGCACGTAACGTGTTTTCTCAGGTGGCTCAAGAGCGTATAAACTTGACGAGAAAAGTGTATTAAAACGACTTGGGTGACTTGGAGGTCCCTCTCCTGCGTGGACGTACCGGCATCAATCATATTAAGACATCATTAAAGCCTCAATCTCGTTAGATGTATGATTGATGTTTTGTTTAATCAATCCATTAATTTAGATGATTACTGGACTCATTAATTAGCCTTAATGAATCAATTTGAAATACATATTGTTGGAAACAGCGATGCGGAATGTTGGATAGTGATGACGTATAAGTTATGCTAAGAGTCCACTGGGCCGGCGCCAGTTGGTGCCAGTTCACACCAATGCAATTTGGTGTGGCGGCTAGTGTCGCCAATAAGGTGGCTCAAACTGCCTCCTAACTGGCTCGTGGTGGCCCGTAACGGCGGCAAAAATTTAGTTTGGTGGCAAGAAAATTTCAAACTGTTTTAAATCTTTGTTGCGCAAATGTTGCCTATTGGAATCCACTGGAATGTAATGGCACAAGCCAAGTTGCGCCAATGATGCTAGGAGTCTAATGGGCCGGCTTCAGTTTGCGCCAAAGATTATGTGATTGGTGCCCCGTATTTGGCCCGAATTAACGACAAAATGGCAACATGCCGAGTAAACATAATTCGGCGCCACAGCGAACCACTACGCACCAATCACATAATCTTTGGTGTGAACTGGCACCAACTGGCCCAGTGGACTCTTAGCATAATGTATTCATCCGAATATAAGACAGCATTTTATTGTTTTCTTTAAACAGTTTACATTCAAGGTCTACAGAATTATACATGCAAACTACAGGGGGCGCCAAATGATTTCTCTTGACACACAACAGTGACTCTGCGACACAGAGCCAAAATAACCTGTGGCAACTCTGTCATCAGGAAAAAGCCGAAATAAACAAACAAAGACCCGCTCGAAAAAAAGTGTCACTTAAAAACATTTTGTAGCCAGGAGACTCACTGCCATTCCCTCCTTTGCTAGCTTTGTTGTACAATCATTAAAGCGACGATGGCGGTTTTTAGGCCTCACTCGGGTGCATCTGGGGTCCAGACTGACACAGCACGTAACAGCGATCAATAATGCAACGGAATCGAATAACTGTCTAGCAGCTAAGAAATATTTCCTATTTTGGACCAGTTATTTCACTGATGTATAGCACATTTTTCCAAAAGCACGTAATTGAAAAGACGGTTGTCTTATATTTAGGGGCGTCTTTTATTCAGGTCAATACAGAATATAGACTTCAATGATTAATACATCACAGCAGAGCTTAGAATCCCCCAGATGTTTAGCAACCAAACAAAACAGCTCACATGACCCCTACAAAGCTCGATTTTGTCTTTTAAAAAGTCATGCCAATACTATCAAAACACTTCAAATGGTATTGGGAGCCTTACAGCAATAATATACTTTAACATAAATAAATAATAGATAAATCACAAAACATTTAAGCAGTGTTTTGCGAGCCTTAAGCATGGATGAATTATTAAGGTTAACTTTTATATTGCAGCGCTAAGCTCCTAAATCAATTCAAATACATGTACGCAACCAATCAAAAGTTTGGAGACACTTTCCCATTCAAAAGCATGAGGAAGTGTGTCCAGAGTTTTGATTGGTTATGCATATGGAAAAGTACAGCACATACTGTGTAGCTACGGCGGTAAAACCAGGAATTGGAAGCTAAATAACAAGAACCAGTGGAGTGGACACAGCCAGCAAGAAGTGTTGGGTCAATTAGGCATGCATTCAATTGAGTAAAGAGGGAAGAGAAAATGTGTCAAGTAAGTCTTGATCAGTGTCTAGTGACTGACCTTTGGCCTCCTTATCAGCTGCACATCATTACCTGAAAGTGGTTCTGTGGTCCAGTCACATTATTCACTCTTCAAATATCCACAAAAAGAAACTATAATGGTTACGGTAATGGTTTCATTTGATTTGAACATGCATCAGATTGCAATGGAATGCATCACATAATCAATTCACAGTTCAACATGTCCAAAAGGAGTAATCATACCCGACCATCTATTACAGTTACATATGTTCACCTCCTTATTTTTTTTTTTTACACGTACCTAAGTATAAGGTGACATATGGTGATATAGTGGTGATGTTTTTACAACCATGACGATAATGATCATAGATTTAACCATCAGAATAAACACATATAATAACAAATAAGGGCTGCACGGCGGGCCAGTGGTTAGCATGCAGACCTCGCATCTATGTTCAATTCCACCGTCGGCCATCTCTGTGTGGAGTTTGCATGTTCTCCCCATGCATGCGTGTACTCCGGTTTTCTCCTACATTCCAAAAACATGCTAGGTTAATTGGTGACTCCAAATTGTCCATAGGTATGAATGTGAGTGTGAATGGTTGTTTGTCTATATGTGCCCTGTGATTGGCTGGCCACCAGTCCAGGCTGTACCCCCCGCTTCTTGCCCAAAGACAGCTGGGATAGGCTCCAGCACCCCCTCGACCCTCGTGAGGATAAGCGATAGAAAATGCTTGAATTGTTTCCTGAATTCGCTCATTTTCATCCATTTTTTTAAAGTCCTTCCGTTTTCCTTGTTCCTTCCTTTTTGAGTTCAATCCATTCCGTAGTTTGATTCCCCATACCGAAATTCTGTGGCTTTGTTCTGTCCGCATTTGGAGCGCCTTGCATTTCAAGAAAGTTCAATCTGTGTTGGTTCAGAACATACTGGACGCAGATGTGAGAACATGCCCCTTGATAGGTCATCCCCGGGGTCACGCCACAATGTGAGAGTATACACGTGTATGCCAAGGTGTGAGTCGGCCTGTGCTTTGCCATTTAAGAGGCAGACGGCATCACCTGAAGGGTTGCAGATGAGGTTATGCACCATTTTGAGTTTTGGAAAAGTTTCACTTACAGACATTGGTAAAAAAAAATAATGCAATGCCTATACTGTATTATGCATCAAAAAGATACTAACAGACCTGCCAACCTTGAAGAAATATACATAATATAGTCTCACTATATAGCCTCGCCATGTTGTTCCCAGTGCTCTATGAGTATTGGTATTGGGGATTGTCTTTTTCTTTTCTATTGTATTGGTGGAGCTCCATGTGCATATGTGCACATTTTTGTAGTGATTGACCCATTTTCAGCATTTTTTGTCACACAGACAAATAAACAAAACAGGTTTAAACTGAGTAAAAGAGTCGATGTAAACATCCCCTCAGAGTACATAAAAGGACGTTGGCACAAAAGTCATACACAACGACGAAAACCAGGAGATGCTGTTTTGTGAGCTTACAGAGATTCATTATTAATAAGACTATGATAATTCAGCCTTTTTTCCCCTAGTGTGCTCGTTGTTTAAAGAACAAAAAGCTGAATCTGCTGCACAGAGCGAGTCATCGGCGTCATTAGGGTTGTTCGCTCGCCTTGGCGTTCTCTCGAGCAAATGCGCACACGCCGATGCTGTTTTACATCACTTATCTCCATGTGGCATTTGGAAATAAAGTCAATTTCCAACACAGCTGATGTTCATGACATTTGTGGGTTTTTTTTTTTGGTGATGAAATTAGGCAGTGTTGAAGATGCAAGAAAAAGCCAGCAGCAAAGGCCCGTGTGCACTGTACTGTGAAATGATGAGTGACTCCGCCGCTGTGAATTCTGCGGCTTTTTATGAACAGCGAGGCTGCCGCGTTGATGTAGGAGCCCAATTAAAATACAAAATGGAAGCTTGTTTTTCCAGTTAATGGGCACATGCACAAATATCTCTAACTTGTTGGCGATTTTATTGATAAAATGAAATCATAAACTCAAATGTTTTTCTCCATTTAACTTTGGGTTTTGGGCCCGTGCGGAGAATCAACCCAGGTCTGCCTGATCTCCTGACTGTGTGGCCTACTTGCTAAACACTTGTCCAGAGTGCAAAAGACACAAATATAAATACAAGAAATACAAAAATGACAGCACTCCAAATTGTCCATAGGTATGAATGTGAGTGTGAATGGTTGTTTGTCTATATGTGCCCTGTGATTGGCTGGCCACCAGTCCAGGGTGTACCCCGCCTCTCGCCCGAAGACAGCTGGGATAGGCATAGAAATGTCATAAAAATGACAGTGTAGCAGTGCAAAAAATGGAGTTAAATAGAACCATAGATTTATAGCATTATTTACAGGAATATTGAGGGGTGGGTGGGTTAGTGGGGGGGTCGTGGGCCTTCTCCATGAGGCTGGTGGCAAGTGGAAAGACACCGTTCTTGTGGCGTGAAGTTCTGGTCCTGATAGACCAAAGGAAGGGAGTGATTTGGAAAGTTTGTGACCAGGGTGGGGAGGGGTTGTAGTCCTGGAGGCCTACATGTAAGAAGTTATATTGTTCATTCATTCATTTTCTACCGCTTATCCTCATGAGGGTTGCGGGGGTGCTGGAGCCTATCCCAGCTGTCTTCAGACGAGAGGCGGGGTACACCTTGGACTGGTGGCCAGCCAATCACAGGGCACATATACGTAGACAAACAACCATTCACACTCACATTCATACCTATGGACAATTTGGAGTGGCCAATTAACCTAGCATGTTTTTGGAATGTGGGAGGAAACCGGAGTACCCGGAGAAAACCCACACATGCACGGGGAGAACATGCAAACTCCACACAGAGATGGCCGAGGGTGGAATCGAACTCGGGTCTCCTAAGTGTTTGGCCTGTGCGCTAACCACTCGTCCGCCATGCAGCCCGAAGTTATATTGTACGATGCATAAATACATGTAGGATCCAGACTTAATGATAAGTGAATGAATTGAGGTTGTAGTGTTTTTCTTTCCGACGTGAAACAACCACTAGGAGGCAGTCAAGATCTTTTCGCTTCATTTCCGTGAGTTTATACTGTAAATGAAATGAGATGCGTCTTAGCCTTGTAGAATGCATGAGTGATGCGTTTAAAGGTCAACCAGTGTGGATCGTAATATTGTATGTATAATTCGTCACTATTATGACTCGCAATATGTATAATGTACATTAAGATAAACAAAGCTGGCATTCCTAGGGACTGCTTTAATGAAGGCCGTATTTGGCAAGAATGTTAGTGACTTGTCTCCCATTTTGTTGGTTCGGGATTTGTCTTTTGCAACTCTGAACAAAACAAGTGAAAGCTCACTGCGTTGTTTCAGTTCAAAGCAACAATTCTCCAAAGTCTCATATCAGTCTGATTAACTAGGACAGGGAGCAAATGCAGACAACTCCCTAGTGAACAAACACGGACAGAATGGACGGCATCAAAGGGACGAAGGACATGCACAAATTGATTCCTGTAAATAGAGGCTGTGACTCCAATTAAACTTGCTTAAAAACACGATCAAATACAGGATTTTGGCAGCTTTTCAGATATTTTGGGCTTTCATAGAAATCCACATTGTGACAGAAAGACGCTGTGTGCTTTTGAGGGAGACAGATGGGACAAACCTCCACCAACCCACGGTATTTTCTCTCTGCATGACTTCTCGCCCGCCACAGTCTGTGGGTTGTTTTAGTGCCAGGGTGTCTCACATACTTGTGTACATACACACACACACACACACATATACACAGCTACTCTTTCATTAATCATCTGCATGTGTAAATTAAGCATGAAAAGAGAGTATTTGGAGCATACAAACTTGGAATACCGTTCTTAACCGCGTCCTGTGGTCATAAATTGGATGATGGAGGGAAGTTAACGAGCTTCTGTCTGCTTTTTTTTTTCAACACAGCGGCCCCACTGAAGTGCAAATGTCACCAGTGCTCACTCACTGTGTAGGTTATGTTTGGTATTGATCTTGATTAATTGCTGCCATTTCCAGTGAGTGTGCTGCATTTTTCATTTTAACCCAATTTCAGCATTAAAAACTAAACATTAAAGTCAACAGCTTCACTCTATCGCCGTTTTTCAAGATATAGTACATCACCACTAGCTTTGTGGTTGAATGTGGGTGTATTATTAGTCCATTCCACCATTTTCAAGCATTCATTCATTTTCCACCACTCGCAGGGGGCGCTGGAGCCTATCCCAGCTGTCTTTGAGCGAGACGCGGGGTACACCCTGGACTGGCCGCCAGCCAATCACAGGGCACATATAGACAAACAACCATTCACACTCACGTTCATACCTATGGACAATTTGGGGTCGCCAATTAACTTAGCATGTTTTTAGAATGTGGGAGGAAACCGGAACATGCAAACTCCACACAGAGATGGCCAAGGGTAGAATTGAACTCGGGTCTCCAAGCTGTGAGGCTTGCACGCTAACCACTCACTCGCCGTGAAGCCTATTTTCAAGCATAAAATGTCAAAATAAACAAATACAAGTTTGACTGAAAATTGCTGCTACTAGAGAGATGAAAATAAAGTTTTTTTGGGACCTACCTCGACATGCAAATTCAAGAACTAACCTTCGTTAACTCTACCGTCTTTGGTCAGATATCCTTTAACATGGACTTTTGGTGGGGTGGGATATCAGTTTGGTTGGAAATTGCTGCTACTAGAGCGCCGACAAGAAACATGGACCTTCTTTTCTGATTGTTTTCTCAGCTACTCTGACCTTTTTGTGTCCAGTATCCATAGATATGGGATTTAAACGAGGGTTCTGGTTTAGAACAGTCTGTAGCACTTTGGTTGAAAATTACTGCTGTTAAAACGCTGACACACTTTACTTATCTTAGTGGCCATTTTGGATGACATGTCTTTTAATACTCATACAGTTCTTGATTGGTTTATATCAGCTTCTTTGGCTATTTTGGGTCAGATATCAGAACAGAACATTAGTCCCTCAAAGCTTGAATATAGTATGTGGTTGAACATTACTGCTGCTAGAGTGCCGAAAAGAAAACTACAGTATTTAGCTTATTCTCAAGAAGTAAGTCTTTCCACAAAAATATGTTAACTCCTTCTGTTGGAACCGTCTACTTCCTGTGTCAAAGTGTTCTTTAATTCTTTGTTACTTTATACGCACTGCTTCCTTTCACATTTAAAGCTCACAATTATTTATCTTAGTTGCAGCCCTGTGAGACTATTTGAAAGCTGTGTCTCACCCCTAAGATTAACATTTCACCAAGCGGCTTATTAGAGCAATTCATCAAATCAGTGGGCAGTGCTGATTAAATCAACTTGGTAATAAATGGAATGATCTAAAGCCTTCTGACACCCCGGGTCCTCGTAGCCCACCTGCCTGATTAGGAGGCAATTTATCCCATTGCTTTCCACACAGCCTTGCCTTTTTAATTGAGGCTGGAATGAGAATGTCATACTTTTTTTTTTCCTGATGGCACATTGGGCAGGATCTTGATGAAGGAGCATCAGAGCATCGCTTTAGCTCCATCATACGCATTCAATAGGTAGCACCCCTCATATTGTTGTGATGCAACCATAATGTGTTACAGTATGTGTTCCAGAAAGTCGACCTCAGAGAAAATTTGTATTTAAAACATACAGTATGTATTCCTGCACAACACTAAATATCTTTATGTGGAATAGAATTATAGAACAGATAGAGTAAGGGACTCAAATATGAGCCAGTTTATGAAACAGTCGAAGCATATGGTGTTTACAAGGTACAGTGGAACCTTGGTTAGCTTCATAAATCTGTTCCACAAGAAATAAAGTAAATCCAAGTAAAAAAAAATCCACCTTCTTTATCAAAATGCTGACACGCGCAACTTTGTTTGGCTCTATTGTAGGTTATTTTGTGGCTGTCATCAAAAGAAAAGCAAACATTTGTGCTGTAACTGTGTTAGCTAGCTAATAACCACAGAGTCAACCACTGATGATGTCATAAGAGAGTGACAAACACTGACTTCCGGGGACAGATGCTAATAAGGACGTGATAAAGAAGTATATATATATATATATATTATATAAATACATATACAATATATAAATACATTAAGAACACAGTTGGACTCATGCAGTGTATTAGCCGGAAAAAACACAAACCGAGACACAATATTGGCTTACATTTTCAAAAAACACGCTCACTAGGGTGTACGCTATAACCTTCCACTCTATATGGAAGAATCTTGAGAACTATTGTCTGATATAATTTGTTATGCTGCTTTTATTCTTGATGTAGTTATTCTTTGTGATACAATAACCGTATGAACAATAAAATAACAATTTTTTTTAACATACTGTATCCAATTAAATTTATATACCCTCGTCCTCTCGCTACATCTCAGTTGGAAC
Organism: Doryrhamphus excisus; assembly: GCF_037039965.1. Lineage (NCBI taxonomy): Eukaryota > Metazoa > Chordata > Actinopteri > Syngnathiformes > Syngnathidae > Doryrhamphus > Doryrhamphus excisus. Next base: position 15,077,848 of record NC_136358.1, on the reverse strand, counting down.
ATCGCGCCCTCACCATATCACAGTTTTTGAAAAATTTATTAATTCACATTATTGTTATTTTGTGTTTGACTATGAAAGATAAGTTGTGTTGTGATATGTATCGGTGTCAATAATGGCATGTCCAACATAGTAGAATGAAAAAGTTCTCTCCCATGTTGTGTAGAAGTGGTATGTGTTTGGTTTCTGACTTTGTCCTTTGTCCTCACTCTGAAATGCTTTCTTAAGTTTAGAATAAATACAATAGAGGCTAACTAGTTAGGTTGATAACATGCTATGTTTAAAGTGGCATCCGTCCGTTGTGTCCCGTGGCTTACGCTTTACATAATAGGAGTGTAAAGGTGACTTTTGCGGTGTTATTTCATGTCTGCAGGGCTCTGATAAAAGTGCAAACTTCATTTCGAAAGTCATAAACAGGTTTTTTTTATGCTCTAACTATGAACGTATTCCATTTATTAATATTGAATCCTACTTTGTGGAAATTCTCTTATCGCAGTCAGGTCTGGAACCAGCTAATGGCGATAAACAAGGGGTGACTGTCTATGAACAGGTGTGAGGGCATGTTTTGTAAGGCGCAAATTGAGGACCGTGCTTCTTAAACAGTTCAAACTCCTTTCTTTTTAATAGGAAAAAGAAAACCAGCTACCGTGACTGTTTGGGTTAAGAAACAACAGAACTCAATTAACTTACATACAAATTTCAACCTCTACCTGCATGCTGTTAGTGCATTGTTATGCATTGTCAGTATGTAGCCATACTCTTTTTGTGTCTTTCCTAAAGACACCGGGCATAATTTCTCATGGGTCACACATCTTTACCTGCACTCCTCTCCTTTGTTTTTGATTCATTTATCTTTGTTTACCACATAATCACACTCTAAACTGGCTAAATTGGTGGCTTCTTGGCTATGAATGTAGATGAGTGGCTCTATAGGGTGACGCATATGCTAATCCCCCATCCTCCTTCCGCGTCCGCTTCTCGTGTTTTTAAAATCCCACCGCTAATGTCTGCCTTTGGCATGCTTGTACATCTGTATGCGGGGACGAAGCCAGAGTGCAGAACGTTGTCGTCAACATCAGATGGCTTGTGATGAATAGTCAATTAACTATAAACTTGTTCCAGGGATGACCAATGAATGAGGGGATGGTAAAAAAAAAAAAAAAAGCTATCCATTATCTAGCGGCTAATTATCCAGCCACTGCTATTTCCATCCGCTAGATAGTTTGTGATTAAAGGGTTTGGTCAATCAAATAGATAACAGGGATTAGAAACAGGAGGATGAGAGCGTGAGGCAAAGTCAGGAGAGTGATGGTTCAATTTGATCTTATGTAGCCTTTTAAAAAAAGTTCTGCCAAAAATATGGATTGGTATTGTTTGAAGAAAAGTAGAGGTACTCTAGGATAAGCGAATGTAACATGGCTGCAGTGCAGTCCTCTTACATCCTCTTTATTTAGCTATTCTTATTGTTGTTTCTTATTTTTCTTATCTCTAATAATTTTGTCTCTGTAAAACCCGAGTAGCTTCATTTTGACAGCTTGATACAGGCTACACCAATCGATGCAGACATGATTGATCACTTACTAAACCTATTGCTGTTTGACTTTACTTGCATTTTTGTTTACACATTTTGCCTAGCTGCCACTTGAGTTATCTGTCTACCTTTGTATATTCAACCTACAAAATTGACTTTTTTCCACAGTGACAAAAGCAGAAAAAACATAATAGGAGTATTATGTTTTTTTTCCACTTTTTTGACCTATAAACGTAGTTACAATGTTGTATTCTTGTGCCAAAGTTTCAGATAATGAGGTCTGCACATTTGCAAGTGAGCCCTGAAAAACGTCTAAAAACACTCGGTTTCAAAAACGCTGTTTCTCTGTGATGTCACAAAATGCCGGGCTTCCTTAAAGGGGCGTGCACTGCGGGCTAGATACGTTCTCGGCCTTCACCGAAGTTCTGCTTCCCCGAAGCACTGGTTCTCCGTTTACCATGTTAGCAGTGTCCCAAAGGAAGTGTTTATTCGGGTGTAAGGGAAAGCTAAATTTGTTTACAGTTCCTAACAAGGCATGTTAAGACTGTTAAAGCCCACTTGCATTGGGTCCAAGTAGGGTAGTGGATGAAGCTGCAGTGCAACAAGCTTGTTGTGTTTTTGCACCTGCTTTGTCGTACACTTTACTGCCACCTACTGGACTGGAGTGTCACAGTTTTGCCTTTCATTAGTTTCGGTCTTAAGGCATCCATATTTTACCACAAGCAGGCCAATAAACATAATTTCATGGAGGAAACCCACAGACAGCACCTGGAATATTAATAACCAATATCACACCCCACCATGGCACACACACAAACAATAATAAAGCAGTCTTTGCTGGAGGGGCTACAATGAAGCGTCAAGGGACGAATTGCAATGAAAGGGGACACGCCCCCTTTTGTATATAAACACTCAGAGGGACATTCAGTCTCTCTGCAGGCCTGGAAAGACAATTATGTGTTTCTCTTTTACAGTTAAATCAATCCTAAATGCATTGCCAAACGACTTTCTAGTTCCTATGTTTGTTAAGTCTCATGTCTAGCCATACACTGTCATGTTACACTTGTTAACATGACCAAAAAGGAACTCTTATTTACTGTATTTTCCATAGTATAAGTCACACTTTTTCATATTTTGATTGTTGTTTTGTTGCTTTCCTTTACTGGTTTTCCACTGCTTTGTGTGTATGATATTGCCCCCTTCTGATGGGTGTGAGCTGGTCACTCGGGTGTAAAAAACAAGAGCTGACCAAACAGCTGCTACCAACTTCTGTTTGTTATTGCAGGGGGGAAATACTCTGGGAAAAAAAAAATGTAAAGCATAATTAAATTTAAAAAAAAAGAGCATCATCGACACTATGATTGATTATGTTGAAAAAAAAGGCTGGCCTGTGGTGTAAATGTAAAACATAGCTCCTCCAAAGTCTTTGCTTAACTTCAACATGAAAGTTAAATCTACAAAGAAAGCGTCAGGAGAAGAAGAAAAGCTACAAGCTAAAAGTATGCTGACTAATTGAGACAAATGAACAGAGCAGAGAGGAGCGCCAAAGAGACAGCGGTGAATTTATCTAGTCGTCTTTTGCCCTTTTTTCCTCTGCCCGCTTTTTCTCTTTATTAAAATCCACACCCCGCTTTACTCACGCGTAGCTTTTTTTTTTTTTCTTTAGTCGGAATAACAACACGAAGCATCCCGTCTTTGCACACATTTAGAAGCTATAAATCATCTACGGTAAAACACACTGTTCTTCCTACATTTATTTTGCAGGACAAAAACGGTACAAAATACGGTGTCGCATATAGTTTCATTCTGACATGACAAAAAAACATTTATTTGCTGTTTGTGAACAAGCCCAAATAATGCAATGTTTTGGGGTACTCAAACTGGATGAAGTGGGTCAAAATACTGCATGTACTGTATATTTCAGATAAAAGCAGAATTAAGGTAAACCAATGACTGTATATATGCAGTAATGATGCCAGTTTTGACACATCACATTGGCCGTAATATAAAATTACACTTTTCATGTAGAAAAAAGTCTGAAAATGACAAGTCTTATTATATTTGGGGAGAGATTTATACATCAGTAGCTAAGAATGATAATATTCACATGCAAGTGAGGGTATAGTTGTGGGGGCCGAATTACTCCATGTGAATAAATAACAATTATGTATTTAGATCTAGGGCTGCATGGAGAGTGGTTAGCGCACAGGCCTCACAGCTAGGAGAGCCGTGTTCAATTCCACCTTTGGCCATCTCTGAGTGGAGTTTGCATCCCCGTGCAAAAAACATTCCAAAAAACATGCTAGGTTAATTAGCGACTCCAAATTGTCCATAGGTATGAATGTGAGTGTGAATGGTTGTTTGTCTATATGTGATTGGCTGGCGACCAGTCCAGGGTGTACCCCGCCTCTCGTCTGAAAACAGCTGGGATAGGCTCCAGCACCCCCGTGACCCTTGTGAGGATAAGCGGTAGAAAATGAATGAATGAATGAATGAATACATTTAGATGATGTCTAATCATCACGACTGTTATCACTGCCACTATTTTTCATGAATTTGAACATGAACCTTGTCTCTTTTTCTCAGTTCAGTTTTCAGTCACCATATAATGTTTAAAATTGTATATTTTCCGCTATATTATAAATGGCTCAGTGGCAATGCCAGAAAATACCCAGTGGTGCTGTGAGCATCACCACTGATCGTAAAACAACAAATTATTTATTATTATTATTTATTATTTATTCATAACCACTTAGTGCAATCAGTGGCACATTTGTCGTTGTTTTTACATTAAGGTTTCTAAAATGAGTAGAAAGTGTGTTTCTGAAATTACTGGTAACTTGCTGTGTTTTAAACGTTACCATTTTCTAATAAAGAGAGAAAAGAATGGAGTCTGTAGTCAGAGTGCCAAAATGTGACGCTCGGATAGAAGATGTTGAAAGTGACAAAACGGGTTCCAGAAACATCTCAAAGTGAGAGCTCCTCATTGAACAGTGTTGCAGTATTAGTTTGCTGCCAGTCGCTGAGTAGAATTAATTATAGCCTCTGCCAAGGACGTTTTGATTGTACCTACATCAGTCACCCTATTAACTGGATTACACTAAATCTACCAGAATGAGGTTGGTTTCACTTCAGCTCAAGTGTGAACACTATACGGAGCAAGGACATGGACCAGTGTTAAAATGACAAAGAAACATGCAGAAGTGCACATTTGGAAGTGGTGTTGCACTCTTTCTTTAAAGGCATATTTTAAAAGATTTCTACATATATAATCTAAAATCATAAATATAGCAGAATATATTTTTTTAGATAAGATTCAACTTTATTGTTATTGCTCATGTCATTGGTACAGGGCAACAAAATGCAGTTAGCATCCAACCAAAAGTGCAAATTTATAAATACCTTATTAGTAAATAAATGAAGAAATAGAATAGAGCTGTAAATGGACAGATATATGTACAAACTATAACAGGCTATGACTATGATCCAGTGTGCATACTATATACAAGGATATAAATGACTATAGTATGGCTATTGCAGATTATACAGATTATAAACAGTATGCACAGTATGAATGTGACAAGATATAATAACAGTAATATGTACAGTAGTGAAATGAAGTGACTATGATACAGTGTGGATGTATACAGGGGTATAAATGACTATAGTATGGCATATTTCAGATATGTCATGAAATCATTCTTTACATTATGCATATGTCCAGAGTACCGAACCACAAGTGTGAATGCAGCCATAATAGAAGCTTCTTTTCCAGTCGTTGGACATCCACCTTAGACAGTCTCGGTCTGTGGCTCGACTTGATTCTTGATCTTCCGACAATTATGCCGCAACATGAGATGGACTGTTTTGAAGAAGAATTGTAATTGGTTAATGAGACGGAAAGGCAAAGCTTCTCCATCTCATTTCCAGTGCCTAATTAACCTTGGAGTTGGGAGATTTCCCCTCGGTGTTGGGGACAAGGCTGGGGGCACTTTGCTAGCTCTAGCTCTCCCCGTCTTTGTGCCTGTCTTACTGTCTGGGTTTTATGACCCCCGCCCTTCTTCTGTGTCCTTCAGCAGGCGGCAAGACTTTATTGACTAAATGAAAATATGCATAGACATCTGCATGCATATAGTTACGGTCTCTTTCTTTTTGTGAGATTAAAACCCTGAACAGAAATGATGCAATGCACAATCCCACTTTGACTCTGACTCTCTCCCCAGGTCGTCTCACTTCTGGGGCCCACAGAACCCGCACCTCACCTCACCTGGAGACAAGAATGACACCCAGCCTCCTGAGTAACTGAAATTAATGTTCCACCTGCTCATCTTTTGTCACTGCAGCTCTGTTTGCTGGAGCTGGTGGAGAGTTGGTCGTCCCCACTTGGACCCACTAATATAGTGCACCGTTGATGAGAAGGGCAAGTGTAACATGCATGTTTTTCACACTAACATTTTAAAGCACACACAGAGGTAGATTAAGGTGCTCATGATAATTCAGATGCTGTTACGGTCATCTTTCTGAGTTATAAACTATATCAGGAGGTAGCCTACAGCCACAGCTATTTGTTAAACTGACTGTAGATCAGGCAAGCATCACTTCAACCAATTTGATTCTGTACATATTAAACATACCCTACTACAGTAGGGTATTCCATACCAGTCCTTTTCTACCTAGTATATACAAAGGGTCAAAAATTTAGATGCAATGGGGGGGTCATGGAAATCTCATTACAAGGGATGTGGCTTCTTCTCCTGCAAAGGTACAGCAACAATATGAGAGATGGAAAGGCCAAAATGAATCACTCTCTGGTTGATTAAAATGTGCCTGCAGCTCGGAAACAAAGTGAATTGAAGTCTCGTTTCCCGCCCTTTTTGGTCTCTTTCACCAAATAATTACGACTTCACTTTACTAATCCATTATTCCTCCTCTCTGCGGTTTATCCTTTCATGCACATGAGAAATCTGTCATTGTGCCGCAGAAGCTGGTGCTTAGCTTGTCCACACCTGCGACTCCTCCCCGACGCTTCCAGCTTCAAAGCACATCATTTACAAATCAGCGGGCACCTCTGCACCACTTACGCTCGATGCCCTGCTTCCAGGTTCCAGGTGCAGGGTCCGTTTTTATCCCAGTCGTTTGAGTTGCTTTGTTCTTCCACCTTCTGCCAAGGAAGCTTTCCATGTCCTCTCTCCGGCTCTGGCCTTCCTCCTCATATCTTCGCTCCCTCCATCCTCCGATCAGAGCCATATGGTCATAGATGTCTCTCTCTGGGCTGCCTTTGAATTCACAGCCTGCGGGTCATTCGGTCCGCTGCAGTGGGTCTCCCGATGGACGCAAGAGTAGATGTACCATCTTAATTATTATTTTTTAAATCTGTGCGACATTACCGCACTTTATTACAACAGCAGGTGGAGTCACACTGAAACAGGTGGTAGTGTGACATTGACATAATGAAGGTGGATGTTCATTTAGATGACCCAGATTCCGCTCCTAAAACCAAACGAGAAAGGGAAACTTTCACTTTCCCGTTTGCTAAGCCATGCGGAGAACCTTATGGTAAATACATTTCGGCCTAAGGGACTGTCTAAAAATCACTCAAGTGGAGAGTGAGTAGTACTCTTAAAAACAATGGCAAGGATGATTTATATTTTAATTGCACCTTGAGGAAGAAAAGTCTGAAAAGAGACTTTGCAATAAAAGTAAGTCAATACCTTTCTCTTATTATGGATTTTGTGCATAAAAGCATGGAAATGTGCTTTTGACCCATGTATACGGCAGCCACTTCACAAAAAAAAAAAAAAAGAGAGAGGAAGCAGGTTGGGGCCACACATCTTAAAATAAAGACTTCGAATAAAACTATTAGTTTAGTCAATGTTTACACTTATTTATGTATTTTTTGGGCTACACTGCAGGCCAATGCTAATTATTTTACTTCATACAGAATTGGCCTGCAGTGTGAATCTAGCCGGTAGGTCGCATATATGCAACCTAAATGCTGTGAATGTGGTAGAATTGGATACATATTTATTATTATTTATGACCACATCTATTTAGGCCCTTCTTGCCATCATGGACAACCAGCATCATCTGCCAACAGAAGAGCTGTTTCAGTGGCAAATTACTATCACTGCCCTGCTCCACTGACTTATTATGTATTCATTTTATTATGGAAACTGAACTCATTTATTTATTCATATTTTATTTACTTACCTCTTCTATTCTGCTTTGTTTTATTTTTAAATGATCCCTTTTCTTAGGACTATTTTGCAGAGCTGCTGGAAAGGTGAATTTCTCTTACAGATAAATAAAGTATCTATCTATCTAAAAGGGCAAACTGAAGAATTCTCCCTTTGCAAACCTTTTCTGCATTTTTTATTAGTTATTAAAAGCTGTCAGGCCATGGCTGGACTTCACTCCATCATAATCATAATCACAAGCAGCATATTCTGCCAACAGAAGAGCTGTTTCAGTGGCAAATTACTATCACTGCCCGACTCCACTGGCTTATTATGTATTCATAATATTATGGGAACTGAACTCATTTATTTATTCATATTCTATTTCCGTACCTCTTCTATTTTGCTTTGTTTTATTGTTAAGTGATCATGTTTATTAGGACATCTGTGCAAAAACTCTGAATTGAAGTGCAGTGTGAACTAGCCTTAGTCCGTACTTTCTCCCCTTTTTTTAAACATAAAAACATAGAAATGAGAGGATAATATTGAATAAAAAATAGATAAGGAAGTGTCAGAGCTCTGCGGTAAGATTGACGAATCCGAGCCAAGTGTTAGTTGAAGCGGAGCGAAGCAAAACAGCAGGCCGTCGAACGGGAATAGGTGTGAAATTGAAACCAATAAATCCCGAGCAGATTCCTACAGTTGTGGGAGTCGCAGCAGCCGCAAGCCGAACTCGTGTTCCCCTCTTTTTAATTGGAACCTTACCTATTGTTGTCTGCCTGGTTGCTCGACGTGTGTGCTCAATAACACGTCGACAAGGACTGCATGTGCACACCGCTTGAAACACAATGACACATTCGGATGCATTTACATTGTCTTGTAGGCTCTCCGGTCCCAAAATGAAGGAAAATAGTCCCACCTAAGAGTTATTGTTGTGTTAAGGTGTTTGTATGAAAAGAAAACACATAATCCAATGATGGTTTTGTGTAATAGCTTGACAATTTATCCTTGCACAACACTTTTTTTGTCACTTTTTCGATTTAAACCCCCCTTCAGGATGATGTATGAATGCGGCACCCCTGTTAATTGACTCCACTTAAGACCTCCAATCCTCTAAAAATAGTCCCAGCAAAGATACGTGTAAACTGTAGTGCCAGTAAATGCACTTTTTAATATTGCCCATCTGGAGAGCTCTTTAAAGAATCTGATAAATGATTCCTTGGCTTGGTCCAGCAACCCCTCTGGTCACCCCCCCACATAGAGCTATTAGACCAATCTCCCAGGCAACAAACCATACGTAGCAAATGTACCTCTTTAGCAATGTGATCATTTATATAAAAGGCAAGTGAGACACACTGAATATTCCGCTGAGCCCCTCCCCCTCCACTGCTATGTAGTTGGTGTTTAATTGATGGTGGGCAGTAGGCAGGCTCTCCTCAGGACCACGCCAAGTGGCGGCAACTCCTGGGGATGATGGAGTGAAGTCCAGCCATGGCCTGACAGCTTTTAATAACTAATAAAAAATGCAGAAAAGGTTTGCAAAGGGAGGATTCTTCAGTTTGCACTTTTAGATAGATAGATACTTTATTTATCGCTAAAAGAAATTCACCTTTCCTGCAGCTCTGCAAACATGTCCTAATAAACGTGATCATTTAAAAATAAAACAAAGCAAAATAGAAAAGGTAAGTAAATAAAATATGAATAAATAAATGATTTGAGTTTCCATAATAATATGAATACATAATAAGTGAATAAGTCAATGATCTGCTCATTATATCAGTGGATATATATCAGAGCCTGCCTTCCTTACCACATTATTATATTTTAGCCCTGTAATTTTTACCTCAAATATTAATTTAAATTTTACAAGGATTCATTATTTCTCTTCTTTTACTCTAAAATCTCATAATTTAATGCCTTACTTGATGATTTCTGTAACTTTGTATCCTCACATTTATATGTAAATTTGATTGTTGACATACATAACTAATGTATTGATATTTCAACCTGATACCAAATCGTAAAATTTACTTGGGTAATAGCAGTGAACCAGGCCAACTTGTGGGCATTCTGCGCATGCGTCAGAGGATTTTTTTATTATTATTTTTTTTATTATTATTTTTTATATATATTTTATTACAATCTTCAATTACAAAACAGTATAAAACAGTATAAGCAGAATTACAGGAACATTAAAGTGCAATTCTACAGAACAATATCAACATAAATAAAATAAAAATTAATAACAAAGAAAGGAATGTGCGAGGGATATTGCTTGAAATAAGAACAACAAAATAAAGAACAAAATAAAAACAATAGAAAACATGTCACTCAAGCTTGTTCTTCATATGAATTGTTTTTAGAACGTTCTCCAATGTATGAAAGGTTTTCAGTGCTTTTCTGTTTTTGAATATTAGCTTCAGTGATTCATATAATATTTTCAGTTCAGAAGCTTGAGTTCAGACTTGCCAAGGCAAAGTTTGAGGGCGCCATGTTTTCACAGGAAGACAGTGGAAGACGAGTGGTTAAACTTGTTAAACAGTCATTTAACAAGAAAATGCGTCGATGTGGAGCCATATGGGTAGGTAATATGCTTATCTGACTTTTTTCTGTCACCTTCCATTTAAGTCAGTGTTAGAATATGGAATACTCAACTTTAGCATTAGCTTACCGTTAGCCTGCTAGCTAGCTAGCTAGCTATTAACTGCGGACTTTATGGACGTGTTTTTGGTTGCAGAACAAGAGATTTTTATGTTTACTAAACCTGTAAGGATTCGTTCTTCAATATATGTTATTTGTTTATTTTGGCGTTTGCACGGTAGCAGTGTCCGGGAACCGTGTGTAGCTAAAACATACTGTGGGGGAGCGGGAGTTTTTGTTTGTGACAAGTTTTCCATTGCCCAAAAAGTGACAAGAGAGGAACTGAATTGCAAAATTGTAGCAACAAGCACAGCTTCTTCAGGCCCTGAAAAGATAACAATAATGATTTAAACCTGCCTGGAAGGATTAGTCATTTTGGAGCAAGGTTAGTTTACCGCATCTGTGGTCATTTCAAGGTCAAAAATATGTTACGGGAAATTTGTGTCATCAGTGTTCCAAATAATGTGACCAAATAAACATTTGTTTTCATTTCATATTGTAATACATGATATTTCAATGATTTGTCACTACAATGTTGTTTATTCCAGACATCAACAGCAATTCACAATACTGATATTGTCATTTGCAGTATGTGATTTCAATCTGTAAATGGCAGTTTTGCCTTTTTTTTGTCTTATTAATTATTGATTCAAAATAGTTGTATAATGGATTTCCTCAACAATGTCCCATTTGAAAACGGTGAAGAATAAAGAGAAAAAAATACATTTACCCATAAGTTGTTATTTTGAAAGTTGTAGTTTTATTTAGGTTAGTTTTCAAGACACAGTTTATTAAATATTGGTATAAAAACTGAGTTGATTTTGAGTGTTTTGTTTAAAAAAAGAAATCAAATATTGTCAAGCAGCGTTGTAGTTGAGACTAATGTGCACACAATCAGATACCAGTGTGATGCTCTGTTTCTCACTGCAGTCTAGGACCACATGAGCTTGATATTGTTTCTGAGAGTGTAGAATTACTTAAATTACATCAAGACTACAAAACTTGCTGTGTTTAAGATTTATTTTACGTGTTTTTGTGTGAGGAAAAAATAACCAATGTAACAAGACTATTGAAACATGTACTATAGTGTTCTTCAATTTTAGATTTTCTATTGTGGTCATAATTAAAATTCTCCATCCATTCCATAGAATATTGAAGGATGTTGACTGAAGAATTTGGTCTCAACAGTACAGCTGTTGAATGACACCAATATGGTTTAGTTAGTTATTCATTCATTCATTTTCTATGCTGCTTACCCTCACTAGGGTCGCAGGGATGCTGGAGCCTATCCCATTGACTTCGGGCAAGAGGCAGGGTACACCCTGGACTGGTGTGTCCTGGTTCTCCTGAAGTCTACCACCATTTTCCTGGTCTTGGTGGTGTTGAGGTGCAGGTTTTATGTGTCGCACCAATTGGCGAAGTCCTGGATCGGTTTCTTTTATCAACATTTAAAGGCCCCCCATATGATGCAAAATGAACAATTTAATGATGTGTCTACATAGTTCATTAGCGTGAAAGCTACCTACACACAAAATAGCATGAAAAGCACTTTTAAACTGTGATTTTGTCCAACATATTCTCAGTACATTATTGTGTAAAATTTGATTCAATGTGGTGAAAATCTGATGTAAATTTTGAACAATCGTTACCAACAAAACGATTGGCTACTAATACACCATTATGTTCGAATAAACCATTGTTAGCTCCCTATATACTTTAGTACAGCCTAACTATCATCAATCTCAGGCTTCAGATACCCTCCCCCCTTGAGTCCTTGTCTCTGTTTTTGGCTCTGTCTCTGTGCAAGTAGGAGGTCTCCTGATACTCACCACTGGGGTAGCTCACTCCACATTAATGCAACATCCCTCCACATTAAGACCTCTATATACCATACAGTATATTCCTCTTCTTGTACACTGCAGTCCTCCCATAAAATCTTTATGACCGCATACTGCAGTGATCTAACACAACCCCTGTATTTTAGCTTGAATGTGTTGTATTTTCATCTAAATGGGAACTGACTCAGAAGCAAATTTGATTTCCTCTTGTAAGACCACACTCGATTTTCTTTTTTGTTGTTGTTCTTTGTGCTTCTCTGCATCCTTGCACTTTAGTCAATGCTCCTGCAGCTGGAGCATGTTCAGCTAAGGGTAAAAATGGAGGTTGGTGACAGGAAAATGACAAATAATCAGAAAGAATTGCATATGCTGTGTGCACCTTTCCTGTGCCATTCTGCGTAAGATTAAATCCGAAAAGGCGATAGTTGACTGTTTGAGGGCCAATGACTATAATTCAAATATCCTACAGCTGAAGCAAGTTCACATAAGAGTAAAAAAAATGGCAGTTGGCTCAATCAAAATGACCAACAAAGCAGTGATAAAAGTATTGGGATCCTACCAAACCAAATAGCTTGAGTAGAAGGCGTGTTTAAAAGTTACGAGGCAAACATGCTGTAGACTGTGCCAAATCAATTCCATATAACTAAACATGATCTCAAAATTGAAGCTTTGCCAAGTTCATTAAGTCCAATAATACTGTCTGCTTATTTCATAACATATAATCAGCATGTTTATTAGTGAGCGATGAGGGTAAAAATTTGACTTTGATTTAAATTGCACGTGGGGTGATTTCACCGCCTTAACTTGCCTTGTGGGAAATCTCATTTCAGAGAGTAATAAACATATATCAATAGCCAAGTGGAAACATCTCCACCGGAAGGTCGTTGGAGATGAAAACACTCAACATGTGACATGTCATGTCATGTGATGTATGATATGTTATGTTATGTTACAGTATGTAATGTTGTGTTATGTATTATGTTAAAGTACGTATGTAATGTAACATACATATAATAACACCAACACAATCATACATACATACATACACAAACACAACATTACATTCAATAAAACACACACACATACATTAACTCCAGGACACGGACCCCCGATGAGGGTGTGGGAGGTTTCCACCCCTTTCCAGAGCAGAAAAGTGCAGTACGTATAAGCAAGCTGGGAAAAAAACAAAAATAAACCTCTCACACACACTCAACAGGGGCCCCAGAAGCATCTAAAAATGGCATAAAGTCCTGAACCTGGAGTGACAGGGCCTTCTCCATCGCTGCCCCCACCCTCTGGAACTCCCAATTCACTCCGTGCTTGCCCTGACCTTCCCAGTTTCAAAAAACAACTAAAAACGTACCTCTTTAAATCTGTTTTTAATGTCTAACATTTTATACCTGACTGCTGTGCCCCGCTTTTACTCATGTTTTACTTGTGTATAAACAAATGAATGTTGTATTTTAACACTTTTACACTGTTACTTGTTTTTATTCAACTCAATTTTTCTGTAAAGTGTCTTTGAGTATTTTGAAAAGCGCTATACAAATAAAATGTATTATTATTATTATGAAATGCCAGAGTTTGAGGGCGGTGACAAAAAACGTACGGGGTAAGTATGTCGTTTTTTTTTCATTTTTTTCAACTTCCTTCTAATGCACTTTCCTGGTAAAAAAAAAAAAAAAAACAAAAAAAACGGGAAACCTCACACACGCTCAATAGGGGTCCCAGAAGCATCCAAAAATGGCATAAAATGCCAGAGTTTGAGGGCGGTGATTTTTGACAAAAAACGTAAGGAGTTATATTTCGCTTTTTTCATTTTTTTTCAACTTCCTTCTAATGCACTTTCCTGGTCAAAAAAACAGGTGAAACCTCACACATGCTCAACAGGGGTCCCCGAAGCATCCAAAAATGGCATAAAATGCCAGAGTTTGAGGGCGGTGATTTTTGTTAGTATGAGGTTTCCACTTCAACTCCGTAGGAGAGAAGTGCAGTTGAAAGAAGCTGGGAAAAAAAAATCTCTGTAAAAATTCATTTCCTGCATTTTTTTGGATGCTTCTGGGACCCCTGATGAGGGTGTGGGAGGTTTGTATTCCATTATGCAGCAAAAAAGTGCAGTTGAAGCAAGCTGAATAATATGAAAAATACGAAAGGCTAACCATAACATACTGTAACGTGACATGATATTGCATAACATAACATAACATTACATGACTTAACATGGCATAACATGACATAACATACTGTAACATAACGTACTGTAAAATAACATATCATTCTATAACATGACATGATATAACATTATATAGCATCACAACATAACATAACATTACATTACATTAGATAACATTACATGACATAACATAACATACGGTATTATGACATTGCATAACATTACATGACATTGCCTAACATTACATGACATCATAACATGGCATGACATTACAACATCTCTCCCACTAAAATACCACCATAAATCCATTACAGGTATGATTAAATAAATGACATACATCCGAATACATAGACATGAACAGAAGGCAAAAGTGGACAAGAAAGCAAAGCAATGCTAAAAAATAGCATTGCTGCATTTCCAATGTAAGAAATGCATGTTGAATATTACAAACACTGACATTTCCATATTGTATTCTACAATTTCCCTGTTATTTTCATAACTCTTGTCTTGAAATCAATTTGGAAGTCTGGGCAGTGAACCCCGGGGAGCCGGCGAGCAGGGCGAGGGAGTGAATTTGTACAAGCTCGGCAGTTTGTTCGCTCCAGCTGAGGCTCCCGCGTCCTGCTTTCAGGACTATTCCCAGTCAGGGCCTGTCTTACAAGCCGCGCTCCCCTGCCTACCCGTGATTTGTGGAGCCCGCTGAGGGAAGAAGCCGGCTCTCCCAGAGGTTGCAATCTGCAAACAATGAGCCCTGTGTCCGTGACGGATGGCCTACATCCCTGCCCATTTGTCTGCACTTTATCCCCATCGCAGAATCAATTGTTAAACCCTAAAGTTTGCTAACATGCACTACCTGCTATGGGCGGGTGTTGAATGTTGAGGGGACGCTGAGAAAGAGATCAATGTTGTCCCGAAGTGGATGAGAGGGACTTTCAGCGTGACTTTCGGGGTCCTAATTAGGGACAGGACAGCAAGCTACCTCTCCGGGTGACATTTAGCTGGACATACTTGATAAATGTCACACTGCTGGATACAGCCACGACAAATGGATGCATCAACAATGGCTTAATAACCTTTACTGATAGTCCTGCCAGGAATTCAAATTCTTTATCCTCGCTCTCCCTTGCATCGCTAAACACTGCGCCCTCATAATCAACATTGTGCAGGGAGAGTGTCTTTCTCTAAGCCAAATTAAGTGTACCGGAGGGGGATTGGTTGTCGGTGTGTGCCCTTGCACCGCCGCGGTGTGTTCGTCAACGTGCTCGAACACGGGTTATGTGTTTGAATGCCAAATTATCTTGGCCACGACTGCGGCGAAAAGGAGACCTTTGTGAGCAGACAGAGGAAAATGGGGAGCTTGTGGACCTCCCTCGCATCGTCCCAAACTTGTATCTCTGCTAGCTATCGGAATTAATCAGCTCCCAAGACGGCAGGAATAAGCAAGTAGTAATAGGAATCATTTAGGATATTAATGCCGTGAATAAACCCTGTTGGGTGCCCTAATTTGTTCATATGAATGTAAATGACATTTGTGGCACCTCCTATGTGTTGAGTTCAAAGCAGATACATGTGATAGATACATACAAACTTTTATCGTCTTTACACAAATTATCTTCACAAGGGTGGCGGGGGTGCTGGAGCCTATCCCAGCTGTCTTCGGGCGAGAGGCGGGGGGCCAGCCAATCACAGGGCACATATAGACAAACAACCATTCACACTCACATTCATACCTATGGACAATTTGGAGTCGCCAATTAACCTAGCATGTTTTTGGAATGTGGGAGGAAACCGGAGTACCCGGAGAAAACCCACACATGCACGGGGAAAACATGCAAATTCCACACAGAAATGGCCGAGGGTGGAATCGAACCCTGGTCGCCTAGCTGTGTGGCCTGTGCGCAAACCACTTATTCACCGTGCAGCCGCTATACATTCAATGACGGCCAACTTTGCCAAACTGCTATCATTCACTGACAACAAACATAACAGTGATCACAACAGGAAGAGGCGGGATTTAATGCTAGCAGCATATTCCAATACAGGCAGCCAGAGAAACCTGCTACATAAAATCCCTTTCATACAGACAAACTTCGACGTGACACTTTTTTTTAACGGATCTATCAGCTTGTGTCCCATCGGAAGGTCTAATCGCACCCTGATTAGAAGTGACATTTTGGCAAGTAGCGGTGAGAGTCGATGAGCTCACATGAGGCCACTTTCGCAAGTCAGCTGACGGCAACATGGCATTTTTAGGACAAGGCAGGTGCCCTTGGACTTTTTGCCATTGTGGTTGCAGGAAGTCAGCGCTTGTTTCTATCCTTGTAATTATTAAAAAAACAACAAAAACAACAAACCCCAAATGGTCACGGCACGGCTTGGGAAGCCACTTGTCGTTTGAAGTATGTCTTTGATGTGGAGAATATCTACATAGATTTATTTCCCCTTGCATATAAAGTAAAATCATTTATCTGATTAAAGTCTAAATTTAAACCACTTGATTTGTTTTAGAGATTCTTTTATCTAACACCGAGCTCTCCTTGGACTTGCGTTCCTGAGTGATTACACCATGTATGTGTGTGTAAATGCGTGTGCCATGTCGTAGAGTGCATGCGTGCACCTGCATATGTATGTATCAGCAAGCACTCCCATGCTTCACATCATGCAGCCTTAGTTGCTTTGTGGTGGCTAATTGCCTCTCCTGAGGAATAATTAGATGACAAAAGCAAATCTAGCGGTGCCTCGGATGCAGCAAAAAAAAAAAAAAAAAAAAAGAAGAAGAAGATATATTTTATGTCTTAAGCACGGTTCGCCGAGCGGTGCCATTTTTTTTGCGATGGAAATCTGCCACCGGTAGAGATAGGACGTAGCAGAGGCCGAAGCCTGGAGAAAGAAAGATGGGACGACAATTAATTACGGCTAATTAGATGTATCCGTTATATTTACTGGGCCAACAATAAATCAAATGGTTACGTTATTTTTAGCCTCAAAGATGTGTAAGCAACAATGTGTGCATGTTTGTGTGTGTGTTTTTGGGCTGGTTATTTACCGTTAGCGTTCCAGGTGTTCAGAGATGGGTCGCTGCACACACCCTCCTCTTAGATTAATAATCCATTAGTAATCCATTTCACTAATGAGCACAGTGGAAGGGCTGGGCTTTAGGCAGAGACGGTCAAGGGAAGCCAAGTGCATAAGCCATTTGTCAGATCAGATATATGTTACACTCGGATAAAAAAAAAAGAAGCAACACCCCAGAAAATTTGACTCAAATGACGTGAAGTAGTTTGTGGGTGTATTGTGATAACCAAAACAATCATTCTCATGATCCACCCCATGCTACAAGTCGTTCACCATTGTGTCAAGGCAAGGAAATTCATAATGATGTGCATGGAATTCCCCAGGGAAGTGTCCTCAACCCTTTACTGTTTCCCTGAAACTAACTAAAAAGTTAGTAAATACAGTGGAAACTTAGTTTTGTACAACCCGGTTTCCGTACAATTTGGTTTTGGCTGAAAATTTTTGGCCAAAAAATATAACTCTGTTACGGTCTCAGTATCATTCTGAGTGCAGAGCAAAGCAAATGGTGACAAAGTCTCTGTGAAGAAAAGACAGTGGTTCATTTAAAGGTGGGACACTATGAACAGATTCCAGCAAGGGAATCCTGTAATCTTCCTTATAATGTGTGTGTTTGTGTTTCTGTGTTTTATTTGTACATAGAACGCACAATGAACAACTGTGTTTTACAATTATAATAACCCACTATGGGACCAAAGAAAGTTGCCAACTTTGATAACAGCGGTAAAAAAAAACACTATTGAATTCAAGAAATAAAACGTAGCGTAATACAAAGGTAACATCTGTTGCATCAGGTTGCAGAGGGAACGGTTTCAAGGGGAGAGTATACGGCTCTATCCGTTAGCTCTATGCTACTTTTTTGGCATCCTACCCCGTCTGCCTTCTACCCAGACTGTTTACTCTCTTAATCATTCATTCATTCATTCATTCATTCATTTTGTACCGCTTATCCTCACGTGGGTCGCGGGGGATGCTGGAGCCTATCCCAGTTGTCTTCGGGTGAGAGGCGGGGTACACCCTGGACTGGTCGCCAGCCAATCACAGGGCACATATAGACAAACAACCATTCACACTCACATTCATACCTATGGACAATTTGGAGTCGCCAATTAACCTAGCATGTTTTTGGAATGTGAGAGGAAACCGGAGTACCCGGAGAAAACCCATGCATGCACGGGGAGAACATGCAAACTCCACACAGAGATGAAATTGAACTTGGGTCTCCTGGCTGTGTGGCCTGCGCGCTATCCACTTGTCCGCCGTGCAACTAAAAATCATTCATTCATTCATTCATTTTCTACCGCGTATCCTCACAAGGGTCGCGGGGGTGCTGGAGCCTATCCCAGCTGTCTTTGGGCGAGAGGCGGGGTACACCCTGGACTGGTGGCCAGCCAATCACAGGGCACATATAGACAAACAACCATTCACACTCACATTCATACCTATGGACAATTTGGAGTCGCCAATTAACCTAGCATGTTTTTGGAATGTGGGAGGAAACCGGAGTACCCGGAGAAAACCCACGCATGCCGTGGGAGAGCATGCAAACTCCACACAAAGATGAAATTGAACTCGGGTCTCCTGGCTGTGAGACCTGCGCGCTAACCACTCAATCGCCGTGCAACCAAAAATCATATTGTCTTTAAATATGAGGGAGATTCACTTAGCAGGCTAGAAAAAAAAGGGTGCTTTTCATTATTTTTTTAAGCTGCTGCATCTTCCCTGAAGTCCGACGGGAGGCCTGCATTGCACCTGCAAACCGCTGACCTCAGCAAACCAAGTGACCAAGTGATCATGTGTCGTTTAGTGGAAACGCGGCTCTCTACTCCCACTCCTGTTAGTAAAGAAGATCATATGACACGACAACAGAGAGGCATGATCACCGACAATGAGACGGCTCACTGGAGAGAGGTTAACAACCTGTTTTCCTTAATGACGACTGAAGAGGTGATTGCGGACTACAGGAATAGACAAGAAAAGATCTCAGATGTCACCTCCGCTACTGGACTGGACTGCTGAATTAAAAAAAAAAACCACTAAGGAGTGAATTTAGAGGTGACTCTTTAAGATCGTCAGCGCACAAACGTGATAAGCATGTTGCTGTCACAATGTGCTGCCGCTGTGTGCTTTTTAACAGAGTTCCAGTGGGGCCTGAAACCCGTTACAAGGGCTGGCACATCAAAATGAGCTGGTAAACACGAACAATTCTTCACAGCCATTGCCAATCCGGCACGCCTGGAATGATCTAGATGGTTCATTTCAAGTCTAAATAGATTTCCCCAGCGCGATGCCTGCCTCCCTCCTCCCGATGGATCGTCTCACCAATGTTTAGTAGTCCTAAAGATGTCCTTTAGATGAAGCCTGACAAAAGACACTGTTAAAAATTGAACACCATAAGTGGGAAAACACGCAGTAGGCCGGCCCCGTTGTTACCTCCACCCACATGCGTGGGTGAAACCTGACACCTTCTTTTTCTCCTCGCACTCCCTTGGGGTGGAAGCCCTGTATCCTATTCATTCGATCGCTCCGCATGATGGATGCGCAGTGTGAGGAATGGGCCGTCCCGTGGGCCGTGGCGTCGTTTCTGGGTTAAACAGCATCCTATATCAAAACCCATCTATACCTTCACAAGCAGGAAACCTGTTTACTGGGGCGGGAAAGCAGTACAATCCATTTGCTGTCAGCGTTTCTCACGGAAGCAACAAAAACAGAAAAAAAAACTTTGTTTCTACCTTTTCCCATTCTTCAGTAATCAGCAGTAGAACATCGGTAAGTATCGGCAAAATATCAGTTCTCAACAAAAATACAGAAAAATAGCTTCAGTGAAAATATATATTTCAAGCATGAGTTATGTTGTATTCTTGTGTTAAACAACACCAAAGTTTCAAATATTGAGGTTTGCACATTTGGAAGTGAGCCCTGAAAGTCGTTTGGGATGGCTCAAAGCACTCGGTTTAAAAAGGTGTGGTAAAACTGGCGCTTTGTGATGTCACAGAGGAGCGGACTTCATTATATGTTTCATAGTTCAGTATGTTTGGGCATGCCCAGAGGCGGGCCGTGGGTGGAATAAATGAAAACAGACAAATCCAAGTAAATACAACTGGAATAGATGCAGATTCTGCAAAATCTAAAAAAGCTTTCTATGCGGGTTATTGTGTGTAGCTGCTCTCCAGGAGACCACAACTCAATGCAAAGGGTCAGAAATTAGCATAATAGGTCCCTTTTAAAGTACGCCAAAGTTATTTTCATCATCATAGAACTGATATCTCTGGGGGTGCCTTTTAAATGGATTCTGGACCTATTTAATGCACCAATAGATGGGAAAGATCAGCAAAGCGAAGATGATATTCCACTTTGCGTTAAATTCAAGCTAATGCGGTCTGGGCTCACCTGTACGCTGTAGGTGGATCAAGAGTCAATTAGTGGGACTAGTGGGCAGTCTTAGCCGAGGGACCTCCGGTGACAGTTTGCGGTGGACCACCTCGCTGCAGAGACCCGGCGAGGGGCAGGGGGAGTCTAAATGGAATGCTAATACGGGGCACGCAAGTCAGGGCTCTCTAATTGGAACACAGCTGCTGCAGGGACCCAGCATCCCACGAAGCCATGCATAGGTAGAGGAAGCGATGGGGCACGGCGATCGGGTCAGGTTCTCTATTTCGCCGTGTGTAGCTGAAACTACTTGGCCTCGAACCTTTAGGAGGAAAGACAAACTTTAAAAAAGACCTCTTATGTTAGTTATTAGACATAAAAACTGCTAATGGCCACTGTCAAACTCATCGAGACGTAACTCCTATAATTGCGTCTTTGCAGTCGTCAATCATTTGTGACTTTGCTAACAAATGGCAGGTGGTTAACGGCTCTTTGAGGCTTTCACAGTTTTATTAGACAGTTAATTTGATGCGTGGGTGCTCAAACACTGAGGCAGATGTGCTTTTAAAAACCTGTCAAAAATATATTTTACAGTATCCAACTGGGATACATTGGATTTATAGTTGTTGGTCCCTGATTTAATATTATTTGGACTATTGTGTGTTTATAACAGTTTCAATACATTTTTCCCAAGACTCAAAGAAATACATATGATACTGTATTTTAGCAATTTTAAATCTCAGACGTTCTAAAATAGTGTATTACTAAAAAAGCCTAGGGCGGTCAAGTGGTTAGGGCGCAGACCTCACAGCTAGGAAACCAGGGTTCAATTCCACCCTCGGCCATCTCTGTGTGGAGTTTGCATGTTCTCCCCATGCATGCGTGCGTTTTCTCCGGGTACCCCGGTTTCCTCCCACATTCCAAAAACATGCTAGGTTAATTGGTGACTCCAAATTGTCCATAAGTATGAATGTGAGTGTGAATGGTTGTTTGTCTATATGTGCCCTGTGATTGGCTGGCGACCAGTCTAGGATGTACCCCGCCTCTTGCCCAAAGACAGCTGGGATAGGCTCCAGCACCCCCGCGACCCTCGTGAGGAAAAGCGGTAAAAATTTAATTAATGAATTAAAAAGCCTATCTTGCAACATGTTTTTGCGCCTGTAGCTTTAATGCTAATGAGCTGTGTTTGGCCACGCCTCTCTCTAACAGAGTTTGTGTCTCCTCTGCACTTGTCCAATATAATATGGAGGCTCCTATGAAATGTGTTTATTTTTTTCCAATTTTTTTATGGCAGCAGAAAGTTGAACAACTGCTTTAATCTCTCACAAAATGTCTTCTGGGATACATTGCGGTTGTCTGCTATCATGCATTTTTAGTTTTCATGGCAGTTTTATTGGTTTTGATTCATGCACATTCCATTTTTAGCTTCTTTTTTACATGTCAATGACATAAGACATGATTAGCCGGAATGAGCGCTGCCATTTTTTGTCAAGCGGCGTCTAGCTTCTTCCGCGTGAGGCAGAATGGCGGCGTGGTGAAATATGCAATCGTCAGTCATCTCTGTCGACCACGTTCTGTCTACAAGCCTCCGTCTTGGTGCTTCAAAGCTCTTCTCTGCTCGCTCTTCAAATGGAAGCAAAATTTCCCAGCGAATAATGCATGAGCTCATGGCGGGAGATGGACAGCAGCCTCCTGCCTCAGAAGTCGGCCCCGCATAGACGGCGAGGCGATTGACATTAACCACCCAAGAGGGGAACCTCAGGTGGCGAGGTGTTAGGGGAGCTTTTGAAAGACAGCTCCTGTAATAATGAGGCCCTCTTCAACAACTGCCAAGACTCAGACATCCTTCAATAGCTGTTTTACATTCAAATAGAATGTAAGCATTTTGTTGTTGCTGAATGCCTCTGCTACTATTCAATATGCTCTTTTGATGACACCTTCTTGGATTGACACCTGGCCTGAGACCAATATAGACTCTTTATAATGCCAATAATACCCTTCCACCTATATTATTGAAGTGCATTTTCTTCAAGGCAAGTTTTATTTTATTGGGCAAAATGCGCAAATGTGCAAGAAAATGAATGAATTCATTGTTATCCTCACGAGGGTCCCGAAGAGTCAGTGCTTGTCTGTCAAACAGAGGTGAAAGCCGCAGTTCCACTCACGGGCGCGCATCCACTTCTCCGTCCGATCCCTGGGTCCGGAACCTTGCCCACAGTCCAATTGCTCAAGCCAGGAGGGAAAAGGGAATCCCGTCAGATGTCGCTTGACAAAGTTGGCCCTCGTGGCTAAAACGCCGGCTCTCAGCATCCATTTATGTGTGTGACGTCACAATTTCTCTCTTCCTCCAACCACCCCGGCACGCTGGAAGAGCCTCATTAAATACGCTCCCCCTACAGGCGAGTCTGCTCCCTGCAGTCGCTCTTGCCGATGGGGAGGATGCATGATAACAATGATTATGCACGTACATATGGTCCTTTACCTGTTCCCCCGTACACATATCATGACAGTAGCTTTCTAACAACAGATATATTGTAGCGACGCACTTATGGACCCCACTACCTCTGCTGATGGACTTCTGTGGCCATTACATTCCCCCCACCCCCCCAGCCAGCGGCTTACCGGGGCCGTAATAGGGCTTCATGTCTACCACATTTATAGTGTCCACCTTTAACTTATCTGTCATCCACCGAACACTATAGTTTACAGGACCCAATTTTCTCTACCCGAGCAGGGCCTACCCATCTGGGAGCAAGTTTGGCAGAGAATTTTTCTGAAGCTTTGGATAGTGGGTGTGCCCTAACCCATACCAGATCCCCGACAGCAAAGTGTACATCTCTGCGACGTGCATTATAATATCTGGCTTGTCGAGCCTTGGCCGCACCAACATGTCTCTCCACTTCATTGTGCAACTGTGTGTGTATGTATTGTGTGGTATGCGGATGTGTGTGGTGATGGAGCTTTGTGTTTGTGCGATCTTACAATTGGACTCTGAGCATAACAAATTGTTAATTAAGCTAGGCCCTGTTACGCCCGTCAGGCCTACGTTATTTCCAATAGTGAGGTTAAGATCTCATTCACTGCTGTGCTAGTATTATTGACGTCACTCACTTTTATATTTGTCCTAAATCTGGAGCCAGGAGAAAGACACGATGCGGCCATCCGATATATGCGAGAGAAATTGGAACGGGACTGGAGATTTTGTCCGAAATAGGCAAAATCCGTTATAAAAAATCCAATATATGCAATGAATTTTTATTGGAAATGCATTACAGAAAAATTGGTTCTTTTTTATCTGTCCGTTGTGAGCAAATTTCCGATATATCCGAGTCCGATACGTATATCCGAGGTTTACTGTACAATCAAATATCATGGCACTACTATCAGAAGAACCAGAGTATAAAGGGGAGGGAGCCACCTGCTGTGCCCCAGCAAGGTGCGCTGTATTCGGGCACACAATCCGAGCAGCAATGTGATACCACGGAGGTCTCTGGCAAACATTTTGCACTTTTCAAACACTGCGGGGCAGGAATTTCAGGTGCCTGATATATATGTTATATGATATATTTGTGTGCTTGATTATTTTTTTTTTCCCATACCTCATCATGCAGCCTTTGGCAAAACGTCCTTCCTCTGACCTGAGGGGATGTTACCACAGGCTGTTAACGTCACAGGCAGAAGAAAAACAGAGCGCTCAATTTGCTCACCTGCACAGTCTGGGCAATCTTGCCACATTGAAGGCTTTTGTAAATTATCAGTTATCAGAGCTATTTTGAATTTTATCAAATTTATCAGTATAAAATCACAATTCCCTGATAATGACCCGATAAATATCGATCCAATAATTGTGCAACCCTAATTATATGTATAGAAATGTTTAAAAAGATGTAGCATCACAAGTCGGATCTGTGACAGAAAGTACTGTTGATTTTTTAAATTAATATATAAAATAAGTCAAACAAAGAAAATAATGTAATTTAATAATATACTGTATATAACAATAAAAATCTTCTACAAAAAGTACAAAAACTGGTACAAAGTATATTATATTTTGTATATACATAATTGCAATATAATATATAAAATGTTATAAAATAAGTCATGAATTAATATTTATCGCTGTAGTTCTGTATTATTTTCTGTTTTTTTTTACATGTAAAGCACTTTGTGCTACATTTTATGTATGAAAAGTGCTCTACAAATAAAGTTGAATTGATTGATTGAACACAAACGTGATCTTTTTTGTGTGTATTTGGCATAAAAATGCCATCAATTTGAATTACCTAATGGCCTCATTTCCAATAACTAATTTTTGTGGTCTGATGATGCTTTTAGTGTTGTTCAACTTTTCCATTTCTATTTTCAGATAATTTCATTTCCGTAATTGAAGACGTTGTCGTCATATAAAAGGTATGTTTAATATCTGCGCTACGATTACATTACTTAGAATGTGTAATAGAGGCCATTAAAAGTGTGTCAAGCTCTTTATTCCTTCACAGAGCTGCATGGACTCCTTTAGATGTGCAACATCCAGATGGGCTGACAGGAATATGTATATGCATATGTATATACTATATATATATATAAATATAAAACAGATTCCTTACAAGTGAGGTCAGGCGCCTGTATCCAAGGGCTCGGCAGAGTACACTAATATCCCCATGCTGAGCAGTGTGGCGGGTGACCATGCGCATCGGTCATACTCGGCTGCACTCGATGAGCCATAGCCGGGCAATTGATGGCCAGTGGGAGGGAAATATGAACGAGGGGAGCTTTGAATAATGTGTCACTCATGCTAATGCAGATTACTCTGTCACATAAACATGGAGGTACCTTGATTAGAAAAAGAAAACCTGAAGCTGAACTCACATTAGAAGTATTGTCCTTCCCTTCTGTTGTGCAGTAAAAGTGGAGTGTGTCATATCGCCAGCCTCCAGTGGCGTTTGATGGACTTTTGGAGTAAAGTGTCAGCAAGTGTCTGCGGGGAGAAAGCAGCCAACAGCAGGAGTGGAAAGTCAGCGTCGCCTCTCTTGTGTTGTCTTTTTTTTTTTTTCTTTTTTTCCCAGCCGCCACATTATGGCCCCACTGTAAAAATGCAGCAGTGCAGCTTTCATTAGTGCACAGAGCAAAGATTATGGCTCAATGCAGTGCTATAAATTATGCATGGGCTGTGTGCGCTACCTTGTGCAGGCCTTTAGCCCCCCCACCCCAATTGGAAAATGACAATTTTCATCCTGAATATTGGAGCAGCTGCTTGGCCCCCTTAATGACACCAGGAGCTTTGGTGTACATTTTCTATTTGCATGTTTCCACACAAGTACGTCACACATGGTCAATAATGCATACATACTGTATTACTCAGATGAGCAATATGCAAATATCTTCATCAATGAATGCTTCTATATATTCATTCATTTTCTACCGTTTATCCTCACGAGGGTCGAGGGGGTGCTGGAGTCTATTCCAGCTGTCTTTGGGCGAGAGGCGGGGTACACCCCGGTCTGGTCGCCAGCCAATCACAGGGCACATATAGACAAACAACCATTCACACTCACATTCATACCTATGGACAATTTGGAGTCGCCAATTAACCTAGCATGTTTTTGGAATGTGGGAGGAAACCGGAGTACCCGGAGAAAACCCACGCATGCACGGGGATGTAAACTCCACTCAAAGATGGCCAAAGGTGGAATTGAACTTGGGTCTCCTAGCTGTGCCCACTCGCTAACCACTCATCCGCCGTGCAGCCACTTCATACGGTAAAATCCAATGCCAAATTTCTTTTAATTTTGACTGTGGTCAAAATTGCATTTTTGCAAATAATAATAATAATATATAATAATAAATAATATATAATAATAAATAATATATAATAATAAATAATATATAATAATAAATAATATATAATAATAAATAATATACAAATAATAAATAATAATAATAATTGCTAATTACAGATTGGTAGCACCGATGCCTCGCAGTACGATGGCTGCTAGTTTGATTCCAGCATTCAATTCTGCGACACATTAAACCATACTGGTATTGTTAAACTAATAGTATTCTACCTGAACATTATCGCGTTGGCTGACTTTTCCATACAACTCTGGCATTCGTGATTACATCTTTGTCTGAACATACAGGCTTTTGCTCAATTTTTGCCACAAGCGTATGATCCAACTGCTGTTTAATAGCTGTGGATCGACAGCCGGAGCTCGGCGGCAGATGGCGGACATAACCACCAATCGCTAGTAATGATACGTTTTATCCATAACAAAGGCAACATTACAGATACATCTCACAAAAGTAAATACAGTGACATTTTTATGACAGTATATCATCTCAAGGGATAATACTATAGAAATTAACCTTGGATATACTTTAGAGTAGTCAGTGTACAGCTCCGAGCCTGGTATAGACTCAACACATGGACATTAATGTCAAAATAGCTGGGAATACAAGCGGTCTGGGGCTGTACGAGTGCTGCTAGTTATGGGGAGCTGTGGTTCATTCATTGAAATATGAATTCCATGATGTATTGGCTACCCGGACAATATCCAACAATACGGATGCCAAGATCACCTCCAAGATGATCAAGGAAGGTGAATTTGATGGAAAGTATGTCTGCTCCACATCTGAAGCCAATTGAGGAAAAAAGGTGGAGGAGACCAAGGTATCTAAAATCCAACCAGCTCTACCCGTCACTGTCTGGTGAATTCCATGCCCAAGAGGAGTAAGGCAGGGCTGAATGACAGGCTGTTAATTGTGCCGACTGCCGTTTAGACCAGGTGTATCCAAAGTGCGGTCTGGGTTTTTATTTGTTTCTGCAACACATTCGAAAAAATATTAATAACAAGAAAATTGAAAAAGAAGCAAAAAAGTCATTTTACAAGACTCAGGCCAAAATATTAAGAGAAAAAAGTTGTAATCTAAAAAGAAAAAGTCAGATTTTTACGGCAATAAAGTTGGAATATTGTAATTTTACTTTAAGTTGTAATATTATGAGAAATAAACAAAATTCAAACTGTATAATTGTATTATGGAAATCCGATGTTATGAGAGTAAAGTCAAACTATGGGAATAAAGTCATAATTAGGAGAGGAAAATTTTTAATAAAGTTGAAATAGGTGAAAAAAGGACAGCAAACATGAAAAATCCATCATTTTATGAAAATATTAAATATTAACATTAAATATTATATGAATTGCCCTGTGATTGGCTGGCGACCAGTCCAGGGTGTACCCTGCCTCCCTCCCAAAGACAGCTGGGATAGGCTCCAGCACCCCCGCGACCCTCGTGAGGAAAAAGCGGTAGAAAATGAATGAATGAATGAATATTATATGAATATTAAATTCAAATATTAATGAAAAACTTAATTTTCTTGCATTTTTATGATAATTAAGTCATAAGGCCAAATAATGCAAAATAAGCCCCTCTACCTGCCCGCACGCACATGCAAAACTTTAAATTATTATTATTTATTCAAAATTATTTAAATTATTTGTACAAATTACTGTTTACGCTGTACATTGTTGTTCACGTTTGATGTCATCTATTTATTCTCCACATTATTATTTATTATTTATTATTATACGGGAGCCAGGCAACGACATTTTGTTGGCAATTTCACTGCTGTGTTATTGTGCAATGACAATAAAGAAAGTCTGTCTGTCTGTCTGTTTGTCTGTCTGTCTGTCTGTCTGTCTATCTATCTAAGGAAGAAAAAATGCAGTAGAAGCGTACATATACTGCTGTATAATCTGTACACTAACTACTAGAAAGCATATTGATTTCTATAGTGACAAGATACGGACGTACGTGATGGTGCACTCACTTCACTGTTGACTCTTCCTGCTCAAAAGCTTGTTTATGGAAGCAGTCGTGGCTTTGAATGATAAGTGCCTTCTTTAATCACTTCTCTTCTCCAAACCAGCAAGGTGTTTACTTTGCCCCTTTTAAGCCCTTGAGAGTTAAAAAGTCTTGATTTGTTTTCTCCGCATTCAAGCAATAGTCACCACCGGCGGCCATTCTTCCTCACAAAACCGTGCCCTTGAGAAGCACACCGACCACATCTTTCGGAATCGTTCACAACTTCTCTTTTAAATGTGTTGGTATTGCTCATTTTCAGCACATTTCACTGTACTTCACCCAGTTATGAGTGGGTGATAAAGAATAATGGGAGGTTTTATTTCTCGTAGCACTTCACGTCCCAGTGACCCCCAGTCTTTTTGGCAGGCCGGCAGGGTTTTGATTTTAGCTCACAATCAATTCATTTTAATCACAATGGGCAGCGCCGTGGAGTCGAGGGACGAGGGGGTGCACTAATTGATTGGCAGGTATTTGCATATACAGTACACGACAAAATGTCACGACCGGCCTTGGCGGTGACCTGCGTGGGCCTGTTGGCGCAACAAACTGATGAGGGTAATTCATCATGCAGCTCTCGCACGCTCTCCGACGGGAGAGCGTAGCGCGGGCCACCATTGTTAGCGTCGTCAGTCACCTGTCACGCCGCGGTGGGCACGGGCAGAGGACAGATGAGGAGATGGGGAGGGAGGAATGGAGGGATGGAGGGATTGCAGATGAGGATGACGCTGGCAGCAATAACAGACTGCTGCCATGCAATTAGTGTCTTTTGATAGATTTTAAACTGGATATGCGGCTTGTGGTCAAAATGCATTCATGTCATACAGATGGGTTTTATTAGACTGATGACTTGTGATGATGGTGTCTGTGTTTTTCAACCAATCTTGAAAATATTTTCAATTGAAAATGAAAATTGACAGCATCTCTAATGTCATCAGTGTTTGACTCTTAGAAATGTTAAAATGGAACACGCCTTGCAAGCTCATAGTTTTACATGCAGAAAACTATCGGATATGCATATAAACATTTAAGGTTACTTTTACCTTAATTGAAGATGTGACTATTCCCAAAGGCACAATGTATGAGTTATTTCTTGAAGTTTCTAACCTTCTTGCAACTTTCTCTCTCATTATCAGGCTCCATTTTGGATTTGCAAAACATGACTGAATTCAAGAAACTCATGGCAAAACAGGCAGGTGGTGTTGAAGAGAAAGTTATTGCTCTTGCTGCCACATTGTGTCTTTGGGAACAGTCACGTCAAGAATCAGGTCTTAATGCATTTACGTTATTTCTTATGGGAAAAGTGGATTGGGTCCGTTTTGGTTAAAGTAATTAATGATGCTAACCAAGGTTGGTGTCTTTAACTAAGATTGAATGATGCTGGTGTAAATACATTAACATTACAGGGTATCAATAGTATTTGGAGTTGGAGGGTGTGAAAAAATTGTTGTCCCTCGGGAAGGGGGCATGAGAGAAAATAATTATAAGTATAATTAAAAGTGGAGCGTACGGAGTGCATTGAGTTGTGTGAGATATTTCAAGTCAGTTTGTCAGCGCCACCATGTGGTGTCTTTGTATTTGTTTTAAGTAACACATTTTCACCATTCTACAAGCAATGGTTCAGGAGCTACCTCAATATTATTATAATGCTGAATTGTCATTTTTTTCCAATATTGTTCAAGGTCAAACGTGAATGACACAGGTGGCGGGAATTTGGTCCGCCATGAAACATCAGAGCAGCTGAGGCCGTGCCGGCTGTGTCATTACTCTCTGCTGCAAAGACTCTCCAGTGTGCAAGACTCTGCTTATAAGGTAAACATTTGGCCATCGTCGCAAATAATTGTGCCTGTGCACACATCCCCGTGAACGGGCTGAGTAGAAATATAGTTCGGGAGGGGGATGGGGGGCTGCAGCTCATTAATAGCGTGGCTGACTTACCGCGATAACGCCGCCTCCAATTTCGGAGAGAGGTTTTACTTTTTGACCAATTAGCCGGCAGAGCAACCTATTGGCTGCCATGTGATCTCTGCAGGGACTTTATCAGAGCATGCTCTATTAAATCCACTCTCCGGCTGAGGCGTTGTTGTGCCATCGCAGTACTTAGAATGGCTGCCAAATGCCAAATAATCGTGCTTGCATTTTGTGTGAAAGCATCAGTGTGTGTGCGGAGTGTACTTTCCGAAACAACAAGGCTGATTGAATAGATTACCATAATGCACACAAAGGTGGAAGGTGTCCTGAAGTTGAAATCCAGTGTTCTAGTATTCACACAATGTCTTCAAGTGGGTCAAAAGCCTTGACATTAGGTGCTGTATAATGCAGTCACATGAGGAGTAATCCTAATGACTTGGTAAACTCTGAATAAATGGACTTGTTGATAACTGGTGAATAGTGGCAGTCGATCTCATTAAGGTTGTTTTGCTATGCCGTGTGGCTCACTTGCCTTATTAGTGGCATCAAGACTAAAAACACGGCTGCTTTTAATAAATCCGAAACTAATGTATTTATACAGCAAATGATAAAGGCCAACCAGAATTATTCATATGCATAGTACTATTATTTAAACCTTGGGTCAAGTAATGCAAGAGCTGCATCACAAATGGTGTCTTAACAAAGTTGGTTTTATTAGCATCCTTTATTATTGTGCTTTCGCTTTGCAAGTTTTGCTAACATTTGGCCCTTGTTGTTTTGCCTCATATCTCAAACTTCTAATTCAGTGGGCATTGTATGACAAATGTACGAGCTTATCATTATAATCAGGCAGTATAAAGTCGACTGATGACCTTGGCTCACTCGCTAATCGATGAGAAGTGCTTGAAAAGTTTTCATGCATGACATCTCAGGACTTTTTATCACCATTTTATGGGTCAGAACCTCACCAGCCATTATTTTAGGAGTGGTGGGATGGTCTGCTGCATGAGTGCTGCCAGCCCTGTAAAGCTATGGTTCATTGAGTGTCGTAGCATGAAGCATGTTGTGAAGCAGTCTATGATGCCTTCTTTTCGGACCTCTTGACCTAAACCGTTTTTTTGTTTGTTGTTTATGTCTGTTCCCAAGAAATAGAGTCACTACTAAAATAGAAGAGAAGGTTATTGCTCTCGCTGCCACATTGTGTCTTTGAGAACAGTCACACCAAGAATCAGGTTAATTAATTTACATTATTTCTTGTGAAAAAAAATTGATTGGGTTAGAGTCCGTTTTGGTTAGAGTAATTAATGAGGCTAACCAAGGTTGGTGTCTTTAACTGAGATTGAATGATGCTGATGTAAATACGTACATTAACATCACAGGGTATCAATAGTATTTGGAGTTGGAGGGTGTGAAAAAATTGTTGAGAGAAATTGCATGAGAGAGGACCTCTAGACCTAAACCGTTTTTTTGTTTTTTGTTTACGTCTGTTCCCAAAAAATATAGTCACTACTAAAATAGAAGTTCTGGCCAAAGCTGTTGATGCAGGATTTCTTTGTACTTCTTATTACCCTTTTTTGCTCAACACTCTCACACAGTCATCGTTTTTTTGTCTGGTGGTGGCAGCATCATTGTCTTGGGCTGCATGAGTGCTGCAAACACCATAAAGCTGCGGTGAATTGAGGGGAATATGAATTCCAATGTGTGACATTGTGAAGTCCTTTGGGAAACTGGGCCTCCAGACCCGAACCTAAGATTTTGTAATCATCTTCTGGTTATTACCGTTGCCGAAAGGAAGACTAATGAACTTGGCCAAGTCACAAATGAATTAAAAGTGCTATAAATTTAGAATTTAGAGGCTTTCATGCAGGATTCCGTCCAACTTCTTATGAAGGTTTTTGGCTCAAGACTATCACACAGCCATGACTGTCTTCTCTGGTGGCGTTAGTGTCTTGGTTTTGGTCGCATGAGTTCAAAGGCGTAGATCATTGAGGAAAACATGAATTCTAACATGTAGTGTGACATTCCGAAGGAGAGCATTGATTCCTTCCCTCGGAAACTTAGGTTCATGGCAGTTTTCCAAACAAACCTTCAAGATTCTGAGCGTCTTTGCTGAGGATGGTGAAGGTGATGGATTGTCTCCTCCAGAACTGAACCCAATTAAGAACCAGTGGCACGTATTTTATCTATCATTATATTCATGGTTCCTGCAGTTGCTTAAAAGTAGACTGGTGAACTTGGCAGAGTCACAAATGAATTAGAAATGCTATAAAGGATTTCATGCAGGATTTCTTAATACTTCTTAAAACCATTTTTTGGCTCAAAACTTGTTTGGTAATCGGAAGCAAACCCCCGTGGCTTGGAGCAACAGGCCAGACTTGATCCTTCCAGATGAAACACAATGTGAGGTGGTGAGCAATGGAGGGGGTTAGATAAGGTAAACATGTTAGCTTTGCAACACAAGGTGTCTGCTGAATGGACAATGCACAATTTCCGGTGGTGCTGCCGCTCAGGGGCGGGACTTATGTAAGAGGCAGGCAGCTCTACTATCATTGTTGTGTTTGTACTGTGAACGCACGCTGATCCCTCTGAGCGGCCTGATAAAAATCGACAGTCCCCGAGCGTGGTGGAGCCCATTGTTTTGGGGATTACGCAGGGATTAAGGGCGGATGCTGGGGACCAAAGACTTGAGCAGTGTGACCCTTCCACTAATCATTATGGGACAGATATACTCATACTTGGGAATGCCTGAGATAGCGTTGTCTTATCAATAATTCATGGTTGGTGGTGGCAAAGTGGGTATGGGAATGTGAGGACTTGTGAGGAGTGCCGCTCTGCATAATAGGTTGGGGTCGCTCAATTAACACGGATTTTACTGACAAAAAGCGTCAGTATATGTTGTCCTTAAAAAGCTCTATCAGCTCTATCCACCAATCTATCCACCAATCACAAACACCAAAAATTCAGATCAACATTACCACACAAACACTAGTCCCTCGTCCCTGAGAGGTTCCCTTGGTCGCTTCTTCAGCCTCCGGGTTCTTGGAGTAACATTGAGATCCCTGCATGTAGAAAACATACACATCTCCCAGGAACAGATGGAAAAGACTGTCAGGAGGCAATACTCACTCGAGAATACTCCTAGAAGGTACTCACCTTTTACGGGAATCCGAGATGGGAGTTGGGCGGGTACACAACTTCCCCCAGGTTGTTCAGCACTCTGCAAGGCCCCATCCGTTTGTTGTCCTACTTTGGGCAAATGTTCTTCTACCGTTGGGGCCCCTTTTTTGTCCGCCCACGTCATAGTTCCTCTTTTGTCACAACTGGCACACCAAATGTTCTACCATTCAATGCTAATATAGTCGGAGCTCCTCCATCTCTGTTGTGTTGTCCAGATGTTCTCCTGACCACTCAGAAAACTGCATCTTATCCTATACTATTACTACTATATACTATTATATACTACTGAGTGGGGGCTTACTTGCACAGCAGAATAGTGGTTCTCAATTTTGTCCTTTTGTCCACAAATGGTAACCGCAAGCATGTGGATGGGATTTCCAACATAGAAATCCTCCCTGTCCCTTGCGTCCACGGGGGAGCACCCCCCCCCCCCAATTTGAGATGTACCAGTCTAGACTGATGAACCGATAGAGAGATCAGATCGGCAGATACTGTAGACAGACGGACAAATAGATGTGTTGAAAGTTGTACCTGTGTGCTTCCACTATCTCTGACACGCTGTGTCATCAATCCTGCCTATGGCACTAAATCCCGGCCCGGACCTCAGAAAACCTCTATAGGTATTGGATTTCATGGGGCAGCCATGAAACACTCAGTCAAAGCTTTAAAACATCATCTTTGTCTTAATCCACTGATCGATAGGTCTGACAGGTTGAAATAAGGCAATAAAGTAGATTTAGAGGTGCGGCAAAGTCGGGACATTTCATATATCAGATTAAAGTGCTACTAAGAGATATAAAATGCTGTCAACAACAGCCTGGAGTGGCCCACTCTTTTACTGACATGGAGTCCACAGTGTCGGACTGTGAACATGAACAAAATGAGCATGAATAAAATACTTGACAGTCAGTGTTTGGGATTTATGCGACAATATTGGATTTAATATAGTAATTTGGGTTGGAAGCTGCAACATTAATGCATCCTAAATAGAAGTCTTGTCGTTACAACTTCTGTCATTTCCATCAATACATTACGGGACTCGCATTTCAAAATCACAAATACTCAAACTTGCTGATATAGTTAATCTTCAAACAGCTAAAATAATGCATAAGGCTAAAAATAACCAATTACCTAAAATGTCATCCAATACTTCTCTACAAGAGAGGATAAATATGATCTCAGGGAAGAACTAAATTTGAAACACTTATATGCTAGGACTACGTTAAAAAGCCATAGCATTTCAGTATGTGGAATCAAACTATGGAATGGATTGAGTAAGGACCTCAAACAATGCACAACCATGAGCCAATTCAAGAAACAATACAAGCAGTTGATGTTTGCTAAATACAAGGATGAAGAGTCTTCAACCAGTCATGATGTGCTATACATATCACTATATTGACACTTACTATGGTACACATTATGTCACTGTATGGTCATATCACCTCGTACTTCGGTATGGGACAAAAAAAAAAAAAAAAAAAAAAAAAACATATTAGGAAAGCAGGAAGTGAACAAATGTAACAGTTACTGATTGTAAAAGTACCAGGTGGAGGGGTAGGATTTAATAAGCTTTGCTTCTTCCTACTCCTTTTGGACATGTGGAACTGTGAATTGATTATGTGATGCATTCAATTGTAATCTGATGCATGTTCAAATGAAATAAAACCATTACCATTACCAATGTCGAGAAATGTGTCATCGAAAACACTCACCCTGTGACAACCTTTGGTAGTCAACTGAACAGACAGAGCTGGATTCAAAATTTCAAACATCATTGGGCTCAAAACGAGGCACCTAGAAGCCGACCCGCCGTGCACGCTCAACACCTCGATGATCTGAGGCAGGAGGCTCTCGAAAGGTGAGCCCACAAATCACTGTAATGCATTCCACAAGGGAGGCGGGAGTGTCCCCCACTCTCTCTCTTGCCGTTCCGTCTTCTCTCTGTGGCTCATCGTTAAAAATTCATTAGAAGTTGTTTGTATCGCCTCCGCAAGGATGTCACACTTGATGACTGACTGCATGGGGTGGGGGTCGAGGGTGGAGGGGTCTAGAGGCCGCGTCCACAGCCTGGAGGGCATTGATGGAGGAACTCCTTCTTGGTGTGTGCTGAGATACTCTACATTGTCGTCGCCATGCTGAGAGCCAGGTGAGTGGACCCCTGTGTGCATTTTGAGAAGTCTTCCATTGAAACTGAAACTGAAAGTTAACAACAGATTACAGTATAAGATTTTTTTCCCCTGGTACAGTCGGAAAAGGTCATCTTATAGTCAGGGTCTACAGATGCAAGAACAGCAGGTGTAGCTAAACAACCTCTTCCCATGGAGTCATACTATAGCTTTTCCTCCTGTCGCTCACACGCAGTTAGTGACTCAGAGAGATGATGCTGCGACACACTGGCCACCGGCTGGAAAAAACATGTCTTAAAGGTTACGCAAGTCAGAAGCAGCAGGAGGGCTTGGGGGTTCGGGATCATGGGTTTTGATTAAGGCTCAGGGGTCGTGTTAAAGTTGGGGTTTTGTGGGCTAGGGTTAAGGGGTTCAGGCAAATGCTAAGGGTTTAGGGCTCAGCCTTTCAGACTGGGGTTTATGGTTTAGGCATAGTTAGGTGGTGACTCGGGCTAAGGCTCATGTTTAAAGCTCAGATTAAGGTTGGGTTTAGGGGTGCTGCCTACATTGGGGTATAAATGTGAATGTTTAGTGGTGGTCGGAGAAGCCGTAGGTGTGAATTGGGAGCCATGTTTCCGTCAGACAACCCCAGGGCACTTCAAATATAGTTATAGATATAGTTTACCACCACTAGTGTGTGACTGAAGAGTGAATGAATACTGGGTTCACTTCATTGTGAAGTGCTTTGGGTGCCTTTAAAGGTGCTATATAGGGTTTTGAAATTTAGGGCTAGGGATTATGGATTTGGACTAGGTTTTAGGGGTTATCAGATTGGGTTAGCAATCTACAACCTTTGCTAATTCTAAGATAATGGTCATGAAACAACTGTTAAGTCACGAAATCTGCTGTTTATTTTACTGATACTGAGTATTGATTGGTATTCATGGTTAAAAAGTAACATTCTTCATGAATAAAGTATAAAGTACACTTTTTGAAGATAAATGGTATCATATTGCAATTATTGTGTTGCAAGCACTAAAAGTGTAGCTAAAATGCATCTTCTTTTTACTTCACTAACTGAACTCCATCCCCTCTAAAATTATTTATTCAAGGCTCAGCATTTAGCAGCTCTTATCCTCTACTCATGTTTAAAAGTCGGAAACACTTTGCTAATCACCTTCTTTTACAAGCTGCTTGCCAAGGAAAGTGCTACTTGTGGTGCTGGTGTTGGGGGGTTGAAGAGAAGAAAAGAGAATCAAGAAACATCAATGACAAGTGGAGCGGAGAACCAGGTTGTGCCCCGGCATGGTGTGTGCACCCTACGCTCCGCCCTGTCCCGGGTTGCAGGTCGGCGGACATAATGGAAGCTGACAGGATGTAAATGAGTTTTTTAAAAGGAGCTGGTGAGAAGTTGGTCATTTTTTCTCATTTAGTGGTCCAGTGTGTCAGATTGAGTCTGCAGCTGTCACCCTTTCAGGGAAGATGGGGGGGGGGGGGGGGGTAGGTTGACGTACACTATAAGACACTCACATAAGACCTTCATTTTATTTTCATTTACACTCGTTTTCTTCTGTCATCCATTATGTCTTTATTGCTCCTCTACTGTGCAGTATTGGGCCGCACATAAAATTGAGTACTACTCATACTACTACTAATATTACTATAAATACTAAAGATTATTTTACAGGGGCAGGCAAAATGATCTGACACAGTTGTGGGTTAAATAAAACACAAATAAAGTAAAGTTATAAAATAAAAAAAGTTACAGATTTGTTTGTTTTGATAAACTTTTCCACAATGAAAGCTCAACAGTCCAATTGAAAAAGAAACAAAAAACAATGGCATTATAAAGCAACAAATGAAAATGGCATTATATGTAGTTTTTCGAAAATAAAAACACGTTTTTGTTTCTTTACTATATTTGCCTTTTATTTAACCTACAAATGTGTCAGATTTTGCCTGACCCTGTAGTTCCAATCCATTTAGGTGTGCATTGTTTTTAAATAAACATGATTTTATAATGGTAGAATATTAAATTAATAATTACATTTAAATAGGTTTATAATATATATAATATATTCTGTTTGTACTGTAAAACGTCCTTTTAAGATGTATGGATATAGTTATTATTCCAGAGTTGGGAGACTTAAGGTTAAGGTTAGAGGGTTACGGTAGAACTTGGGTTATGGTTAGGGGGGTTAAGAGTTAGAGTTAGGAGAATTTTGTTATTAGGAGGTTAGGGTTAGGAGTTAAGGTTATGGACTTTAGAGTTAGTGAGGTTAGTGAGGATGTTAGGGTGAGGAGGTTATTGTTAGGAGGGTTAGGTTAGGCGTAGGTGATTAGGAGTTTATTTAACTGTAGAAGCAAAAAGAAAATATATTTTTGAATGAATGAAATAAATAGAAAACCTAATTTATGGTCTTACTTGCACTGACCACAATCTTTGATGCTTTTTGTAGACATGTTGATGTAATGTTGACCGATTATTGGTCACACAGAGAGAACCATTTCACAATATTTGCAGGTTTAGCAACACAATATAGTATATCGATCCACTTTCTGTGCACTTAATTCCATTTACACAGTAAATAAAGAGTCTCATTGTGAGATAGGAATTAGCTACCAAGTCTACCAATCAACATGTATCATCATATTACATTGAGTGTGATGCCTTCTTGCTGTTTTAGCTGTAAATGAAGTGTGAATATTTTGTCCTCGAGGGTTTAGTGGAGGCAGTGGAGATGCGTGGAGGGGGAGGGGGGAAAAACCCACACCCCACATATACAGTACTGTACTACGGTACATGATATGCTGTATCATTTTCTGGTTAATGAAGTGCAAGTCTTCCTGTGAAAAAGAGACGTCCATCCCAAAGATGTCTATGCGATACAGGGATCATTTTAACGTCAAGTAGCCTCAGTAGTCCTTGAAACGTACAATGGCATACAATCACCATCATACTACAGAGTGCTACTACAAAGTTCGTGGAATCCATAATTGCACACTTTTATGCATCCATCATGGATGAATAGACTGTTAATACATGATGCGCCTCTCGGCTCCAAATCAGCCATGATGGGAGCTCCTTTCACAAGTCTAATCACTGAGGACAATTGATGAATGA
Source organism: Doryrhamphus excisus (assembly GCF_037039965.1). Classification (NCBI taxonomy): domain Eukaryota; kingdom Metazoa; phylum Chordata; class Actinopteri; order Syngnathiformes; family Syngnathidae; genus Doryrhamphus; species Doryrhamphus excisus. Next base: position 15,038,869 of record NC_136358.1, on the reverse strand, counting down.
ATGAAACAATCACGGCCACTTGTTATAATTGTAGCAACATGGCCGCCGTGGCCTCATCTATCTTGAGGAAGATGATCTTGTTTTCAGCTTTTGCTGTGTCAGACATCAACCCGATATACTGTATCTGTCCTTGTTCCCATAGCAACGTGTGATTTCTAATTTATTCTTTTTTCCATCACCAGTGATTTCCCTATTGATAATATATTCACATAATATACTTTCATACACTCTTGATCAAAATTTGAAGACCAGTTAAAAACCGGCAAGGATTTACATTCCGCACTGTCGGAACATAAGGAGGTTCTAAGTCGAGCTTCAGTATGCAAAAAGAAGAAATAGGAGCGAGACTAAAATTGATCAGGCTGTTCCTAAACTGATCAAAAGAGTAAGTCTTGATACAAATGTAGATTACTTGATATTCACACTGTCATGATCTCTTGATGGCAAAGGCAAAGCCGGAGGATCCAATTGGATGTCCGTCAAGCTGTCATCCCAAATGAAGCTTGTTACTGGTGCCGGGAGCAGTCCAAAAACCATCAAACGGCATCTGAGAGAGAGAAGGGGTTTAAGAGCAAAAAAACATCTTCCAAGGTCTCGTCTCCTTCAACACTACAAATGTGGACCTTTGGAATATGCAGGAGAGCATCAAACATGGACATTGAAAGATGGAAAGTTTTATTCTCTGATGAGAAAAAATGTAACCTTGATCGTTCTGATGGATTCCAACATTACTGGCATGACAAGGACTGGCATGACTGTGATGTTTTCCACACGGCATGGTGGAGCGGGCACCATCATGTTCTGGGCTGTTTTCTTCTTCTATGGAAACAATGGAGCTTCAGGTTGTGCAGGGGCGTCAAACGGCAACTGGCTATGTTGAGATGTTGCACCCTTTGGACTTCCTGCTGATAATTTCTTCATATTTTGTGTCAGTGTTTCTTTAAACAAGACCAAACTGAGACTGTGAACACGGTCTAAATATCCAGGGCAAAATTCTTTCATGTATTTAATTTATTCTTAAAATATCTCATGATAATGATAACAATAATAATAATAATAAAAAAAACTGTATGTCAATGACTGTAATATCTGCAAGGCTTGCTCTGCTGTCTCTAACTTCTCATTCTATTTGTCGGCATCCCATCTGTGCAAACAAACACAAGCACGGAAATAAATTAAGAGATCAAAACCCATAGAGAGAAATGAGTCAGTATTCCACATTGTGTACAATACAATATCATAGCAAATTAGCAGGTTTTTCAATGGCTTCCACTGACACCTATAGATTTACAATGTTAAATCGGCTGCAGGTCAGTCCTCCAGAAATGGTGTTTTTTTTTCCCTCGCTTTTTAATGGACAGTGACTTGGAAATGAGCATGAAAAGAAAGCAGCTAATGAGGTGTGAACAGAAAGCGCGCCAGCAGTCATGAGAACAACAGCGTTTGTTCACATCCTAATTGTCATTGTGAGCACACGTCCAATAAGCTTCTCTACAAAGGTACAACATAGAAAAACTGTTAAATATATAACTTTTAGGGCCTTTCAAAATACATTTAATGACATTTCTTCCATTCATTAGTACACTTTGCCCTTTGCCTTCTTTCCCAACGCAGCCGTCCCGACCGTTGCAACTAAAAAATGCAAATCAGATCTTTTTTTTTTTGATACACAGTTATACGTATGTAGTACCTATATCTCCAGTTCCAAAATACAGTGGTGGGCTCAGTCCGAGCAACGGAAAAAGTCTGTAAATTGTCAAAAGTACTCCTTGGATTAAGGTAAGGTGTCCATTGTGCACCAAGAGTGGGACAGTCGCTGGTTGGCCAAGATGGTCCACTGTGTCACGGCTATGTGTTGTTTTGCTCTTTGGTCTATAAAAATATGGGAGGTTTGCTCCAGCAGAAGGCCTATTCACAGCAGAGAGTTCCCTAAATGATCCTCCCGTCGCTCCTGCTCTTTGAGAAAGAAATGCTGGGGAAAGTCTTCAGTCAAAGCAATTCCGAGGACTTCCAACCCCCATGTGATATTTTCCAGAGTCTGACCCTCCAAGACGTGGAGATTAAGCTGCTAATTCGACAGAGCAGGCAGAAGTGGAGAGGAGGTGATGCCGAGACAGATACCAAGAGAAAGGAAAGCCCGTGGAGTGGCTCACAGGAAACGGTGTTGTACAGCGAGTAGTTTACCCAATGTCCGGGGTAAGACGGGACTCCTGCATGGTGTTCCTGTCTCTGGCTGTGTTATGACACCTGGGAACAAAAACAAACATGAGATTCAATTAGCAAGCTCACTTTCACGAAGATCAGGGGTTCTGTGATGGTCCAAAATCCACAAAGGTTGAAGCGAGCAACTGGACTTTTCTTGTCTCCTGATTTCTGTCTCTGGTGGGTGGAGGTCACAATAAGGTTGTTGCCTTGTTGACTATTCTCATTCATCCAGGTCATTGTATTCCCAGGGCAGTGAATCGATCGTAACCTGGACAGTCCAGTTCGTGCCCTGAGAATAGGGTGGTGGTTGTTGAACGATCGTCCTTTATAACAATAGGTCGGCGGGTGGTGTGGAATAAGACAATATTTGAGGGAGAGATGTTCAGCCATTGTTGGAAGTAGACAACAGTTGCTAGTGCAAAAAGACCGGAATTCTATTCTGTCCATAATTTGGACAGTGTCCCTTCTTTTGAGATGCAAAGGAACTGCTGGGATATTCTATGATGTGCAATGCGTTTGTAGCGAGGTTGTTTGGTCTCTCCAATGTAGAGGCCATTGGAATCATCACTATAAACTCAGCAATATTGTTTACGCATGCAGAATAACTCACAATAGCTAACAACCCTACTGTGACCACCCACCAGGGACATAAATAGGGAGACCCCACACCATAAACCAGGAGGAGTCAAATGATGCAGATGACCTGGATGCCAGAGAATCTACACCAGGGGTGGGCAAACGTTTTGACCTGTGGGTCGAGTATAGAATATATATTTAACACACACACTATTTTACGCTTATAATGCTAATAGTCCGCATTGAATTATTTGTCTGATTTTATATGTAAAAGTGATACTATCAACTGTATGTTCTCATGTCCCTTTTTCAGGACCACTTTAAACATCAAACCACATCAAATTACGAAATTGAACTTTACAGTTGTTTTTTTCTACTAAATAAGACATCTGACTTGCAAGTCATGTTGCCAGTTTGTAGTATGTTAAAAGTTGAAATACTTAGAAAGTAACTGGCGGGCTGGATTCAAACGTTTGGTGGGCCGCATGTGGCCTCCGGGCCGTAGTTTGCCCACCACTAATCTACCCAGACATTTTGATATTTAATAGCCAACATAGTTATGGATTTCTTTCATGTTATCGATATGACCTACAAAATGCTGAAACATATTCAGAATTTGCAATAACTCAATCAAAAGTTAAACACTGGTAAGTTTCCAGAGAAACAGTTCCACTTCAGTCCTGGAGAAGGCGATCAAACAGATTTGTAGTTTGTCAATCTCCAACAAAATAGAATGGATTGCTTGTCCTGCCAAATTATTTCATTGACATTCATTGACCCGAATATAAGACGTCTTGGAATATAAGATGACACCCCTCCTTTGAAAAACAGAACATTTCACATTGTGCATGAGTGACAGGAAGAAAAGCACTGACTCTTTTCAGACTTTTTTTTTGAGGGGGAAAAATAATATCCGGCTCATGCTAACCCAAATAACTCTGCATCAAATGAAGCCACTCAACTTCACTCAAATTTCCTCACAAAAGTCATTCTCCACTGGACACAAACCAACAATAGTGACTCTAACAGAGCCAAGGCTGAGAAACAATTAATCCAACACACAAAAAGACAAATCTGGATGCCTCTGCAAACCATCTGGCTGCTTCCAGTTGCCATGTAGCCATCATGATAGTGATACCAACACTGTCTGAGATGTTGGCAATGTCATTGGGAATTGTGTCTATAAATAACGGACTTTTGATGATTTCACTGAATGGAAAAAGATGACAGGTGTTGAATGGGGAAGCGATGTGCATATATATCAATACTGACCATTACAAACATGATGATTGTAAGTTATTAGAATTACAGCCATTAACTTTAGAAAGTGCTAAGGACAACATACCCAATCTCCCTTGAGCACACAGTCATTTATAAACAGGTATAGTGCACAACACAGAAGCAACAGAACCAATGTTATAGTAGCAGTAAGGAAGTGTAACACACCAACAGTGGCGTAGCAACATTTTAAAGTGCATGCAGATGTACATAAAGCTAATGGATGAGTTGAGTTTACCAGCTCAACAGGGCCCACAAGTCTTAGGTACAGCCATCCCACCAGTCGGCATCCCAGTAAGTGACTGTTTTATAATGGTTTTATTTTGTCAGTAAAACTTTTAGCACTCGTGCTACATGATAACGCTATTAGAATGGCTTTGTGTTTCACTATAGCCGGATCTGCCGAGCACCCAGCAACGTTATTCTCTGCCTGAGGGGAGAAGAAGAAAAAAAGCAAGAGCTGCCGGCGGCTCTCACAAAGTCTGCAATGATTAGTGATAGCATGTTGACTGTGGCGTTGTTGCTGTGAAATTAATGCGCCCAGGAAGAAAGCTCTGTTAATGCTTCAAATGGTCAAAATACTGCGGGTATTACATGTTATCTTGAATGTACCTGCTACTACATGGTCACAGAACGTATATAAAATGGTATTGGAGGTTTGTGTAGGTCTCTATAGGTCAGGGGTTGGGAACCTTTTTGGCGAAGAGAGCCATGAAGGCCAGATATTTTAAAATGTGTATCTGTGAGAGCCATATACATTTTTTAAACATTGAATGCAATAAAATGTGTGCATTTTTATGTAAGACCAACAGTTTTAGATAATGGGCTCTAATTACGTAGACCAGGCACACTACCCCACGCCAATGGGGTGTGGCCAGCACACTTTCGTGAGCAGCGCAGTGTCTAATAATAAATCAAATACTTGTTGCCATTAATACAACTTCCGCTGCTGCATAGTTTTGCACCATACTCAGTATATTTCATTCTTTTGGCCATCTTTGCCAGAAGGCTTGGTTCTGCAGCTTTAGCTAGGTGACTATTTGACTAAAGGAGAAAAGTTTATATTTACATGTTGACATCTCAATGACTGAGGTAGACTACCGCATTACCCAGTAATAATCGAGTTTTGGTGTTTGACCTGGAAAATATCAGGAAAGATGGATATGGTCGGCCGTATTGCAGTAGAAAATAGATGGACGAATTAAAATGCATAAAAAAGTTGTTGATTTTGAATTTTATTTTTAACAGTCATTTCTGTGATGTTTACTTTAAAATGTTAGCAAAAATACATTTTTATTGTGGTAAGAAATGCTTGAGAGCCAGATACAGTCATCAAAAGAGCCCTACCTGGCTCCCGAGCCATAGGTTCCCTACCTCTGCTATAGGTGGACTAGGTGAATCCCATTACTGTATGTGCATTGTTGGCTGCCTTGTACTTGCAGTTTTTCCTCTATTTACAACACACAGGATTGTGGATGAAGGGCAAAAAAAAAATAAATGAAGTACACACTCCTTCCTGCTCATGACACAGACATGCTGGGGGTGTAGCAAGCAAATAGCACAAACATGAGATGCGTTCATGTACATCAGGTCATTCCACAATTTTTTTTTGGCAAAGACTCTGCAACCCACAAAAAGCGGCTCCTGGGACACACGGAACCCACCAGTCAATTCTATAGTCACTCACTGAGCCCCCTGCTGGACAAATTGATGAAAATGGCTTGTTTGGTCATTACCTTGTATTCCCACAATGCTCCTTTCTAACCCCCCCCCCCCCCCCCACCCACACACACACGCACGCACACGCACATACACATACAGCATCATGAGGCAAACAACCTTCCATAAATCTCCCTCACACACAAATCTCATCTGCAGAGAAACGCAAGTCTCCTATTAAAATAGGAACCAATGTCAGATGAATATCAGATGAATTTGCCCTATGAATAAAATTCCAAGGCCCCAGGTGATTATTACCTGGGCTGTATCAGAAAACTGCTATATTACTCTATTTTATATCTGAGGAGAGTGGGTGAATAGATGCCATTCTTGTGCCGACATGAGGGAGAGGAAAACGAACTGATGGGTGAACTTCAAGCGATGATAAGCGACGGAGGTTATAGCGTAAATAACACACAATATGCATCGATATGTACAGTTGGACATATTGCATTTCAGGCATATAAAAGGGCAGCTTTCTTGTAGAGAATGCATTTGCTCATACTGTCTTCTACTGTATATTGAGTACACATTCTGTATATCTATTCTGTGTATATACTGTATGATTCTGTGTATATATTCTGCCGGAATCAAAGACGACTGTATTCATAAAACATATAGTCCCTCCCCAGCTGGGATTGATAACAAATTCCTTCAAAGATATGTCCACAAATGGCATTTCCTCTCCGTGTGTACTCTGGATGACTCCCTTCAAAATGTCAGCACACAGTGACCCGCAGTAAACGTGTCAATGGACGCATGGATGGAAATGTATCGACGCCGCCATTCCTAACATAACACATGAAGTATGTCAATATCTTTTTTCTAGAACTTTGCGTATGGAATTATGACATCTAAAAAGCTAACTTTATTTGTACTACTTTACTTTAGTAAAATACAAACATACATACAGTATTGTTTACACAACTGATCTAAAGATATGAACATGAATGCACAGGCCTCACATGAAGAAAACGCTAGTTTCTGCTACAGTATGTGTGATGTTATGGCATTATCATATTTCATATCATATTTCCTCACAATATCAAGCATGCTACAGTATGTGCTCAATAAAATATGATTAAAGGATTCTCCAGAGACAGCATATAGAACACATATGTATGTATATGTTGTAACCTCAGGAAAGAACTAATTTATCTCTGCCTTGTTCCTCATGTTGTGTCATGGGCGTATTTTTATGGAATCTCTTCTTTAAATTAAATTTTCAACCCCCTTAACCGGGTGGTCTATACAATGTGATCGTTTTTTTCCCTATATCTATTTTTAGCTGTAAATCTACCATCGGGAATGAAAAAAAAGATTTTCCCTTAACAGCGAGTCTTAAAAAGGCACATAAATGCCAACAATATTGACTGGGAGAGGAAGCTGCTTTTGTGAAGCTCAATGACAATGGGCACTTTTATGACTGAGTCCTAATCCCTTTTATTGCACTGTAAGTTGAAAACGTCCTGCTGGCTACTACTCCATCTCCCACTATAATGTACGCTCGCATCCGGGTGTGTCTGGCACCTCACAGACGGCCGGCTGCACAAGAGCATAAACAATCTGAGAAGCACACAGATGGCGTCATCTTGTGTTGTTGCACACATGGATTTGGGGGTGGCTTAACTCACACTTGGGAACTGAATGCAAAACAAGAAAAATAATGAAGATCTCAAACAAGTAAGCAGACGGTGGTTTCAGTTCTACCAGTATATCAGGATTCATGAGTGGTGAGAGCATGTGTCCATTAAGTCTTTTGTTTGCATGCTATCTTGTAAAAAGAAGAATTTCATTGCAATATGAAGACATTGACATTATGCCGACTGATTTTGGATCTTGAATAGTATGACCGAAACGTTTCGGCTTCATTTACACTTCAATTAACGGGATTGGTTTCAAAAGACAGAAAAATATCCTATTGAAAATAGGATGCCATAATTACCTTAATAAAATAATCCTTAATGCTAAGCTTTTGGACCAGTTTAACCGGGGTTTAATTTTTCATTTAAAGTGGTTTAAAACCATCCATCCATTTTCTATGCCGCTTATCCTCATGAGGGTCAAAGGTATGCTGGAGCCTATCCCAGCTGACTTCGGGCAGGAGGCGGGGTACAATCACAGAACACATACAAAACAACCATTCCCACTCACATTCATACCTATGGACAATTTGGAGTCGACAATAAACCTAGCATGTTTTTGGAATGTGGGAGGAAACCGGAGTACCCGGAGAAAACGGACGGGGAAAACATGCAAACTCCACACAGAGATACCCAAGAGGATTCGAACCCAGATCTTCCCCATCTCCTGACTGTATGGCTATAAATGTAGTTTATAGATATTATTTTTAACATACTGGCTTAATAGGATTAACCCTCTTGCTGGTACCTTGCTGCCTCCATGAGGACCAGGGTGCAGATGGAGAACTTCCTGCCTTTGCGGCACCAGGGAATGGGCAGGCTTGTTGTGAGAGTGGTGGTAAGTTGGTAAGGTGGTGGTGGTTTTTGGCTGTCTGTCAAGGGGGTCATCAGTGCTCTCCATAGTGCAAGGGTGTGGAGGGAGACTCTTGTCGCGTCATAGGGCCTGGGGGGAGAGAGGAGGGGAGAGGTAGGGTGGTCAAGCTCTGGGTTTTGAGTCTGGATTTGGACCCACACCACCACCATTTTTGTGCTGTGCTAAATCTGTTTCTTGTACTGTAATAATAATATCAAATATAGCAGACAGATGTGGGCGCATAACTTGGAAGAGCAGATGTAATGCAATCATTGTGTTGTTTTCCTGCCAGTTGAGATGGACCAGCGTGGCTGTACCGTTAGACTGCGTTATCAAAGTGTCACATTCAACTGCTGTCAAAACTCCTGCAACACAGGAGCAAATCATGTTATTCTGCTTAAAAAAAAAGAGGGTGTCATAAATGTTCCATCTATTCAATTAACTAGGGTCATACTAGCCGATATTGGCGGAAAAATTAGATATTGTATTACTGTATATTGGTATTGTTTTTTTCTAACAATATTGATATAATATTGATGAGCTGCAAGGTGCTCCACAGAGTTTCACCTTCAGATTGTAAATAGGCAATTTGAAATAACTGTAAAGCGCTTTTTATGCGAGGAGGGAGAAAGACGTCTTCCTTCAATACTTGTGATGTAATATCACACCTCGGGAAAGATCACGCAGCAAAATAATAACAAAATATTTACAATTTCATTTCACTTCAGTCGTCCAGCGTTCCATACTTTGCAACTTGCACAGATTTTTGTGCCGCATAGAAATGTGCACTTTCTCAACATAGTGTTGCTATTGATGGTTGGACAAGGTATAATAGTTGACTGGTTATGATGTTTAAAATAAATACGGCCATCTTCTAAAATTGGATTTTGTAAAAATGGTGTTTATGTAGCACGAAAGCTAATATGGATTGTAGCTGCATTTGAAGTGGTCAGTATCCATCATCTTTATCTACCTCTGCATTAACTTTAAAATGATGCTACCCAGCTGTCAGTGTACTTTCCATACTTTGCTGCTGTTACAATATTGGTTCTGTTGCTGCTGTGTTGTTATTCATTTTCTACCGCTTATTCTCACAAGGGTTACGGGGCGAGAGGCGGGGTACACCCTGGTCTGGTCGCCAGCCAATCACAGGGTACATATAGACAAACAACCATTCACACTCACATTCATACCTATGGACAATTTGGAGTCACCAATTAACCTAGCATGTTTTGGAAAAAAAGTGCCCGGAGAAAACCCACGCATGTACGGGGAGAACATGCAAACTCCACACAGAGATGGCAGAGGGTGGAATAGAACCCCGGTCTCCTAGCTGTGAGGTCTGCGCGCTAACCACACGACCGCCATGCAGCCGCTGTGTTGTGCAATATACTCAAAATAATAGACCATGTGGTCAAGAAGATTTTTCTCATGCACTCCAAATCATTATCAACGTAACAGTTGTTACATTTTGGAAGCTACTAGTGCTCGTCATGAAAAATACTGCTTTTGCAACCATGGCAAGGTAACAATATCCATGTAGAAGTCCAATACCGATCTATTAGAGCAGAGCAGACAACAGAAATTGGATATTGTATGACTATTTTTACAGTGTGCAAGCCAGTGAAGTGAATTAACCACTAAAGTGATTCCAGTTGCAACTCACATTCATACAGTCTAAGTCATTACTGTCTAATTTGACATTTCTAAAGCAAGTGAATACATGTTTTACGCTTCATGTGTGACAATGACCATGCTAGTCCATTGGTCCATTTGCAAGCGTCTGCTTGTCAGGAGTCAAGACAGCTGCTTGCAGTTGGAGCACGAGCCATCAATCACGGCCTACTTTATGAAATCAATTATGTGTTTTCAGGCTGAAATGCGCCATTATTGGCAATTTGGGCTGGAAATAGCACTTTACACCGTTTCATTGGCCAGGAGAGGCTCAAGCAATACTCACGCACTTAGGTGAGGAAAAGATCGGGATTGATTTGCTAAAGAAGCTGAGGAGGCAGCACTTTGTCAGTCTTTCTCCCTCTTGCCCCTCATTAACACGTCGGCTGCAGCCATACTTGTCATTCAGACCTAAAATAATAAATATATGCTTGGTGCGCACTTTAGTGTGGTTCATTTGGCTTTCGCTGTGGTATTTTTGACACGAGCATGAAACTTCACCGTACTAAGTCATTTTTATGACAATAATGGTTAAATCGCCCAAATCACATAAAAATCTACGTTGCAGTTGATCCCTCATGCTATCACGGATTATGGAAAATTAACTAATTCATCAATAACCTCCTATAACCTCTCTTTTTGACAAGATGTATGTATTTTGGCCACTAGGTGTCAGTGTTGTTACATTGATTAGACATGACATTAGATTAGATTATTTTAACAATGCATGGAGTCAGCCGACATGATAGAGTGCCAAAAAAAGAAATCCTCCCATAGTGTGTGGAAGTGGTACATTTTTTGGCTTCTTACTTTGTCCTTCTTCGCTGCTCAAACCCTTTCTGAAGTGTAAAAATAAATACATTTAGTTTTTTCACTTAATATTTTGAATGCTGATTTTATTTTCTGGCCGTTAAAATATATATGTGTGTGGACTGCTTGGTCAGTAATGTTACATTTATTAGACATGACATTAGATTAGATTATCTTAACACTGCATGGAGTCAGCCGACATGACATGATGAGAGTGCAAAAAAAAAGAAATCCTCCAATTGCGTGTGGAAGTGGTAAATTTTTTGGCTTCTTACTTTGCGTTTCTTCCCCACTCAAACCCTTTCTGAAGTGTAAAAATAAATATATAGGAGTTTTTTCACTTAATATTTTGAATGCTGATTTTATTTTCTGGCCATTAAAATATATATGTGTGGACTGCTAATAGCCCCTGGGCCACGCTTTGTACACCCCTGGTATAGAGAGTCAGGACAGCTGTTTTGACTTAATTTATTATCTGGCGTAACTTAAAGTCTGCTGTGTTGAATACATAGGTTATGTTTGTATGCCACAATTTCACAAAAAGCTTCTAAAATATACTTTTAAAGAGCACCATTTGTCATTTCTACATGCCTTTTGCTGCCATTTAAACACTGGTCCGTGCCTTTCATCCATGTCACATTCTCGTCTGAGCTCAGAGTTCATTTGCGAGCCGACTGAGACGAATCTTTCATGCAGTCTTGGGCCCCGTGTTTGGTGCACACTTGGGTTTGGGTAGTTTGATTTTATGTCAATATCGACATGGAGCACAATGATTGATGATGACAATGCAAGTTATGGCAGAGCTCCAGTATATGTGTGTCTTACTTTACCCTGCAATGTGCTATCTATATGTTACGGTACACACACATTCCTGATATCAAGGTTTACACTTGATGTCAGAAACCGGACCAAACATGACAAGTGTGATTACACCTTTACAATGTTTTATAATCCAGTATCCAAAATGGAAGCTAGAAAACACAACTAAAGGTGAGCGGCAATCTCTCTGCATGTCTGAGCTGGCCAGGCAGCTGTCTTCTTAGTGGTGATTCTGTTCAACCCACTGTTTGGATGTGCCTGGAGGGCCCAGAGGGATCAATTACACAAGCCAGTACCGACCCAGAACTACAGTAGAGAAGAGTTATTCCGTGAGGACTTCCATCTTGAGGTGCTTCCACAGAGGGATGTAGATGATGGAGAAAAGGATGGCTTGCTAGGCTGTAATGGCTGCTATGATTGGGTAAATAGCAGGGGTGTCAGCAATTTGTCCCACTATTGTAAAAATAAAATGAATAATAGTAAATAATTATAAGTACAAATTATTTTCTAATAAAATAAATAGAAATACAATCATATTATTAATATGGTAAATTACAAAATATATTATACATGATTTTATACACAAATAGTTCAACTTTGTCACTTTTTAAACTAGTTTAAATGCTATAAAACAAAGAAATATAATAATAATAATAATAATATAGTGAATTATAGTGACGACCAGCCCAGGGTGTATCCCGCCTCTTGCCCAAAGAGAGCTGGCATAGGCACCAGCCTACCCGCAACCCTCGTGAGGATAAGCGGCATAGAAAATATATGGATGGATGGATTATAGTGAATAGTCTTATAGATTATTTTACATTGTTTTATGCAAAATTAGATCAAATTTGTCACTTTTCAACTATCTTTTAATGGTCATGCAGCCAGGAGATCTGTTTGGACATCTGTGTGTAGAGTTTTCATGTTCTCCCCGTCCGTACTGTAACCGTTAAGGTCACATTTCGGTTTATTTTCGGTACGATAAGGGAACAAATGCAAACCAGCTTAAGTTTGTCTTAAATTATTTGAAAAAAAAAGCATGAAAGTGTCATCTGATTACAGTAATACCTTGTGTTTCTCCATTAATTGGTTCCAGACTCTCCCTCAATGTGTACAGTGTTAGGAAATCAGTATGCATGGGTACCAAACTAAAGAAAACCTGAATATGGACACGTACCGTTACACACCTACTAAATAGCCTCAAAGCAGATTTCAGAGTGTATTATCGAGTGTACAAAAGCTTTAGTAGGAGTAATACATATTCTAGGACACTTATTCTTTCCTGGAGATTATTTATAAAACACCTACATGAAGGACTGAAAGAGCAGAAGGGATTATTGATTATTGCAGCATTTTCTTCCTACTCCATTTTGTGCAAGTGCAAGTGTAAAAAGGTATTTAATGTAAATTTGTTAAGTCAAGTACCACAAACTCAAAGGCACCGAGTACTAAAACAACACCATTGTGCAGCAACCAGATGATGCTGCACTGGTCTGTCCGTGTCTGTTTTGAATTGTTCATCTTATTAGCCTGTCAAAAAAAAAAAAAAAAGCCGCCACATCACCTGGGGTTATTTTGCTTTTTCTCCTCTAATGGTGCAATCACTCCGCCGCCATCTAGTCAAGCGCCCCTGCACACAGAGCTTCTTGTGTCGTTTTATCTGCCAGTCTGAAATGGTGGAAGACACAATGCACAGCGTCCTCCTCTTGGGAGAACGTCAGCAACAAGGAAGAGGAGGTGGAGGAGGAAGGAGGACGACGACTGAGATTACATTTGGCAAAAGACAGTCCTTTGGAAAGGCAGCAAAGGCATTTGTCTGTGGTAACTCAAGTACATTTACATCGTTTACTATCATTCAGGATGAAAAGTGAGCCATCCCCTTCTCCATTACTGTCTGGCTGGCTGTATTTCTTAGTGCTACTGTGACTTTGCAAACAGGCCATCAACAAGTTAGCAATTTGTCCGACTATTGTAAAAATAAAATGAATAACAGTAAATAATTATAAGTACAAATTATTTTCTAATAAATTAAATAGAAATACAATAATATTACTAATATGGTAAATGACAATATATATTATACATTATTTTATACACAAATAGTTCAACTTTGTCACTTTTTAAACTGGTTTAAATGCCATAAAACAGAGAAATATAATAATAATATTTTTGTGAATTATAGTGACAAACAGTCCAGGGTGTACCCCGCCTGTCGCCCAAAGACAACTGGGATAGACTCCAGCCTACCCACGACCTTAGTGAGGATAAGCAGCATAGAAAATATATGGATGGATGGATTATAGTGAATAATCATGTGGATTATTTTATATTGTTTTATGTAAAATTAGTTCAAATTTGTCACTTTTAAACCATCTTTTAATGGTCAGGAGATCTGTTTGGAAATCTGTGTGTAGAGTTTGCATGTTCTCCCCGTCCGTGCGTGTGTGGGTTTCCTCCCATATTCCAAAAACATGCTAGGTTAATTGACGACTCCCTGTGATTGGCTGGCAACCAGTCTGGGTCCGGCCCAAAGTCATCTGGGGTAGGCTCCAGCATACCCCCAAGTGAGGAGAAGCGACATAGAAGTTGAATGGATGACACTGTAATTTTATAATGAATGAATACTATACTAGGCTGCACAGTGGACAAAGTGGTTAGCGCGTAGGCCTCACAGCAAGGAGACCTAAGTTCAATTCCACCCTCGGCCATCTCTGTGTGGAGTTTGCATGTTCTCCCCGTGCATGCGTGGCTTTTCTCTGGGTACTCCGGTTTCCTCCAATATTCCAAAAACATGCTAGGTTAATTGGCGACTCCAAATTATGAATGTGAGTATGAATGGTTGTTTGTCTATATGTGCCCTGTGATTGGCTGGCCACCAGTCCAGGGTGTACCCAGCCTCTCGCCTGAAGACAGCTGGGATAGGCTCCAATACCCCCCGTGAAGACCCTCGTGAGGATAAGCGGTAGAAAATGAATGAATGAATGCTATACTATAATATTTAAGTGTCACAAGGGTGCTTTTTTGTCCAAATATAATATAAAGTATAAATGCGACACTTTTTCATGTGATTGGGTACTTGATCTCGATTAAAGCTGTGCACCAAACTGGCAACCAAGCAACAGAGAATTGTTGCATCGAGACTTCCATCATGGTCAATTTGGTTCATATCGAGTGGTACATTCAGTTCAGTGACAATATTCTCTTCTTTCATTACCACTAAAGAATTACATTTTCGAGTTCTATCAAGAAGAATGTTGATATATTGCAATGAACGGCATGACATCCCTGTCGTGTGTTTCTAATATGTGTCCTGCTGTTAAAAAAAAGTAACCTGGTAGAAAAGCAGCAGTGTAAGCAATGTACATATCAATCTTCATATGTTCTTCAGGACAGAAAAACAAATCAATGTGTTTATATTGACAGGGTGTTCAGACTAAGATAAATGCATGGTGAAGATAAGCGAGGGGGTTGGTGTGTGTGTGTATGGGGGGGCATGATGGGGGAGATATTTTTAAACAGACAATAGCAGCGGTTGCATGAGTGACAATGTTTGTGTTCAGGGGAGATGCAACAGTCGTTTGATGTGCTTCTCGACTCACAATGAGCCGTGTTGTAAGAGCGAAAGCAGAAAAGAGGTCAGCGGTGTCATCCCCAACAACAATCCTACTCCGCTCAACAGAAGAAGAAGAAGAAGAAGAAGAAAAAAAGGAAGTCGCAAACATTTGACCAATACACGCAAACTGCTTCCTGACATTTGTCCAAAATAGCCCTTTATGGGGCTTATGGGGCTGAGTCAGATTGACTTGGCTTGGTCATACGCCCCCCCGGGGATCCGCCTGCTTGTCTGCATTGATGTTTTCACACAAACACCTGACGGACAGGTCGGACATGCTCACTGGACTGTGCACAGCACATACTCATCCTTTGGCAATATCTGGGCAGGGACAGTTTGGGCTTATACTTGGAAAAGCCTCGGGGAAGGGGGCATTCGTTCAAAATAAATTGACTAAACGGTTTTGCTTTTGCATATCATCTTAGCGAGAGTCTGCAGCTATAACAAGACGGTTGATGTTTTTTCTTCCTGAAATTTCTGACCTTTGATGCCCTTTCAGTAGTTTGGGTTGCATCCTTGGAGGCTAATTCAATTTATTACCACAACGAGAAGACTCTCAACCTACACACACGGGCAAAGGGTATTCAAACCATGCCTTCAGGTAGAAAGAAGCAGGAATGATCATTTTATTTGTTGTCCTTTCAGCTGGTGTGAGTGATAGTTTCACAATTTTAGCAGAAAAGAGTGACATTTTTGCAGCTGAGGGTGGTAATTTTACATTTGTAGGTCGTTCTGACGGACAGGGTGATACTTTCACTTGATTTTTGTGAATGTTTGTGCCACGCTTGGCTTGAAAGGCGCGTTGTGCCACTCAGCAGTGGTGCCAAGCTGACAGACGACGGCTGGCATTTTGTCTCCTCTAAATGCCTCCCACTTCTGCATCTGCTGTTTAGAAGGCAGCGGATACGGCTGGAGGGGCCTGACAGAGGTGGACAAACCCGCTTTTCATTTAATAATATGGGAAGACTAGAAATACATTAATTGTGGAATACAAGTTATACAAGAATACAAGAATAAAAGTTGTGATACTATTGTTATGTGATACTACTTCATGTTCTGGGAGCATTTGGCTTGAAATAAGCAAAGGCGGGTAGGTCCTGGCCATTTTAATTTCGTATATAATTTGTATATAATATAGCCAGTAGTACATTGAAACACTGCATGTCTGTGATCCGTATTGGTATCAACCGAGTTCACTCAAGGATTATCGGTATCAGCACCGGCAGCATAAAACCAGATCAGAACATCCCTATTTTTAGTCCTTTTCACAGGCCAAAGTGCTACAATGTTTCAATCCGTTTTGCAGGAAAGAGTGACATTTTTGCAGCTGAGGGTGGTAATCTTACATTTGTAGGTCTTTTTTTGTGAATGTTTGCGCCACGCTTGGCTTGAAAGGCGCATTGTGCACACAGTGATGCCACGCTGACAGACAACGGCAGACATTTTGTCTCCTGTAAATGCCTCCCATTTCTGAATCTGCGGTTCAGAAGGCAGCGGATGCGGCTGGAGGGCCCCGGCAGAGGTGGACAAACCTGCTTTTCATTCAGGTTTTAATTTAATAATGTGGGAAGACTAAAAAATATATTAATTGTGAAATACAAAAGTTGTGGATACCAGCATTTTGGTCATGTTGCTTGAAATAAGCAAAGGTGAGTAGCTCTTGGTCATTTTCATTTTTTATATAATATAGCCAGTAGTACAATGAAACACTGCATGTCTGTGATCCGCATTGGTATCAGCCGAGTTCACTCAAGAATTATTGGTATCAGTATCGGCAGCATAAAACCAGATCGGAACATCCCTACTTTTAGTGTCCTTTTCACAGGCCGAAGTGATAACATTTTTCAGTCCGTTTTGCAGGTCAGAGTGATTAGTGTAAAACATATTTAGTCCTTTTGCTTGTCTTTTCAGTCATGCTTACGGGACAGATTGATATTTTCATGATTTTGTGCTGAAGAAGCCACACCCCATAGAAAGACATTAGCCTGGACTAACCAAAGACTTCCTTTGCAGCAGCATTAAAGCATCCATCATATTTTAAAAGGAATTCTCAACAGTGACCCATGACTGCTTGCTGCCAACTACTAGAATCCATGACAGTGAAAGCTGTTTAAACATGCACGCATGGCCGTCCGGCCGTTTGACTAGATGTCACTGGGCTTAAAGTCAGAAACGCCTGTCATTGACAGCTGATGACTGACGTACTAAAGGAGGGTATGAAATGTACATGTAGGCCAAAAAGAGCATGGTCTCCCTTTGCAGCAAGGTGCGCGCTTATGAATATGCGAAAAAAAAAATACACCTGTATCGGTCAGCCATGGAACGCTACATTTGCACGCTGACGCACATTTGCACAAAGCTGCTCTTCTAGCTGTCAAACATAATAAATGGATGCAGCTACATGTTGCTTATGAACATGCGTGCGGCCTATGTATCCTGCCCAGGTAACAAATGACATCGTAGGTTCTTACACAAAGCGGCTGTCACCCCGGTCGACCACGAGCAGGTATATTCAGATATCTCGGGCGAAAAGCTAACCGATGTGTGCGCTCATCTTTCATCGGCAAGGCATAAACAAGTGAGTCAGCTGATGACTAAATGATGACAGATGCTTTAATGATGCCCCGCCAGGCCTCAGCCTTCGCCCATTGACATTCACGGATAGGGCGGATGGGGTCGTGTGTGTGAGCCCTGTTGATGTTTGGACCAGTTAAAGAAGATACAGGAGGGGGAATTCATAATACCATGAAATGTCTCTCCCATTACCATTAAGAGCGTCCCCAATTTGAGATCATTCCTGATGACAAGGGGAAATATGAATAATGGACATTTAGATGAGCTTTAAAAAAAGACAGGGGGTGGAAATGCATCTCAGGTGCTTGAAGGTTTTTGTGTTTATTTATTAGCTACAATATGATAAGACAATACTAAAGTGGGGGGTGGGTTTTTAGTTTGTAGCTCTTTATGCAGGTGAGGGTGATATTTTAGCATTTTGAGTCCTTTTTGCAACTCAGAGTGATTATTCTACAATCATTTTAGTCCTTTTTACAAGTCACATTGATACTTTTACAACAGTTTTGTCCTTTTGCAGTACTACCTTGTACTTAGGTATGTGACACAATAAAATGTGCTAACCAAGTGACAAAATAAAAAAAAAACAAAAAAAAAAAAACTTAAACTATATTAGGAAAGCAGGAAGTGAACAAATGTAACAGTCACTGATTGTAAAAGTACCAGATGGAGGGGTAGGATGTAATAAGCTTTGCTTCTTCCTACTCCCTTTGGTCCCTTTTTTGCAGGACAGAGTGATACTTCTGTGTTTTGTATCCTGTGTGCAGGTCATTGATAATTGTATCATCTTTTTTTTGCAAAATGACTACAACACTGTAAAAGTATCACCTGGCATAAAGCATGACTAAAACAGATCAGAGTAATCATTTAACAAGCTTAGAAGTCCCTTTTTGCAGGTCAGGGTGATATCATTTCGCAATGTTTTATCCTTTTTCAGGTCATCATTTTAACTAGTTTTTCGACATTTCTGCAGAAAAGGTCGCTCATGTTAGCAAAACCTTAACATCTATTTTCTATCCATATCATCATGCAAATTAGACACATTTTCCATATAATGCATCTCGTCAAGCATAGAGATGTACAAAATCCTCGCACAATTAACTTCCTTTCATTTCCAAATGTTATCCCGCGTCGTCGCGCAAACAACAATTTTTCAATCTAAATCATTTTCAGCCACAGCAGGTCGCTGCATGATTTCTACTGAGAGAGAGAGAAAAAAAAAGAAATATGTGCTGCCAGCATTTGGAGTATTTAACAGGCGATGCAACTCAGCAATGAAATGAAACTGCAAAGTTGTTTTTGTTTTGGACTTTGTTATAATTGTTGGGATATGATCATTATTTTTGGTGCGTACCCTGCATGGGCGATGACACAAAAAGGTGATAGTGTTAACCACTGCACTGCTGTGCTGACTAGTTTGCTGTTTAAATGGTGCTAATGAGCTGCTTTCACAGCCTGGGACATGCTCAGGTGTATTCTAACAGCGACCAGTCGGTGATATCAGCATGGAAAAACAAGACGAGTACAAAATGGATTCTATTGTGCTTAATTATACTGCAGACGAGGTGGTAGAGAGCCTGAACTCACCGTGGTTGTTTTGACTCGGCCTCCGGGCTGCGTACAAGTCCAGCCAGATTTATTGACTAACAGGTCGCAGCCTTCATCCTCCAAACACGGCACCATCTCGCACCACTGCTTTTTCCGAACAATGGCAGCTGCAAAGAAGGAGAGAACGATCAGAAGTGACGGGATATAAACAGATGAAGAAGATTAACATAGAGAGGCTGGGTGGACATGATGGCCGTCGAATATTAGAAAATACACATTGAACTGTAAATGGAGTGAAACATGGCAGCGGGGGATTTTGGCAGGGTGGGAGTTGATGCAGAGCAGCCGATTGGAGGAGAGATGAGGGATGCGGGCAGATGAAGAGCAATGAAGTGCACGCACAATTGAAAGATATGAGATGGCGCAGTTGGGCCTGACAGTGAGAGACGAGGGGATCAGACAGATAGCAAAAGTGGGATCATGGGATCATCCAGGTAAAATGTGGAGATTTCATCCAACATATTCAACAACTGAAATACTGCAAATGCTCCAACCATTGCCACTGCCTCTATTCACCCAACGCAGCAACTTCATTTGGAAGGGACCACATGGTTATTTAATAACAGGTACATTGCACAGCATAGTAGCAACAGAGCCAATGTTGAAAGGAGCCAGAATTAATACCGCTGATGAGTTAATTATGATGCTGTTCACACCAACAGCTGAGTAGCAGCATTTTAAAGCGCACACAGAGGTAAATACAGCTGCTGGATTCGCACCAGTCATGGTCCCTCAAATGCAACTACTGCCACATTTTAAACATTACATTAGACACAGCTAGAATGTCAAGATTTTTTCACATGAAATCAGATGATTATTTGCTTTTGGAGGCCACACAACCAGGGTGTACCCTGCCTCTCGCTCAAAAACAGCTGGGATAGGCTCCAGCATACTCCAGCATGAGGATTGTGTGTTGTATTTTGGATAGAAATATGTGTGTAGTCTCGCAGAATTGGTTCAGGGGGTTGGTGCATGAGTGACATGTAATCATTGTGTCTCAAGTAGCAGTTTTTGTGCGTAAACAAACTGTAAATTGTGTTAGGAAACAATAAAAACATAAATTGGACACACCTGATTTACAGTGTACTCTTACGTATATATAGCTCAATATATTTTGTACAAAAAACAGACTAAAGCAGTAGAATACTGATTTTGCCATAATTGCTGCATGTTTTTGGATCATTTTGTACTAAATGTTTTTGTATATTTTGCTTATTCATTCATTCATTCATTTTCTACCGCTTTTCCTCACGAGGGTCGCGGGGGTTGCTGGAACCTATCCCAGCTGTCTTCGGGCGAGAGGCGGGGTACACCCAGGAATGGCCGCCAGCCAATCACAGGGCACATATAGACAAACAACTATTCACACTCACATTCATACTTATGGACAAATTAACCTAGCATGTTTTTGGAATGTGGGAGGAAACCGGAGTACCCAGAGAAAACCCACGCATGCACGAGGAGAACATGCAAACTCCACACAGAGATGGCCGAGGGTGGATTTGAACCCTGGTCTCCTAGCTGTGAGGTCTGCACGCTAACCACTTGCCCGCCGTGCAGCCTATATTTTGCTTATATTGTAGCTACATCTCAATGATTACATTTACATAACTAAGAAAACCAATGTAAATATGCAGTTCTACAAAGAAGGAGTGCGTCCTTGGAGCGTATTATTGTTTTAATTAAAAACACCGACACTAAGAAGTAGCAATGACACAGACTAAGACATTCCTCTCTGTTACACAATGTTTATGTGTTTTATTATAAAAAAGGAATACAGTATAAGATAATATTATTGGCGGATATTTCATTACTAACCAATTACCCTTACATGCATTTTTATTAAATAATAAATAGGAGCTATTAATTATTCAAAAAACAATGATGATTGATTCTCTCTGGCATCACTGACAGTTTCTCATTCGGAGAATGATCGATCCGACGAGCGCCACCGGGGGGGACAACACGGGGTGTGAAACTGTGCGGTTATGTCTTCTCACTCCGCTAGTTTGTTATCGCTCCTCTCTGAATAAACAGTTGGTCGCCATGGCTACACCCACCAGTGGACACCATTTGGACATGGCCCACAGCAACTGCATGCTGCTTGTGAATCTAGAATAGTCAAATAAATAAAATGAACATTAATTATGAGAATGGTAGTCATTTCATACGTTCTACTCATGGCCGCCATTCTGAACAGTGACGATGTACTTCTAATATAAGATGGTATTTTATCCATGAAAAAAACTCTCAGAAAGACGGTGTCATATTTTATTCAAGGCTGGCCTTTACGGTGGAGTCAATATGGCTCCGAGGAGGTCTTTAGATGTGCAGCCGGTTTTTTAAACTGCACTGAAAAATAAGCACTAGACATTGAAACATTAAAAACAACATCCCGAAGAAAAATAACTCTTTAAAAGATGGACGGGAGACCCTGAATTAATTAAAGAGCCACTCACATGTCATATTCTCTTGTCATGGGTAACACTCTCGTAAACATATTTGCTTTCATATCTATAAAGTGTGCATGGAGGGCACCTTGGATGTATCATTCTGTCACGTGTAGCTCATCAGGAGGCACTGTGGGTAATGCTAATTCCTTCACCGTGAACTACCTTTGAATGCAACAAACAAAAGCCTTTCTCTGCACATCACAGTCACTGATAATTTGTCTATGTCTGGCCCACCGGTAAAAAGGGACCACCGAGGTAGGTGCTTCAAGGTTGCCATGGCGATGACAGACCTTATAAGAAGCCACTGAATAAACTGACTGAATAAATAAACACATCACAACGTTTGGACAACGTTTCGTCAGTGGAGATAGGGTGTAAAAAAAAAAGAGAGAACATGATTACACTCTCTGTGGGACACTTATCTCCCCACCAAATGGTCCATCACACTCAACGCTCATGTCAACAGCCAGCATCTTGGCCTAATAAATTGTATCTAATCCCAAAGCAAGATGGCAGAAGGATGGAGTCCTACGTGAAGAGAGAGAGACGACATATCAGATCTTCCATGGTGAATGTGTCACGGCACTTCCCAGATGAAGACTTTTGATAATTACCGACTGTAAAGATTAGAGCAGGTATCAGCAGGAGCATCTAGTTCCTAATATCTCATACGTATAACCCCGCATATAAGACGACCCTGAATATAAGACGCAGCCAGACTGGAACAGATCACTGGGTGAGGGAAAGATGTAAACACACGGCACCGTGACATCACACACCAAACTATAGAAGAAGCAATCATTTCCAAGGCTCGTCGAGAAATATGATTTCCGAGACTCATTTTGGAGTATGAGACAACAAAATATCAGGAGAATATTGACTGTGTTGAGGCAGACCAGTCATTATTATATTCAGATATTATGAAGGCTTCTAGTCAAAGCTCACTTCTGGTGATGTGACATCATCATTTTCATAAAGCAACCTCTTGCTTGTCTACATGGTATTTTCATATTTTCAAAAGACACAGTTTCAAGGCACCCACAACGCCGTTTCTGTGTGGCTGAAAGGCTGAAACACTAAAACGTTTCAGTGTGGTTTGCCCCTTAGTCACTGGTGTGTGTGTGTGTGTGTGTGAGTGTCAGGAAGAAAAGCCTTGGTTTGCTGGTGTGAAGCTGTTTGGCGCCACCTGTTGGTTTGTGTGTATAAATCTCAATACTGTGAATATAAGACAACCTGACGAGTACTGTCTTATATTACATTACATTATATGTACATTATCAATTAATTATAAAATTCAGGACATATGATATCAATGTATAATTATTTTATACATACATAAAATGATATTTTTATATTTTTTAACTAGATTTAAATCAGATGCAAGATAGAGCCCAGAGCCCACACCGATACTATTTATCTTTATCTTCTATGGTTTACTTGATTAACTTTTATTATTGAATGAATGATTAATGGTTTATCCGATTAATCGTTAACTATTTCGGTATGCCATTTTTTTTTCATTTATACATGTAAATGTGATTTTGGAAAACCATGAGAAATATTTTTGCCTCTTTACTGACCAAACCAGTTTGTGTTTGGTTGATATTGATTTAGTCCGTTTAGGGTAGAATCATCCAAAGTGCGGCCCGGGGACATTTGGAGCACACAGTTTGTTTTTTATTGTCCCGCTGCACATTGTAAAAACAAAATCATACCCAAAATATTTAACTAACAATAAAACAAAAACACATGGAGGAATGTCATCAACATGAACAGTTCTGGAACTTTTCTGACACACTTATAAAAGAAGTTTGTTTTTAAATGTTTGTAAATATGATTATTAGTATGTGGCCCTTGGTAGGAAAGTTTGGACACCCCTAACCGTTTTCTCGATTAATCAAAACCACTAGTTTCAGATTAAAAGTCTAAGAAAATAATAATTGCAGTCCTATTCGCAATTCTTGTCTTCTGCCTCGACTGCCCTTTCTGTTTTATTTAAATAATGCAGCACTTCCACAGCATTTTAACACGTCTGGGTATTATTCTGCTGAAAAGCTATATTGCACGGGTATGTTTAGTGAAGCTCCATGCATCAAATTGTTTCAAGGTTGCATTTTCTGCCACTCACATTGGTTAGCTGGAGCAGCAGCAGCGAATCAACATTATTCATCATTCCCCCTGCAATGAGCCGCTTGTAAATTGGAGCTTGCGCATACAAATAAGCATCCATGTGTGAGTCTTGACTGTGTGTGTGTATTCCTGTGCTTCTTCATCAATTCCCTCCTGCACGCCGCCGCCGCCTCCTCTCTAATGCGCCGCCATGTTGCCGAAACTCAGACAGAGTCAAATAAGCTTTTACGGCAATTCACTGTGTCTTCATTTGACGTGAAGTGCGGTGAATGCGTTAGGGTTTTCCTGCCCGGCCTCTTCATCCTACTGTAAGAGTAGAAATGTCCCCACGGTACATGCAAGTAAGTGCACATTACCACCATGCATCAGCACACAAAGAGATGCCTGCTCTCTCCTATTACCGTCCACTTTTATTGTTGGAAAATTGGCAATTTATTTTCGCAGGGCTGTGCCTCACCAATGCAGCAAACTATGCACAATATTTTGGATTGACTTGTTTTTATCTAACCTTCTGGCTGAGCAGAAAGAACTGATGCTAACTGATGGGTGCCTCATTCATTCTTCTTCAACTTAACTCACTGGTTTGATGCCTTTTTTCATATACATCATCAGCAAATATTATCAAGGGAATATAAATATATAGTACATATAAATGGAATATTTTGTATTTAGAGCACGGAGAAACCTGCTAAATACGTAACATCTGTAACATTATTAGAGCTCTCTAGACATGACATAACACCCCTATAGCCACGTTGTCGCTTGTATTAACTAATATAGTAAACAGAATAAGTGGAAAAATAAGACATAAGACATATACAATAAGATCTGCATATGATTCTTCTTGTTCTGTTTTGACTTCCTGTCCTGTGCAGTACTTCCTGCGGTAGCTATTGCTTGGTCAAAATTAGCTTATTTGAGAATATGTTATTCTGACATTGATGCAGCAGCATTTTAATCACAGTTTGGACTTTTTTTACCTCCTAAAGGTTATCATATGTCATATAATTCCTGATCACCATTGAGTTTTAGCTGCTGATAATGACAACTGAATACGAGAAATAATGTCATTAGTCACAACTTAGAGCACAACTTCCTGTTTGTGATGATTGGCAAAAAAGTTACAAAAGTTTTGTGAGATCTTGTTTTTTTTTTTTTTTATTTTACCCATCAAAAGGTAAGACGACTTCACTGTTGTGTTTTCGAGGTGCTCCAATCCGATTTCAGTCCTCGGCCTTTGAGAATTGATGGTGTAAATCATTAATTACCTTATCATACAGCAATATTATTAGGAACAAAAAATGTATATTTGATGTACAAGTAAATGAATACAGATATGGAAAAGTGGTAGGCTCGGTTAAATAAGTTTGGCTTCTTCCTGCTCATTTCGGACATGCTGAATTGTGCCAAGTGTAAACATGTGATGTTTACTGCGTTTTATTGTGGTGTGTAGCATTGCTTCCGGGTGTGTGTGTGTGTGTGTGTGTAAGCCACCAGGTAGTGCTGCTATCATTCACTCACAGATGTGCGCTGACATTTCCGCACAGCTGAGCGACAACAGTAACCCCTGATTTGTTGGCGCTCGCACACACAGCTCCGTGGACACACACATGTGAAGGAGAGCCCAGAGGCTCTGCGAGCCAGAGGAGGAAATGTCAGCGTCAACAAGCACATGTGGGAAAAGAGATCATTTAACACCACGGTCTACAGAGACGCCACTCCATCAGTGGTGAGTGATCAGCTCTTGACATGTAGCATACACATTATAGCATTCAATCCCTAAAGATGTATTACTGCATATTCAAGTCAGCATCAACATGGAAAATACATTCACTGGACACAACTCACATAATAGCAAGCATTTTTACTGAAGTACGTATATCATCTCAAGGCACAGTACTATGTCAATGAAACTTGAATATACAGTAGTTAGTCTACAGCTTGTGTTGGAGTATCAATCTTAACTGAAAATGACTCAACACACAGTCATTGTTGTTCAAATTCACGTTGCCCCCAATGAACCACAACTTCCCAATGGTGGCAGCAATCATGCAGGCCCAGGCCATGATGCTACCACTGCTATTCTTGACTTGTCTTGGGACTCTCTTGCAGGCTATGTGGACAATAATTTTTCCTCTTTATGAACCACAGCTCCCCAGTGACGGCAGCACTCATGCAGCTCCAGGCCATGATGCTACCACCACAATTCTTGACTTGTCTTGGTACTCTCTTGCAGGCTATTTAGACAATAATGTTTCTCTTTATGAACCACAGCTCCCCAGCGGCGGCAGCACTCATGCAGCTCCAGGCCATGACACTATCACCACTATTCTTGATTTGTCTTGGTACTCTCTTGCAGGCTATTTAGAAAATAATGTTTCTCTTTATGAAGCACAGGTACCCAGCGCCGGCAGCACTCATGCAGCTCCAGGCCATGACGCTACCACCACTATTCCGGACTTGTCTTGGTACTCTCTTGCAGGCTATTTAGAAAATAATGTTTCTCTTTATCAACCACAGGTACCCAGCGCCGGCAGCACTCGTACAGCTCCAGGATAGGATGCTACCACCACTGTCTTTGACTTGTCTTGGTACTCTCTTGCAGGCTATTTCAAAAATAATGTTTCTCTTTATGAACCACAGGTACCCAGCACAGGCAGCACTCATGCAGCTCCAGGCTATGATGCTACCACCACTATATTTGACTTGTCTTGGTACTCTCTTGCAGGCTATTTAGAAAATAATGTTTCTCTTCATGAACCACAGCTCCCCAGCGCCGGCAGCACTCATGCAGCTCCAGACCATTACGCTACCACAACTATTCTTGATTTGTCTTGGTACTCTCTTGCAGGCTTTTTATGGCCAATGGAAGCCTATTTCCAGATACACAAGTCCAGGTCCTAACTTAGGCACTTTTCCTCTCATTTGTCATTCATCCGTATCACAGCTACGAAGTCAGCAAGTATAAATTCACACTTTGCTGCAAAGCAGACACAAATTTTAAAAGCTTAAACATTAACCATGGTCTTGGCCAAGTTCCCAGGAGGTACTAAAGTTGCACTCATTGATTTCCATCTTGGCTTGTGCATGGCACGGAAAAAAGAAAAGGAACGGGATGTTTGTCTTCACCGATTATGAATAACAGAAACAAGATAACAATGTAGAAACCAAAGTGTTGTCAGCCTCCTTCTTGTAACCAAATGAAGTCGGAAGTAAGTGGGGAAAAGTTAATTTATTGTCAACAAGAGCTGAGGTCAACCAGCATATGCATGGTGTGACAAGTGGACACATCATCACGGCAGTGGAGATGCGTGCAGTGGTAATGAAGGTGACTCAGTTGAAGAGGATGAGAAATGACACATTGACATATTTTAAGACTTAAGTAGAACACACTCCCTCCATCCCTCCCCCTCCCCACCTCAACCCCTGCTGGCTACAAACAACAATGAACACACTGGTATAATTAGTTATCATGTTTGCTGCTGATAAGTGCACTCTTGTATATTTTGCATTGAAAACCGAATGTTTGACTTCCTGGTTGTTGTCTTGTCTCTTTAGCCTTCTTGACCTCTATATATCCCGAAACTAATTCGCCTTCAATTATACGTAACCTTTTAGTTGGTGGAGCTCCCTCCACACACACCTCCAAGCACCCGCGTCTTCTACCAATAAATCTGTTTATTCCCCTCCTTGCTCTCATATAATTCTGCCTAAACAAATTCTAATTAAGCAATACAGTAATACAACGTGAATAATAATTCCCCCCCAAATGCGATAAGAGCTAATCATTGACGATAATGTATAAGCCTTGGTTGTTATCAGGTTAGCTGCACTTTATGAATACTAATAGCAGTATTTATGGATCTTTGACTAGCGTTTTTTTTGTAGTAGATTCATTAAAAAACAGCAGCTAATATATTATAGAGCAGGGCTTCTCGGTCGGCTCACCCATATACTGTAAACCATTCAGTCTCTCAAGAGAGGAGCTTGTGCAGGCAGTACTTCCTCCGCTCTGCAGGGGGCTAGAGTGAGCAGTGTGTATCCTAATGAAGCAGCAGTAGAAGAAGAGTAAAGACAAGAATAGATTCTAAAGGACAATAAAAATGACTGACTAGTGTACATTTGATCAAATTTACTTAAATATTTGTCAGATCAACCCCACATAGATATTCGGACTTGTCTGCACTCTTAATCACTGCGCTTATCCCTATCACAGCAGCACACAGGAGTGTGTCTAAAAATGGCTACAATATGGATGGAGTTCTCAAGGAATTGTAAAGTTTAGAAAGTCTTCCATCAAGCATAAATGATAGCAGAGGCCGGGACAAAAAAGTGGCAAGAACTTGAACCAACCTGGACCCCACCCCAGTGGTCCTGACCCAGTTAAAGTGCTTCTGTGACGGATAACTGATGCAGAGTCCTTCAGACAAGCTTTATTGAGACGATAAATGAGGCGGACCTCCGGTGGAACGTCCAGGAATGCGAGTTATGTATTTAGAGTAATGCCTGGCTGAGCAGCACATCCATCCTGCTCTTTCCTCTACCCCCTCTCTCTCCATCTCTTATTTTCTTCTAACCTGGCAGACCTCCAGTGTACCAGGAACTTACCTATTTTGCAATCCTACACAACTCCTCCGCACACTTTGGCAGAAAAGTGCAGTGTAACAAATCAAAATCTGCTTCTGTGATTTCTTTTTTTTTCTCTCTCTCTCTCTCTCGCCTACAAACTCTGTGCCAAAACTTTTCCACTCATGCATTTGATATATTTGTCCTGCATGTGGACTCAAATGGCATTTCATTTGGAAAAAGGCGATAAAAAATGGCCGCTGTTGTAATGTCTTTTGCAAGTTGATGGCAATAGAAGGTATAAGGCATATATAGGCTAAATGTGCCAGTTTCAGACCAAAAGTAACAATAATTTAACTGTACACGGCTAGAAATTACAACACACTTTGGCAATTACACGGTTTTTGTATTAAGTAGTAACTCAAAGGGGAATAAGTCATTAGTGATCATTTAGGTTACACACCTTGCAGATTGTGATAACAGAGCTTTTACCTGGGCATTGAGGAGATGGCAAGAAGGTAGTCGATCAACAATCACTTTAATAAAACAATCATCCACTCCAAAACGACCATAGTCATATAGTATCTGTGACCGCCACCCCCCCCTGACCTCCGAGACGATCAAAAAGTAGAAAGTTAATTTCCCTCACTCACATTTAAAAAAAAAATGTCCATCCACACAAGTTTGACAACGCATGGAAGAACAATCACCAGCTGTCATGTAGCCGGAAAATGCAACCACAGCAGCGCATTATATTGCAAAGTTGGTTCAATTCCCAGCATTGCACGCACAGAGAAAATGTATGCAGGCTGCTTACTTATCTATTTGTCAGTAATGATGCAACATTTACTCAAAATCTGACCATACGAAATAATATTTTTTTCAGCCCTGATTATTGGGGCATGTCCTATCATGTCCACAACATCAAACAAGCTCACTGATGAGGCATATGATGCTACATTTCACCAATTATGTAGGGTTAAAAGGACAAGAATGTTTATAGAATAGTATAAAATGGAAGTGTCAAAAAAAATTTAGGATTGTAGATTATGGGCAAAATTCACCAAAAAGTGCAGTTTTCCTTTCATTGACATCACAACAGTCCACATGTCCAGTTGTAATGGTTTTGCAGCAGTGAGTTCAAAACCGGTAGGTCAAGGATCCCTTTTTAATGTATTTGTGTAACAATATTCACCAAATATTGACTTTAACTGAGTTTGCATCCTTTGCTGAAATATCTGATTTTAATGTTACTAATGTTACAGAGGGGTTAGCGTGCAGGAGACCCGAGTTCAATTCCTCCCTCTGCCATCTCTGTGTGGAGTTTGCATGTTCTCCCCGTGCATGCGTGGTTTTTCTCCGCGTACTCCGGTTTCCTCCCACATTCCAAAAACATGCTAGGTTAATTGGCGATTCCAAATTGTCAATAGGTATGAATGTGAGTGTGAATGGTTGTTTGGCCACCAGTCCAGGGTGTACCCCGCCTCTCGCCCGAAGACAGCTGGGATAGGCTCCAGCACCCCCGCGACCCTCGTGAGGATAAGCGGTAGAAAATGAATGAATGAATATTACTAAAGTTGTACTTGAGAACCATTGTGTTTGATAAGAGGTGTTTGTGTGTGGAGTGGAAAGGGAAGAGAACCCCCTGCACCTTTCCAACCTGTGTGGAGACCCCCCTGGGGAGAAAGGAGATTGATTGATTCATTTGGATTGGGAAAAGTCCATCTCTCCTGCTGAAAAAAAGCAGTTTCCTTCCAAAGCTAATGACAAATGAGCTATCGATTTGTTGTTTACAATCGGGGGGGGGGGGGGGGGGGGGGGGGGTTCAGACTCCCCCCCCTTGTGTGCACATGATGGACATCATAACGGCTGCCTTGCTGAACTTTACCAAGGTAGGATGACTTACAGCAAGACAATAATTGTTGTCGACACCACCCCAAAAAAAAATTGGTATATCTCAACACCTCACACTGCACACCCCACAATTGCTCAGTGCAGTCCACGCACACACAAAGACTTGAAGATCGGATCAGACGGTGAAGATAAGTAAGTGTCTTCACTGCAAATAATTATGAATCATCCATGGTGGTAGTTATAAAATATTAAACAAGCTGTAAATGATCACCAGAGCTGTTCAATTAAGTTGTTCTGCAGCCAACATTACCAGGAAGCTAAGGACTTCTTTCTTCACCATTATTCTTATTTTGTGTTTAATGTCAACGTAAGACTCAAACCCAAACATTAGCACATTAGCAAACAGTGGTCATGAATAAAATAACATAAGACCCTGTTTCGAAGGAACGACACTGAAGTTGAGTTTTGAATCGGCACTTAATTTCACCTTAAATGTCCCCTTAATTCACCTTTACTCTCCTCCTCTTCACTGTTTACATCACATTGCGCAACTCTGATACTGAAGAGGACTTGAGCCACTAGCAAGCAAGCTTGCGAGCTGACCAGGTAGACTTGAATTTTGTGCTGGAGCCTATCCCAGCTGTATTTGTGCAAGAGGCGGGGTACACCCCACTGGTCGCCAGCCAATCACAGGGCACATATAGACAAACAACCATTCACACTCACATTCATACTTATGGACAATTTGGAGTCGCCAATTAACCTAGCATGTTTATTTCTTCGAAACATAAGAAGTCAAAAATTTACCACTACCACAGGGAATGGGAGGAGAAATGTTTTCACACTATCCTGTCGAACATGCCATGGCTGACTTCAAGCAATTTAAGGTAATGTAATGTAAGGTAATTTCTCATCAATGTTATGTGTCATTACTGCCACCTAGGGACCAGAACACTACATATCGTTTGTATTTAAATATGTTCTGACTAATAATAGACCATCGTCTACCACAAAACATCAAACATTTATTAAACAAAAACTTAACTATACCGAGGGACAAGATTGTTCAGGATGTTCAGTTGATGCAGTTATCGTCCGCTTGCATTAGGGCCGACATGCTGCAAATGGGTTTGACAGTCATTACCAAAGCCTATAAGACCGGATCACTTCATACGTCACACTTCTTCCATTAAATAACTCAGACGGACATGTTTACCGCAGGTCTTCTAGTTCCTTTCCACAGCTTTTCAGTGACACATTTGTAGCGTGAGGAGAAGTGGGTGAGGAGAATGGCTGGTGTGGTTCTGCACTGATGGTGTTTTGTGTTTAAGTGGGAGAAAGGGGCCCAATGTTTCTGCCACAGGGTCGCTGATGCTGAACAGCACTGGCAGATGGATTATACCTGGTGCTGCTTTGTCCCTGGACAAATTTAAAGCAATCCCTGCAACTAGGCACCAAGGGGTATTCCGGACACAGGAGAGTTTTGCCCATCTTATCTTCCATCTTTCTTGATGATTGTTGATGACATCATGATTCTTGGTTGACAAATCAATGGACTTCTCTGAGCTATGTTTGTAAACATAGTCATTAAAGGGGCCCTATCCCGCTCATTTCAGGGGCTTTTCTAAATATATATATTGGATTAATTTCTTTGAATAAAAGACTCAGCTCAGGTTATTTAGATGGTCAATCTGCCTTCTTCTCCTCTTGGCAAAAACGCAATGCTTCCGAAACACTGCACCACAAACCTCCTCAGTCGCGACTGACAATGGCTCCAGCCACCCAACTCCAGCCACTGTTCGGAGATGCGTACAATCACGCCACCTTCATCTTTGGTGTTGAATTTGAGTGACACCAGATCGACAGTGACTGTGAGGTAAGTCTTTAGCTCCCCAGAAACAAACACAAATCATCCAATTGCAGCTTTACTCCGATTTAGAGTCGCAATTCTTACATCTGAAAAAACTTTCAACAATTCCTGGCTGCTATTTTTTTTTAATCAGTAGTTTTTTTTTTTTTTAATCTTATCGTATTTCACCCATAAAAAAAAAAAGGTCCCATTCCACCAAAACATCGTTAACACATACAACTGTGGATAATGACTTGACTGGTTCTGCTACTGAAAGGTAGAGAAGGACAAGTGGGGTTTATTTTTTACACTGTAGATGAATAGCAAAGAGATGGTAGGCAATTGACAGTGAATCACCCAAACAAGAGAGTTGCACATGGAAGAGTGGTGTTTTTCGGGAACACAAAAGCAGAAGCATATACAGTACAATCATTTGGGAATGTGAAAGGGAGCGCTTGTGAATAAAAAAAAAAGTGCTTGACTGGGTGATACAAAAGTGGCATTAAATGAAAAGCTGTATTCAAACTGCGATACAATGAATAGAATCTGTGTATTTATACAGAGCATCCATACTACAATGGTATTGCACGGTGCTGTGACTACATGTGAAAACATCTATCCCGTAGGTTAGCTCAACTCTCTTTTATACACACACACGGAATAAACTCCTCACTGCATCTTTTCCTGTCACTATAAGTCAAGCCTCTGGTGGCCTGCTCCCTGTGGGCTTGGTGTAACTGCCCATATTGACTTTGTCCTGTCTCAGGAGATGATGGCGTCTCCCACAGGAATACTACCTTTTTATGCACATATAGTATCACACACTAAAAAAAAAGACTCCCTTTCCTCTCTCACACACTAAAAACAGATGTACTATATGTATGAGGGGAATTCTGGTGAGTTCAATGTCATCCATGATCCAGTGTACCGCATGCATGTTTGCTCATATATGCAGTTTACTTCCTCCCAGTGGACTGTTATGACTTTGCGTTGGCTACCATATTTCATACGCAAGACAAAACTAGTTATCATGCAAAAGGACTATTATTAGATACAAACAAAAGTTATATAAGCATCATTTGCCGTGCTAACACTCTAGAAATCCACCCAAAAATTATTTAAAAGTTGGGGAATGGATGGATGGCTCTGTAATGCTGCTTCTGTCCACCACAGGGAGCCAGAGGAGCCCCGAGGGAGGCTGACATCATTGCAGCACTAATGAATCCTAGGCTAGGATGCAATTCATTATGGGAAGATGTTAAAATTGATTTATTTGAAACTTGTATCGTACTTGTTTGTGTATTTGTTAGGTATATATTTTGTATGTTGAGTTGTATGAATAAATTATATAAATTAATTAATTAATTAATTAATTAATAATAAATGAATTGTATTACAAAAAAATATTTTGTAGCTTTTAATGTGTATTCAAAAAAATTTTTCTTAAAGAAATCCTACTAAATTACTGTTAAAAAGGCTGCTTATAATACATTATAAATGGTAAATTAGTCAATGAAAATTACTGCCCTCGTTTGTAATGGAAAAGGATACTTAGGCATACATACGTATAAAAGTTAAAATAATTGTCTGTAGCCCACAGAAACAAAGCGAGTATTATGAGTCACCTTGAGACTCTTTCTCTAAAACCTAATCATCAGGTTAGAAATCCAGTGTAATAATGGACTCAGACCTAAGCTTTAACGGCCATATTAAATCAATAACATCGACGGCTTTTTACCAAAAGAACATTTCCAAAATCAAGGGAATAGTGTCTAAGACAGATTTAGAGACTAATCCAGCCTTCTCAACGGGCTCTCTAAACAAGCTGTAAAATAGCTGCAGTACATCCAGAATGCTGCTGCTCAAGTCCTGACTAGAACCAGGAAATATGACCATATTAGTACTTCCTGTCACACAGAGAATAGACTTTAAAACAGCTCTCCTTGTGTACAAGTCTTGTCATGGTCTTGCACCAAAGTACATCTTTGACATTTTACAGCCACATGAACCATGTTGGGTTCTGGGAAGCTGAGGGGGTGGTCTCCCGTGGGAGTCCAGAGTCAGGACTAAACACGGAGAAGCAGTGTTTCAGTTTTATGCTGCCAAAATCTGGAATCTTCCAGAAGATGTGCAACAATCCTCAACCTTGGCAATGTTCAAATCCAGGCTGAAAACTCAGCTGTGGATATGACAACTGAAAGTATTTTATCTGCATTTATTTGTTTGATTTATAGCAATTTATGTAAAGATTTTAAGTTTTATGGACTGATTTTATGAAGTGATTTTATCCTTTTTTCTGCAAAGCACTTTGTATTACCTTACGGACAAATAGTGCTCTTAACATTAATGAGAATAATTAGAGGCACTTATGAGAGGGAGGGGTACAAGCAAATCTGCACATTACATTCTCCTACATGAATTATTTTCAATGTATCTCTATAAACACACTGCCAGGTCCTTGGAGAGGCAGTCTGTACATCTCCTATATACTTCAACCCTTTTAAAAGAAACCAGAGAATAGAAAACACATTTCAAGAGCCTTTGCCCTTTAAAAGAACCAAACCTCACTTGGAAAATTCTCAGGAAGGCAAAGGTGTGCTCGCCTACCTCGTCTTCCATCTATCAACAACATGGAGGTGTGAATGTGTGCTTTATACACATACGAACATGCGCCCTGGTGGCTGTAATCAGTATTGACATGACATCAGCGCAGTGCTAGAATCTTCAGGCGATGACACAATACACTATTAGTTGACTATATAAAAGTAACAGCATCCATCCCATCATGACATAGTGACACTTACACACAGTAAATACCCCTGCTCACCTCTAAGAGTGCATTATAAACACAGAAGGACACAAACTTAATCAGATGGAGTGAGACGGCGAATGAGAGCAAGAGAGAGAGAGAGGCCACTGCATTAGTGCACGTGTGATTTATTCTCCCCTGTAGGTGAAGGAGACACCATTTGTATTCATTTGCCTTTATTTTTATCCCACATTCGCCGTCACGTGCCTGTCGCCGCCATACTAATATTATTTTGGCCACAGCGAGCTCTTATAAAAATTGCCCCCGTGTGACTGCACACACACACACACACACACACAAAAGGAAGACTTGCCACTTCATTTTATATCATCCATCTGATTTTATTCCGTTTTTCTTTACAGGTGGATTAAAAAGGACAATACGGTGAGAGGGGTGGGGATGATGATGTCAACTACAATGCTATGCACGCAAACATTTTTTTTTTACAGACAGCCTGGTTTGTTGTTTTTTTCCTTTAACAGTGGCAAGGTGAGCCAGTGGCGCTCCAAGCCAAGGACAAAGACAATAATGTCCATGAAGCTTCGCGCAGGGTGGCACAACAGCCTGCCTATGTAGTTGTTCCTCGCTACATCGCGGTTCCAATATCGCTCTCTTACTCTATTGCAGTTTTTCAAAAACATATTAATAAATCATCGCCGTTCTTGGTTGACTGTGGCCTCAAATACTGGAAAACAAGTTATACAGTATGTAGTATTCTGGCCATATTGACGAGACATGACATATCACATTACCAAACACACTGGCACATGGCATGTCTGACATGATGAGTGAAAAGGAGTTCTCCTCTCATTCCATGTGGAAGTGGTAAGATGTTGGCTTCTTATTTTGTCTTTCTTCCCCACTCCATCTGGAACCCTTTCTTAAGTTTAGTTACATTACTAACTAGCTGTGCAGCCGTGGCCGAAATTAATATTTATTTTGGGCTGCACAGTGGGCCTAGTGGTTAGCGCGCAGGCCACACAGCTAGAAGATCTGAGTTTAATTCCACCCTCGGCCAACTCTGTGTGGAGTTTGCATGTTCTCCTCGTGCATGCATGGGTTTTCTCCGGTTTCCTCTCACATTCCAAAAACATGCTAGGTTAATAGGCGACTCCTAATTGTCCATAGGTATGAATGTGAGTGTGAATGGTTGGTTCCAATCCAATCCACTTTATTTATACAAGGACAATACGACTCACGCCGAGTTAAAAGGCAGAGAATAAAAGTGGGTTTCAAGATGAGATTTAAAGCTTTCGATGTTGGGGGCCTTTTTTACTTGGGGGTGGGGTCCATAGCTTGGGGCCAACCACAGAAAAGGCTCGGTCTCCCCTGGTCTTAAGTCTCGTCTTGGGCACCATAAGTTGGAGCTGGCCCTCGAACCTAAGTGACCGCGCTAGATAGTAAATTTGGATGAGGTCCGAGATGTATTTGGGGGCCAGCAGTGTTTGTCTATATGT
Organism: Doryrhamphus excisus; assembly: GCF_037039965.1. Classification (NCBI taxonomy): domain Eukaryota; kingdom Metazoa; phylum Chordata; class Actinopteri; order Syngnathiformes; family Syngnathidae; genus Doryrhamphus; species Doryrhamphus excisus. Next base: position 15,002,382 of record NC_136358.1, on the reverse strand, counting down.
GCCCTGTGATTGGCTGGCGACCAGCCTCGCCCGAAGACAGCTGGGATAAGCTCCAGCATCCCCTGCGACCCTCATGAGGATAAGCGGTAGAAAATGGATGAATATTAATATTTATTTTATGTTATTATTTTTTCTTAAATTATTCATGCCAAACCTGCCTTCCCTGACCGCACGTCCCTAATAAGCAACATAGAAGAACGACATTGATCTTCAATCGTCATGCTAAGCTAAGAGCTAGCAGCCACTGACTCCAGTTACCCATAAAAATGGGTCCCAACAAATTATTCCCTTTGAACGTCTTGTGATCATACTGCCAACATGATCATGAGCATGTTTTTTAATGAACCCTCAATCTCTCTTTCTTGCTATGCATTCCTTTTTGAGCACTCCGGGCTACGCAACAATTACAGGTGGGTCGGCAAGCGTGCACAATAACCAGACGCATGCATTATTAAATGAACCCGCGTCGCCACAGAATTGCTAAGCCAACCAATAAAGGCAAATTACCAAAGACAAAACGTGGCGAGGCGAGCCTGAAAGAGGAGTCTGCTTGAAATTACACTGCATTAATGAACAACATCATTTTTGAAAATGGAGGGGAAGCGCAAGGTTGCGCCTATCTATGCAAGACAGAGCGAGTGTGTGTGTGTGTGTTTAAAACAAGGAGGGAAGAGATGGAACACAACATTGACTACCTAATTATGCATTTTATCATTTCAGTCACAATAGAGTGCCTCCTTTCTTGCCCGGTGTAGCCGTGCAGCTGTTGCTCTGCTTCTTTAATGAGAAAGATAAAGAATAATCAAAAGCGTGCTGTATTTACGTTCAACCACATTAGGTCCTCTCGCGGTTAGGGCGAGGGAGGGGGCAAACCATCACACTCCTAAACAATGCTTGTTTTTGACTGTCAGTAGCGCTTACGCTCAATTGATGCGAGGTAACGCACTGTTACTTCTGCAAGACTAACATACCGTATACGCTCCAATTGATTGCCGTGACCCCTTCGTAAAAAGGCTGTTTGCAGGTTATCTGACAACAGAGGATGAGTTATCATGCTAATTCGAAGACAATAGTGACTAATGAAGCAGAAATACATGTATGAGATGTGATGAAAACATCATAAAAAAATGTTAGTCTTTGCAAGAAAGAAGATCAGGCTTTGCGCATCCTTCTGTGACCTTGTTGTCTTCGTTTATTCAATAATGATTGAACAAATGCATGTCATCAGTATGCACTCCTGTCAACGACTATTGAGCTGCCATGAGTAATTTGATATCTGCCATACTAATAATCCATCAGCTTTAAAGGCAGCAAGGCTGTCGCTATTCACCTATTCAGTTATGACAAACCATCATACACAAAAATGAGAGGTGTGCACTATAGTTAACCAGCACTAAATATTTTTAAGATCAGTTGAAACGTTGCAGGAACTTACATTTTGCACTGTTGGATTCAGGAGCTTCACTCCTGGTCCACTGGGCCCACGCTAGTTGGTGCCAGTTTGCGCCAAAGATTATGTGATTGCCGCATAGTGGCTTGCTTTGGCGTTGAATTAATGTTCACTCGGCATGTTGCCGTTATTCACCGCCACAGCGAGACACTACACGGCAATCACATAATCTTTGCCGCAAACTGCCACCAACTGGCGCTGGCTGACCCAGTGGACTCCCAGCATCATTGGTGCAACTTGGCTCGCGCCATTACATTCCAGTGGATTCCAATCGGCGGATTATTTGCAACATTTGGTTCCACTTGTTGGACACAAATATTTTAAACATTTTGAAATTTCTTGCCGCCAAACTCAATTTTGGCCGACGTTATGGGCCACCACGAGCCAGTTGCGAGGCAGTTTGAGCCACTGCACGCCACTAGGCACCTTATTGGTGACATTGGTGCCACAGCAAATTGCATTGGCGCAAACTGGCACCAAGTGGACTCTCAGCATAAGTAGAGCTTCAAACTGCTAAAAGAATACATGTGAGTGAGATAAAAATACATTATTATTGCAAACAAGTAAAATGGCTGTTCATCATCAAAAGTTTACGCCAATTGCTAAATAAAACCCAGAACCCCCTCCAAAATAGGAATACAAGGTCAAAAAATTGTTTTGGGCATGCTTGATGCCAGTGTTTCCATCGTGGGGATGTTGCTCCAGGTGGTGAAGATGGCTTCACGTAAGGCGTCCAGTATCTGGGTCCATTTTTGTAAGCTTCCCTAGCAAATTCTCAAGTCAACTGGATTTAGATCAGGGGAACACACAGAGAGATCCAAAAGAGTGATGTTATTCCTTTGACAGGCGAGAGATGCCCCAGCAACATCGCTACAAAGCCAACTACCGTTTGACGCCCCTGCACAACTTGAAGCTCCAATGTTCTGCAGAAGGAAAAAGCAGCCCGGTTCATGATGGCTTGGATCTCCTTTTCATGCTGGTAACATTGGAAGCCTTAAACGATGTTTTCTGTTGAGCTGAAGATCAACTCTTCTCTTAACGGACAGCTCATCGGATCCTCCGGCTTTTGTTTTGACTTTTTTTTGTTCCATAATCCTCAGGATCTTTGAAGATGTTTCTTACTGCGTCCAACCTCAGCACCTATGGCGCAATGCGAGAGGCTTTGCTGATGTATCTCAACAATCCCAGACAGAAAGCCTTTTTTTTCCTTTGCCATCAAGACATCATGACAGTGTGAACACCTGACAGAAAATGCCATCCAATCCATATTTTTGCTGTGATCTTAAACTTTGAACAAGGTGATGAACAGCCTATCTCTCTTGAATGCTTGTTTTAGCCTCACTCCCATTTTTTTCTTTTTGCATTTTGAAGCCCTAATTAGAACATCCTTGACATCTAAGAGTGCCAAATACAAGTTCTACAACTGGACTTAATATTTTCATTAGTAGTGTGTTTATTGAGGTTGACTTGCACATTTTCACACATAATAAGCGCCAATTGTGACAACACTATTGCACTAATAAGAAAGATAAAAATTAAAACACCAAACCCTGCTCGGAGGTGCCTGCATGCCCAAGCGCTAATTATTATGAATTAATTGTTGATAGCCTGTAGCTGGGCGAACAGACAGACATGGCCGTTCGGATATGTGCTCACAACAGGGGAACTGGTCCAATCTTCCAATTAGACCAGTGAGATGGAGGGCATGGACCATCAAACAGGGAAGTGTTAGTGAGAGGACTTCTGGGAAAAAGGTATAGCTCTTCAGTTTCATCACCTTCCTCAGCTTCTAACATCCCCGCCACCTTATTTTAAAACACAATTACATTACATAACAATGGAGCAATGAACTGATGTCTGTATATATGCGGATATTGGGTGAGATCGGAGCAATCTGATTGGTCTCTTTCTGTATGTGTGCTTAAATCTTCAAACACGATATTATATATTCACGATATATGATATTCATGCTTTATTGTGCATTTTCAAGGAAAAGTACAAGTTGTAAGTGAATGACAGCTGAAGGAGGCGATTTACGCCTACTTAAAAGCTTCATTATACGACGCTAGTGATTTGTATGTTGGCCTTGCGGGGAAAAAAGGAATTCCAAGAGGTGACTATAATACTTCAACACAAGAGCCCGATGGCTCATTTAAAACCCGGGGCGGCATCACACGTAGTCAATCTAGCGAGCAAACATGGCTCTTCATGGACACTCGCGAGCAGAGTTAAACTTTAGTTGAATGGCTTTGCATTTAATCAACACGCTACTTATCTTGAACGACACACACACACACATACGGTTGCTTAGGTAACACATCAGTGGCACACAAGGAAAAGAGCCTTGTCAGGTGGAACAGTCCGAGTAACTTCATGGACGTGGATTCATTAGAATGAAACACAGGCAGAAACGCGCTCCACATCAATAATGTCTCAGAACCTGGGAACACCTGGGTCCACTTCATCACCGCATGCCTGCTGGATTTATGGAGGCGTGGGGTGTAAGGAGGGGAGGATATGAGGATAATGCAACTTCATTAAGACGCTGATGTGTATGAGCTACAGTATATCATGTGCCATTAAATATTTACAGTCAATGCAATGCAGAGTACTTAGTCATCATTGGTTGCATGAATGCATCACATACCAGGATTGTAATTACTGTAGTCAGACTCAAAAAAGTCAGACTTTTTTTCATAGGTTGGCCGTACCTGCGACTTATACTCCAGAGAGACTTATAAATGGAAAAAAAAAAACTGTTTATGTTACATAAACACTGGACACCTTTTCTGTTCATGTTTATTTTTTGTGTAGCTGAATAACCATTGTGTTAGCATATCTTACACCTATTCAACCTGTTCTCTATTCTTTTATTAATGTTAGAACTTGCCTTCCAAGAGGACGTAAAGTCTGTTTTGGTCAAGTAGTTTGGAAAATAAATTACCCGCAAAAAATGCGACTTATACTCCAGACTTATGCATGTTTTTTTCTACCTAATTATGCATTTTTGGCCTTGTGCGACTTATACTCTGGAGCGACTTATAGTCCAGAAAATACAGTATACCTTTTAAGAGTCATCGTTTTGAACATTTTCCTACATTAAAAACTGCAGAATTTGGCTACTTCCTGATCAAATACAGATATGAAAGTGAACACGAAGCTACCGAGAACGTCCCTTCTTGCTTTATGTGTGAGCTCAGTCTATCTATGACTGCGCTCAGTGAGTTAGATCGGGGCGTCTGCCAGTTTCTGTTTATCAGCATCTCACCAATAATATAATGTCGCAGAATCTGTTACTGTTACTTCCTACAGTCCATGTAATGTCTTTAATGTATGTGAGACATAGTTACTCTTGCTCATTTGGATAATAAACTACATACTAATGTCAGTACTGTGCAGTACTCGCTTCTGATCCTTCCATAGAGAGGAAAATATTAGTATTTTGACAGCAGCAGCACCAGCTGGAGAGAAGCAAATGCATTAGAGATATGAATTTGCCTTCCAAGATGGAGGATTGTATAAATCCAAGCTCAACGGAGGGTGATCAAAGTATCAGAACTTTGCCTGGAGAAGGATAGGGTGCATGTACTTGAGATCCAAATCAAAGGTATGGAGACAAGAGTGAATTATTTTCTTAATGTTGAACAACTGTGTCAAATGCCTTATTGGGGAATTCATTAGGGAGAAATCTACAAAGACATACATGACGCAAGGCTAATAGATAGCAGTCACTGTAACGCTGAAGCGGCTGCTACACAATAAAAGGCACGGTTGTGTTTTTTTATGCTAATATGCACCACATAGCCTCGACGCCCTATGGGGAAAACACTCTCATTCTTTGTGTTATATATTCATGCTTGTCAAAATCCAAAACACAAACTGGCTCAGTGTTTCTGTGTAAACCCCACAAAGAAACTATTTTGATAGCAGCCACTCGGAAGAGAGCGAGAGAGTGATCTGCATTCATATCAGCACAATGCAAAACAATAAGAAATAGAGAATTAGACTTTTGTTTGGTTCGTTCTTTCAGTCGCTGCTGCACTGCTGCAAGTTGACTCAATCGTCTTTAGGCTTCATTCATTCATTTTCTACCGCTTATCCTCACGAGGGTGGCGGGGGTGCTGGAGTCTATCCCAGCTCTACACCCTGGACTGGTCGCCAGCGAATCACAGGGCACATATAGACAAACAACCATTCACACTCACATTCATACCTATGGACAATTTGGAGTCGCCAATTAACCTAGCATGTTTTTGGAATATGGGAGAAAACCGGAGTACCCGGAGAAAACCCACACATGCAAGGGGAGAACATGCAAACTCTACACAGAGATGGCCGAGGGTGGAATTGAACTCGGGTCTCCTGCACGCGAACCACTCGGCCCCTTTAGTATCATTAAAAACGGATATTTCAGGGATGCAAACTCAGTTAAAGTCAATATTTGGTGAATATTGTTACACAAATACATTAAAAACGGATCCTTGACCTACCGGCTTTGAACTCACTGCTGCAAAACCATTACAATCAGAAAACAGCACTTTTAGGTGAATTTTGCCCATAATCTACAACCCTACAATTTTTTTGACACATATTGTACTATTCTATAAACATTCTTGCCCTTTTAACCCTACATAATTGGTGAAATGTAGCATCATATGCATCATCAATTTTTCTCCGGGTCTCCGAGCTGTGAGGCCTGCGTGCTAACCACTCATCCGCTGTGCAGCCTTATCGGGTTTTATCTTGTATAAAAAATGTCAAAATTTCACAACACATTTGATTTATGTTTTTTTATTCCTTGCTTCTACACCATATATAGCTCATTTATCATAACTAAAATGCAAGACAAAATCACAGACTCGCAAACAACCAGCTGCTGATCTAAAAGGACACAGAGATTGCTTCATTTTACAACATATGGGTGGAAAATTGGGGTAAAAAAAAAATCACTATTTGGAAGCTGCGTTAGATGATTAATTATCAGAAGAGATGAGGATTTCAAGTGAATCATGCACGCTAACACCAAAAAGCAATCGAGCGTGAATTTCAAAGAGCAAAATGCAATCACAGTGCAAATGAGAGATTATCTCATTCCTCCAGGTTGGATATAATAGCAACAAGGAACGATAAAAGAGAGATTTCTACACAGAGGGAGAGTTGTGTGACTTGGATGTGATTGGCTGAAAAAAAAAGGCGCCACGTGATTTGTGTCACGTTCCTCCAAACCAGAACACTCGAGGAGAAGCGGTCGACCTCAGGGCTGCAGTACCCATCTGCCTGCCCTCTGCACCTCCTTTGACAAGACCACAACCCATGGCCATCAGTTTACTCGTAAATGTAGCACAGAACGTGAGAGAGGGACACAAAACAGAGAGGGAGCCGCATTACACATTCACCACTACACCATCTTTTCTAGTTCTAGTCCCTCCGGATAGTTCTGTGGTAGGCGGCTAGCTTGCTAACTGGCTGCGGGAGCTGACATGACATGTTTCCCCAACAGACCCGAGCCCGTCCCCGCATTCCTTCCTTCCTCCCTCCCAGGATCAGATCAACCCAGTGGCTTGATGCAGTGTGATTGGAGCTCTGGTAGTGTCTAATAGCCCTGAGAGCCAGTCTGACGCATTCTGTTGGTTCTATCGCCTGCTGATTCACGGAAAACCTCACGCTTAGGCTTGCCAGGAGATGAGGATCACAGTCCATAGCTTGGAATACTGTATAATCCATATAATGGATCAAAAATGGATGCAAATTCTATCAAAATATCCGGCAACACAAGTAAGAAACAACATAATTGATGGTGGTAACGCCACAATTTGGGGGTGCATGAGTCCTGCCCGCACTAGGGAGCTGCGGTGGAAACAATTATCTTGTGTTGTCATATTATCCCTTAAGGAAATATATCCCAAAATGGCTGCTGGAAGCTCCCCACTGAGCGAGCACCCAAGGATGCTCGGCTTGTTTACACAAAACCAGCTGAATGGATGACACTGCTTCTTTATTTTCTACCGCTTATCCTCACAAGAGTGGCGAGGGGTGCTGGAGCCTATCCCAGCTGTCTACGGGCGAGAGGCGTGGTACACCCTGGACTGTCGCCAGCCAATCACAGGGCACATATAGACAAACAACCATTCACACTCACATTCATACCTATGGACAACATAATTGATGGTGGTAACGCCACGATCTGGGGGTGCATGAGTCCTGCCCACACTGGGGAGCTGCAGTGGAAACGATTATCTTGTGTTGTCATATTATCCCTTAAGAAGATATCCCAAAATGGCTGCTGGAAGCTCCCCACTGAGCGAGCACCCAAGGACGCTCGGCTTGTTTACACAAAACCAGCTGAATGGATGACACTGCTTCTTTTGACATGACTACCACAACATTCACAATGGAAGCGCTGCTCCGACAAGAACCTGCAGCAGCCAAGCTAAGAAACTCCTGGATCAACACCATTGTTTTCAGAGACCTGGAAGCTGCCGTAGCCTTTTGATGGCAGCTCCGGATTATCCCGTGGTGACCGCTGCCATTGCACACGGAAGCATGAAGGACAGATCATGTCGGCCGAGGCGGCAAAGGCATTTTCAAGCGGAGTGCCAGACCTCAAGGACTCCACTAGATTAGAACTGATTGAATTCCCATTTGTAGCATTTAGGGTCATCGATGTCAGCACTCTTTCTCTTCCACTCTCTCACTTTCAAAGTCTGCAAAGTGAGTCAGAACAAATAAAACCGCACTTGCAAAGATAAGCATATTTGCATGGCAATAATATCAAGCACTCAGATTTTGAAATATGAACAGCAATAAAGTTTTTATTTCGACAGGAGGTAATATAATATCGCAGGAAATTGGAAATTACAACCATCCTCAGAAAACACGCACACAAAGTTGTGTTTTATGTGCGCTATATATGCAGACTTTGTTGTTTTTTGATCTTTTCCCTATCTAGGACAGGTGTCTTGATCAATACAAGGAGGGAACAAAGTAATTTCCCCGCTGAAAAAAGGGTGAAACATTGATTCATCTATGTAAGAATAGCCGAAAGGACAAGAGATGAAATTCCACCCACTGCTTTTCTTGCTGAGGGAAGCATTGCAAATAATAGCTGAGTCATACTTCTCTCTGTCTGACAGTGTTTTGTTTGTTTAACATCCATTTCATATTAAAAGTTAAAATGTGCACTGAACCAAGCTCTCTATCATTAAAAGGACCATTTCTGTGACAATTGCGAGGTAATACAATTTTTTCGTTTTTTTCAGCAGAAATGACATCTAAATTCACCCTAAGTTGGAAATAATGTACAAATTATAAATGTGAATGATACATGTACACAGTATTTATATGCTTATGTCTTTGCGCTTCACTGATTATGATTTCACACGGATTTCTCGCTCTTTCAATGCATATAATCAATAGAGAGACAAGGGAAGCTACTGGAGCTGAATCTAATCCAATTACTGTCACATTTATTGCAAATGTTCATCCAAAATCGGAGGAAAATGTCAAAATCTGTCACTCTATCACGGTTCTCCAAAAATATATTAATTAAGAATTCATTAGGAATGGCATCCGGAATATTAAGGGCTCTAGCCAAAAATCAGGATGCGGATCAAAACGATTGGCTGTGGCGACTCCATAATCAGGGAAAAGCCGAAAGAAACAAACAAAGTACTGTTTCCTGGTTGAAGATGGCCTATCAAAAGGAAAAAAAAAATATGTACATATTTTTAACAAAATCTCATGTATGTTTTTCCTGAATTAAGCATTTCCAAACATAAACAAAAATACAAATATAAGTCATTCAGAAGACGCATTCAAACGTGAGATGATATGTATTACCGTAATTTCTGCACTATAAGTCGCTCCGGAGTATAAGTCGAACAAGGCCAAAAATGCATAATTAGGTAGAAAAAAACATACGTAAGTCGCACTGGAGTATGAGTCGTATTTTTTGCGGGTAATTTATTTTACAAACTACTTGACCAAAACATTACGTCATCTTGGAAGCAAAGTTCTAACAATAAAATAATAGAGAACAGGCTGAGTAGGTGTAAAATATGCAGAAAAGGTGTCCAGTGTTTATGTAACATAAACAGTTTTTTCATTTATAAGTCACTCTGGAGTATAAGTCGCAGGAACAGCCAACCTATGAAAAAAAGTGTGACTTATAGTCTGGAAAATACGGTATTTTATACTGGTCACTGGAGGTGTGAGTGATGCTACTGTCATGTTCAGTGACCAGACCTGATTATAACAAGTTTGATTGCAGGTTCCAAAAGGCACAACAAATTCCTAACACGGGCTTCTGATGCATCTATAAACCACACCAAGCTCCACCCCCACCCCAAGTCACATAATGTCATTGAGTTGTGTTTTCTATCTTTAGAGCGTCCATAAAAGAGAAAGACTTGTGCTCATGTCTCACACGTAGATGATGTCCTCCCACAAAAAATGCAGTGTTCCTTGGAGTCCCGCCCTTTTTGTTAATCAGCGAGTCAAAGATCCTCTACACGACAGGACTGCTCTAAATGATTTGATTAATTTTGACCCCTTTGTGTGCAGCACCAAATGCATCACCTGTAATCTTAAGCATTGTGAAATGATGCCCAAACGCAGCGTGTAAGTCACGATGTAAAACACTGCTACTGCACAAATCCTGTCAGTATGCCATGGAATACAAGCCCATCTGGTCATGGGGGGCTTTGGAAACCCGCCTGCAGCGACGTTCTTCTTAAATAGCGATTCAACTGCGAATTGGTGCAAGCTTTAGTTACATCCAGTCATTCAGCTTGATCCACCTTAAGTCTGCCTTAAAAACAAGCCAAACCTCTCTAGCCCGAGGATTAATAACATGACTCAACGCTTGGATATAGCCGCATGCGCTTAATTGTATTTATGTGCATCAAAGCTCAAAGACGCCCGAGGACAAACATGTTCATGTCTGAGTCGTTTTCAAGAGAAGCACAGCACGTCTTACCATCCACACAGGCGGGTCTTGCTCTTGTAGTTCCGGCGATCTGGCCCTTCTTGCAGGCGCAGCGGGCCGTCTGCCTGGCGATGGTCCGCCGTGGTTGGCTGCTGTCCCTGTCCAGCGTCACAATTTCACATGTCCCCGCCGCCAGCTGGCCTGCGGATAACAATACACGGCAGGAAAGTGAGGTCAGAGACGCACGGGGCAAGATAAAACAATCTGCTGTGTGCGTGTTCCGTGACACGGTCTGTCATGTCACTGTGACTATTCATAGGGTTGCTCAATTAGCAGCACGGGAGCCATGTTGGAGGAATGTGTTTGTGATAGATGGAAAGATACAAAGATGTTGAGATATGGTGGTAAGCCACATCCCATCAGCACGCTCTTTGAAGGTAATGTAACCATGAATACTGATAAACTTTGTAATTGCAGTCAAGCCCCCCCTCGTCACACATACACACACACACACACACACCCACACCCCATGTATTCAATCTGGTGACCTTTGGCTGTGTAGCCGAGGCCCTTGTTGCTCACAAATTAACCTTTGTCTGTATATGGAAGCCCTAAGGTGCCATGCTGGAGAGGCTTATCAGGATCTAATTGTGATTGGCAAGAGGACGGAAGTTGTGATTAAATCTGGACTTGAGTCGCCAACACTCGGGTGGTTGGCTTAATGAACTGAGCTGCGAGGGGTCACACCTGGGGTAATGAGAATCTATCAGGATTCATCCGCATGCCGCCACTGCTGCTCCCGGCGCCAACCATGGCCATGTAGAGACACGCTGTGTGTGCACTGAGTGGAAAGTTTCTTCAATTAGGTCTCCGTGCGCTACTTTTAATGGTGGCTTTCAAGTCATGTAAAGGAAATGCTTGGCTTCTATGCTATTGTCTTAAAAGCCTTATTTACACCCGTTTCCATACAGACTGGCTGACTGATGTGGACATAGGCAGGGTCACATTTTTTAACCTATGGCAGCTGTTTCCCAACATTTGGCCATATTTTTATTTAATCAGTTTTCATGTGAAAGTCTAGCAACATGAGTATTGTGTGTGGTTCTGACCTGCGATGGAGGGGTTGGGCTGTAGAGGGCAGTAGTGTTGGCCCGCTAGTTAGAGCCAAACCAAGAGAGAAGAAGAGGTGCCAAGCCGCATTGGCCACACTGAAGTATGGAGTGCATTGTAAGGTATACAGTGTCATTTTTTTAGATGCCAATAAAAAGCTGATTTGTGCACAGTCATCCCGCCTCATCGTAATTTAGCTTTACAATGACAATAAAGCTTTCATACTTTCGTTAGCAAATCTTTCTCCTGTTGGCTAACAATCAAAAAAAGAAATAAATGAATCCAAGCTATACTGCCACGCTGGGTGCTTTTTTTAATGCAGTGTTGCAGTGGTGTCCAAAGGGCGGCTCGAGGAATATTTGTGGCTGTTTTTTAATCGGCCCACGGCGCGGTCTAAAAATAGAATTTAAGAAGAAAACTAGAAAAATAACTACTTTTTTTTAAATCAGCAGTCAATCCATCCATCTTCTTGCGCTTAGTTGAAAAAAAGTCAGCAGTATTTTGGCAAAATATTTAGACAGAAAAGTTGTAATCCAACAAGAATATCTGTAACTGTTCTAGAATAACATAATAATAAGTAATATTACAGGGATATTGTTTATTATGTTACATTTTCTGGACTTTGACACGGTTTAAAATGGCTGTACTTTTGACACCCCTGAGTTATGGAGATATTTGGAGATATTTTCTCCAGAAGCCGTCTGTTCAGTTTGCATTAATTTATTTCCTTGCCTACGAGCTTTATTAAATTTGTACCACTCGGTCAACAATGTGTATGTCGATGTTGACTTAAGCGGACAATTTTTAGTTGTATCTATTTCAAGTCATGTTTTCAGTATCAGTGCAATAAGCAACTGTCAATGGTGGGTGTGAGTGACAGAAAGAAAAACTGCCAAAACCTCATGTAACTGACTGCTTTTTTTTAACTGAAAAAAATTACCATCGTATGTCAATTTTTGCCTGCATGGCGGACAAATGGTTAGCATGCAGGCCTCACAGCTAGGAGACCCGAGTTCAATTCCACGCTTGGCCATCTCTGTGTGGAGTTTGCATGTTCTCCCCGTGCATGCGTGGGTTTTCTCCGGGTACTCCGGTTTCCTCCCACATTGACTCCAATTTGTCTCCAATTTGATTGGATACAACAATGTAAAACTATGCAACAATATCAAAATAACCAAATAATAAAATAATTCCCTTTTATTGAGCCACAGCAATCGACCCGTTAATCTCGCATTTCATCCTTCCCTCACTTCTGAACAACAACAACAACAACAACAACTCTTCTACTTGGGGCACTAATCTCATCCTCGACCAGGAGATGGCACTCCACCCTTTTCTTAGCAAGAATCATGGACTCGGACTTGGAGGGCCGACCGGTAGGAGGCCTCGTGGAAGACCCAGGGCACGTTCAAGAGACTATGTCTCTCAACTGGCCTTGGGATCCACATTAGTGTCCTAATTAAACACCATTGCAGTCTAAAATATGACATTTGTCACACAGGCATCATATATGTAACTATAGTTGCACATTACTTACAGACACAGCGGATTAGTGAGTATTCCACAACTAAACGTGTGCTCTGTATCATTCAAGTTGTATTGCCTCCCAAAGGGAAAGAAACCCACCAGCACCTCACTTTAAATTTAATCACAGGACTAGCCCAAGTTTGGAAAAACTTCGGAATACTCCGGAAATACCGTATTTCTGACACTCAATAACCTTGGGTTATGCTGCTGCGTTTAGGCGTCCCAGTACACAACGACAAACCCTCCTGATAGCTTGAGGTTGCCGTCTTCTCTGATTTCCACTAAGATACTATTTTAAGGTTTGCGAATCCTGAATGGCGAATATGCGAGGATCCACTGTATATGAAAACGATACAACGCAACATTAGAACAATAGTCATTTTCTGTTCATGACAGCCTTAGCGGTGACAGTAAACATGAGGCCCCTCGTTGATGAAACGTGGGTGTTTTAATGAGCTTCTAAGACTCCACAACAGAGGAGCCGCGACTTCAGATTTGCGGCGACCTTTGAGCTTGTTGACTTCACGCGGCGTAGCGATCCCAGCAATTACAAAAGACATACAAACTCTGTCAGTTGAGCTGTCTTTGCTGTTGGGGGTTCCAAAGGAGCTGCCAGGGAGTGGAAAGAGTAAAAAAAAAAAAAATTGTGGGTGGACTTGGGGAGCAGGAAGTAAATGCAGGCGTACATGAAAACATTCCCACCCACACGGGAGTTTCTATGACAAGTCATTATCCGCCATCAGCCAGAGAAGCAGCAACAAGGAGGAGGAAGTTAAACTAGAAGGATGGGATGGAGGAAGAGGCCGGCAATGAAGGTGGAAATCGGTTCTTGATCTCTCAAGACATGACACATTTGATTTTGTTGACATGTATTATTCAACAAAGAGAATTTCTGCTCTCTTCTCTTCTATGGAGTCGTATTTATAGTTTCTCACTTCCTGCTGTGAGGCACAGTGGCATCACTGAGCACTAAAAATATTCTAACCATGTTTCAGTGCATTGGCCGTAATGGCTGTAATTCATCTGGTTTTACGCTGATGCCTGCTAATGAACTAATTCTTGAATGTTCAATACTTGTGGTTTTCTTTCTTTTGTTGTCCCTTTTTGAGTCAGGAAATTCCTTTCTGTTTCAGAGTGGTGCCGTATGTTAAAAATGGACATTAATTCATTCATTTTCTACCGCTTATCCTCACGAGGGTCGCACGGGGTGCTGGAGCCTATCCCAGCTGTCTTTGGGCAAGAGGCGACTGGTCGCCAGCCAATCACAGGCACATACTATAGACAAACAACCATTCACACTCACATTCATACCTACAATTTGGAGTTGCCAATTAACCTAACATGTTTTTGGAATGTGGAAGGAAACTGGAGTACCCGGAGAAAACCCACGCATGCACGGGGAGAACATGCAAACTCCACACAGAGATGGCCGAGGGTGGAATTGAACTCGGGTTTTCTAGCTGTGAGGCCAGTGCATTAACCACTAGGCTCACCGTGCAGCCCTTGTTATATCCAATTGTTCACAAATAAGGGTGTTTATACATCCATCCATCCAATTTCTATACCGCTTATCCTCATTAGGGTTGCGTGGGTATGCTGGAGCCGACCCCAGCTTGGTTAGAGGTGGGGTAATGGTAATGGTTTAATTTCATTTGAACATGCATCAGATTACAATTGAATGCATCACATAATCAGTTCACAGTCCCACATGTCCAAAAGGAGTAGGAAGAAGCAACGCTTATTAAATCCTACCCCTCCATCTGGTACTTTTACAATCAGTAACTGTTACATTTGTTCACTTCCTGCTTTCCTAATATAGTTTTTTGTTGTTTTGTTTGTCACGTACCGAAGTACGAGGTGATACACGGGTTACACCCTGGACTGGTCAATACCAAAATATGTCGCATCACCCACCTCTTCTTGCGGCTACTGTATACAGTAAGTATATGTCTTTAGAAAGAAGACATATTTTGTGATGTGTTATCATGCGACATGTGATGTGCTCGTTGTGATGCACAAAAACATCGGCATCTCGTCTTATCACGCACAACAGTGACAGCATGATGTGTATGTCACTCGCGTTTGGCTCGTAAATCAAAGTAATGATGAAATCTGCAAGCGGATGGTGGTGGCCCTGGGTGGGAAATTTAAGCATTGGCAGAGACATTGAAGCTCATGAGAGGTGATCCATCCTAACGATAGCAGGACTTTTTCACTCACAACAAGAGTGGAAAAAAAAGAAAACACAATGAAAGAGATTTGGAATGACTGCTGAAAGGGAAAGGTGAGGGATCAGCAGAGGCAGCAGATGCCAGACAATGTATTCTAACATTTTTTTACTTTTGAATTGATGTATTTAGTCATTTATCTTATCTTATTAAATTATAAGTTAATTGTACTATTTATGGCTGCATGGTGGTCGTGTGGTTAGCAGACCTCATAGCTAGGGGACCAGGGTTCAATTGCACCCTCGGGCATCTCTGGTGTGGTGTTCTCTCCATGCATGCGGGGGTTTTCTCCGGGTACTCCGGTTTCCACCCACATTCCAAAAACATGCTAGGTTAATTGGCCACTCCAAATTGTCCATAGGTATGAATGTGAGTGTGAATGGTTGTTTGTCTATATGTGCCCTGTGATTGGCTGGCGACCAGTCCAGGGTGTACCCCGCCTCACGACCGAAGACAACTGGGATAGGCTCCAGCCCCCCCCCGTAACCCTCATGAGGAAAAAGCGGTAGAAAAGTATGAATGTATTATTTATTTCACTTATTTCTTCTTTTCTTTCATCACTACCTAAGCCATATAGTTACTGTTACATGTGTCCTTTTCTCTACCAAACACGTTTAACAGTGAAAGTGTAAGCAAGAGATGTTCCCCATTGTACAGTAGGTGGATAAAACATATAAAAGCACCATGAATACAGCAGACTATGGTGATCTACCAGCCAGCAAAAAAAAGTGTAAAGCCCCTTACAAATGGCGTTTACTGAAGGTACAAGTCATTTCAATAGAAGGGTGTCCTTCACTGACAAGGTGCAGCCCAGTCTCTTTTCGTGTGAGCAGCGGAAACAATCTAAAATTGGCATGTGTCCTCAGAAATGAATCCAAAGCCGCTAGCGGCATTGCTATGATTTATCGTCACCCTTCCTAGCTTCAGTTTGCCGAGCCGTTGTCAGTGTGGCCGGCCAAATGGCTGATTAAAACGTATGTGTGGCCACCCTAGAGTGAAATGAACGCTGTCGCCGTGACAGAAGATGGATTCATGTGGCAGCGCCGCACGTGGGATAATACACGCTAACGTTATTGACATACCCAATGTCTTATTATTTCGCCTCCCACTCCTCAGCGCATTGCAATTGCTCTGTCATTGCCGGCCATTTGACAAATGTGCAGCCTTGGCGACAACATGAGCAGACATTTGTTTTCAGCCTGACCACTTTTTTGCCCAAAGGTTTCAGCGCATGTTTCTTCAGGAGACTCTTTTTTTTTCTAATGGATGCTCATTTCAGAAGAAATTCTACAATTCTGATATTATATCCAAGTATTATTTTAATGTTGAAATGTGAGGGACGCAGTCACTTTTATAATCACTTTGACTAATAATATAAAAAAAACATGTCCTTGAATGCCAGAGAATCTTAGGATGGAGATAGCAACATATGGACATTTGTAAACAGATTCCTCGCAGTCAAAAGCTGCGCTAACAAAATGTCTTCCTCAAATAATCTCCACTTAACCCAAAAATGCTACATGACAGCTTGGTGTAGTTGGAAACAAGCTCGGCATCTGTTGTGCTGGGGAAGGCAGTGTGTAAATGTTAGACATCGTCATCCCCCCCCAATAAATAAATAAAAAGACTGCATCACTCCTGCATGCTACAGCTGTTCGACATGAGCGAGGAACGTCTGCCGCCAAGACTGTGAGAAATCCCGTTTTAGATCCAAACGCCGCATTGGTCCAACCTTGATGTCATGCTTTTGCCCTGAGGTCGGGCAGTCTATTTTTATTTTATGTTTTAATGAAGCCTAATCAGAGGTTGCAAGAGTCAAGTGAAGCAGCAGGAGAGAAGAAGAAGACAGTGTGGATATTTTTATGTTTGTTATTATTCTCATTATTATTACACAATATCACAAAACTCTCCTTGATTGCAGTATATCTAATTAGACTATTCTACAGAGTCAGACAAAATTATCTGACACATTTGTAGGTTAAATAAAAGGCAAATAAAAGTAAAGAAACATTTTTTTTTTGAAAAGTACATATAATGCCATTTTGCTTTGTTTCTTTATAATGCCATTGTTTTTGGTTTCTTTTTCAGTTGCTGCCATGAATTGGACTGGTGAGCATCGCGCTTTTATTGTGGAAACGTTTATCAAAACAAACGAATCTGTAGGCAAATAAAAGCAAATAAAAATAAAAGGCAAATAAAATAAAGAAACAAAAAAGTGTTTTTATTTTGTTTTGTTTTATTTTGTTTTTATTTTATTAAATTTTTTTTAAATAATGAAACAGAATGGCATTTTATGTACTTTTTTAAAATTAAAACACTTTTTTGTTTCTTTACTTTATTTGCCTTTTATTTAACCTACAAATGTGTGAGATCATTTTGCCTGACCGTGTATATACTGTATTAGTCGTAACCATGAGTGAGGGCATTTATGTTAAATCATTGCTTCACCGGTCTGCATTATTTGATTTTAAGAGTTCCAAATGTCAAGTGTCTGCTCAGCATTGCTCCCCTGGATGAGGAATAAAAAGCAAACCTGAATGACAACCTTATGTTTTATTATCCAACATTACAAGGTTTACCCCTTCGTGTAGTTTTTATTGCTCCATCAGTTACTTCATCTTGGCACTGGGCCTACAATACACTAATTTAACTTCCATCAACCTACAGTATATTTCCTCATTTCCATTGAGTGATTTTTTTCTCTTTTCTGAAAGCTTAAAAAGGCTGACGTCTTTGATTGTAGAGCTGCTGCTTCAAACCACTGACAGACTGGAAACAAAAGGTTACAGATAATGGGCTAGATTGACAGGTTGTCTTTGGATTTAGAGATACAGTACATGCAAACTAAGAGGTTGGCGCCAAGCGACTTCTCTGTGTGTCAGAGCATTTCTTATTGTCACTCACAGTCTGCAGAAGTGGGTGGGCTATTTGGAATGAGCAATACCTTGCAAACACCATTCAGTGGTCTCAAGGAGGTGTTTATGGTAGCTCATTTGGGAGAAGCTCTCCAGTATAGGGATTCCTAGGATGCCAAAGTGTCAGCATCAAGATGATGACAGGAAAGAAATGGAGAAGGAAGTAGAGGTGGTGCAATCGCACCACAGACAGAAGGTGAGGTACCAGCAGAGCAGGTTTGGGCTTCTTCCAAACAACCTAGGTCAGCCAGGCTCAGGGGAAGGAGAGACACCACCTTCTCCAGGAAGAGGTCCAAGCAGGGCTGGATGAAGAGCGAGTGAGCAGGGCGGTAGGGATCTGGCAGCAGGGAACATGGACCAGGATCACCTGGTCGAGCATCTTGCAGGCAGATTTCTGTGGCATCCGGTTCCTGTTGTAGGCAGTCTACAATGCCTTGCCAAACCCAGCAAACCGTCACATCTAGGGAATAGCGAGACACCCTTCTGCCCAATTTGCTCTGAAGAGCATCACTGGAACATCCACTCAGCAGCGGTCCAAAGGCTCTGATAGACGACCGCTACAGTTGGTGACAAAAAGCAGGTGCTGTTGCAGAGAGCCTAGCGTAAGCCATTAACATCGGCAAACATCACCGCCCACCCATGAAAGCTGGGGACAAACTCCAGGCTTGGGCAAAACCAACAACAGGCCTTCCTCAAACAGCCTGCGTTTGGAAGTGGCAGGCTGACCACGGAAAGCGGCTAACATTCAACCTCACTTTGTCCGGAGCTGATCATCACCTCTGAGGCTTCAAAACACCTGATCATGATGGCATTGACGACGCCCTGGGAAGATCGAATGGACCGATCGAAGACCAAGGAGTAGCATAAGTGTGCTCGAAAACTTCGAGCCCAGAGAAGTCAGTTGCAGTGGAGGATGGTCACTCTGCAACGTCTTTACTCGGCTAGGCTTCACATAGCCAGAAAAGAAGAGGGGAATCAAATCAACCAGGGGCTGCTGGGATGTGGGTTGGGGCCCTGACTGGGTCACCTCGGAGAGGGCGGAATAACATGCGAGTGACCCTGAAAGACACGGCCGATGGTGATTGCTGAAGCGGAGTTATCCAACGATTCTTTCTTTACTATTATTTGCAGTTTCTTTGCTTTAACAGTAACCACTCTGCCACTGGTCCTATATTTCCGCACTTCCATTCAGTGTTTATTCTCCTATCTGAAAGCCACCAAAGAAGCTGAAGTCTGACTGTAGTGCCGGTGCTTTAATTCACCCACACCGACAGAATGAAAGCAAAAGGTTACAGATAATGTCACATGTGTGAGATTGCGGTTGGAAAAGAAGTACGCTCATCTCATCTCAAAGTGCCTGGACTTAGAGCAGGCATTCATTTTCCCCTCCAAAGCTGATCGATTGACTGAAAAGCCATCATAAAGCAAGCCTTGGAATTATTAATACCCTGCTGGTGCTGCCATGACTCAGAGAAAGTTCTGGAGACAATTCTCACCGGGAGCATGCTCTAATCACAGTGAACGGAGGGGTGAAAGAGAGAGAGGGGTCCATCTATTTTGAGTGAGGAAAGCTTGTCTGAGCATTTGCTTTGTGAAGACACTCTTGCAAGATTTGATGTTTCCTCTCTCTCCTCGCTTCAAAAAAAAAAGAAAGATGCTTTGGCAAGCAACTGGCACACAGGAGGAGCAGACACACTACAACATCAGCACATGCACTTACAACATAAGCAGCATATAAATGTCAAAGACAACCACAAGAATGACTTTTCTCTCTCTTCCTCTGACTCATTCTTTCAAGCACGCAGCAGGCTAAGCCATTGTTGCTATGCAACCACATGCAGCAACAACTAAACTTATGGAAGGCTTCTTTTTGCTTCCCACAGAAGAAATGCTCGGCTGCCAGCATATTTTTTTTTCATTTGGCAAAATTACCACTACAAAGCCCCCCTCCCAAAAAACACACTTTCATGTCTCACTTACTTAAAAAAAACTCACAGCAGACATTGCTGCGTGCTTTATTTTTTTTTTTGATTAAATTCCACAATGATCAAACAAAAACAGCCTGCTGCTTTCAAACTAGTAAAATGTGGAGACATGCTGCTTGTTTTGGAGTTACTGATCCTCCAAAACTATTAAGACGATAGCAAATTGATTTGAGTGAATAACAAAAGTCAACAACTTCATGTTACGAAGACTAAATACCAAAACAAAAACTGCATCAATTAAAGCATAATACATTGTCTTATATTTGGAGATTCATACAAAATAGCAGGCGGGGGCCAAACGTCTCCCCAAGCTAACAAATCAGAGCTTTTCCTCCTGTCACTCACAGGAGAGGCATCAAACAATACAATCTATTACAATATTCATTCATTCATTGATTCATTTTGTACCGCTTATACCCACAAGGGTTGCAGGGGTGCTGGAGCCTATCCCAGCTGTTTTCGGGAAAGAGGCGGGGTACACCCCGGACTGGTCGCCAGCCAATCACAGGGCACATATAGACAAACAACCATTCACACTCACATTCATACCTATGGACAATTTGGAGTCGCCAATTGACCTAGCATGTTTTTTGGAATGTGGGAGGAAACCAGAGTACCCGGAAAAAACCCACACATGCACGGGGAGAACATGCAAACTCCACACAGAGATGGCCGAGGGTGAGATTGAACTCGGGTCTCCTAGCTGTGAGGTCTGCGCGCTAACCACACGACCGCCGTGCATCCTATTACAATATTATAAAACTAAAATATTTGAGTTCATCATAATATATTTGAAATCAGGTAATTATTGATGATTTTTTTATTATATTATTTAATATAATTGCAACAAATATGAACATTGTTGTCTTCAATTCGGGTCAACTTAGGAGTAAATGTACAGGAATAAAGTCCAATATTCTGGAAGCAATTAGTGTTAGTTAGTGTTAGCAATTAGTGGAAATAAAAATAACACCACACCTGGCGTCAATGAGACCCACATTGTGTTTATGATTGAGTTTGAGTCCGTTGAGAGGCGGCACGGCTATTAAGCAGCATTCCTACAACTCAAAGCATCAGATTAGCGTCCTAAAGGTTTTGAGGCCCATTTGTCTTATCAGGCTCATGTACGTATTGATTGGATTCTATTTTGCTTCAAATAAATTAAGCTCAGTCCCCTGTACGACTAACGGAGTTTTCACAATGACGCCTCATTTTCTTCTTCTGTGACCTTGTGTTAAAAAAATCACAGCCTGGAATGGCGTTCTCCCGCGGGACGCCCTCTTTCCCCCGCAGCTTTATAATAATGAACGCTGCTTAATAACGTAGCAGCAAACAATGAATGATCATCAATTAAAGCGGCGAGAGAAAAGGGGAAACAAATGACCCCTGTAACCTCGCATATGGATATGAGAGCCACCTTACTGCTGCAATTAAGGGCATTTCCATCCCTTGGGAGATACATCACAACGGGGGGCAATGATAAGGTAAAGTCCTGTAAATGTGGCTGTGATTTTGCACACTAAAGACCTCTGAGTGCATCGTGTCTGCACACCCTCAGGGGACGTTAGCACAGCATTCTGACAAAGTCTATAATAAAGACGGCCTAATCCTGGGGTGTCCCGACCTTTTCTACGGAGGGCTGCATTCTGAAATATGAGAGTTTGCAGGGGGCCATTTTGATATCTTTAATTTCCTATAAAGACTAATCGGTTGTTGCTATTCTAATAGGTTAGACTAGGGTGACCAAATGTATTGTTATCATTCCTTGTCCATCACTTTGAGGATTTTCAGGAGGATTTTCATTGTTTTTCATTGGGACTAGCCATGGGTTCCAGGGTATACCACAGTATGAAAAAGTCATGCTTCCAAAACCATTTCAAATGTCCATTATACCGATCCTACATCATGAGACATGGTGTAGTTTATGATAATGTGACTTCTGAGTACTGTGGTGTGACTTGCACAAGGATCAGTGCTTGGCCCTCTTCTGCTCAATATTTACATGCTGCTGCTTAGCGACATCATTTGCAAAATCAGGCATGTCAAGTCCTATATTATTCCTGGAATGTGTTAGCATTAGCATTAGCATTGAGCAGCACCTGTTACGGCCGACGTCGCTTGTCATATTACTCACGTCGAAGGTCACCAAATGTGGACATGTGATTGAAAATGAGACAGGATTCGAGGATGTAATGGTATAAACCGTTTACTCTTACTCTTGATGAGTTGAAATCTCGTAAAATTCACACAAACGATTCTTCAAATTCCTTCCGCTTCAAGTACTTGGACATTTTTCCTGAAAATATCGGTTACTTCAGGTTTTGGCAATACATAACATGTATATATAAATATAATAATTTCTATGATTGCATTTATAAGGTATATTTGAGTACACGTGCCATGCCAAGTGTCCTGGTTTGTGTTAAAGGCCCCACCTTTGTGTTAAAGGTGACATGGTGTATTATTATCAAGATATCACAACTGCATTATCAATATTTAGTTTTCTTCATTTGTCACTTTTTGCTGCAAACATGAAGAATGTGCCCTGAGGCTAATAAACAAAAGGAGCGGTGTAGCGCAAATGGCCCCCGGGCTGCACTTTGGACAACCCTGTCCTATGGCATTGTTCAGATGAGCTGTTAATTAGCATATCTTCTGCAAATGTTTCACTTTGCCCTACTTTACTGGATGCCGCCTTCCTCATTCTGTGAGAAGATGAACGCAAAGAGAAAAACAGCAAACCTCGCATGTCACGCTCACCGGCACAGAAATAAGTCAAGGAAGGGATTTACGCTCCTGCAGCTCTAGCCGAGGCACACCTCTTCAAAAATGTAACCACAGCTCCGGGCTTGCACATTGGAGACGGCAACAACTGTGACCGGTCATGTCGAGCTCCACGGGCGTCGGCCTCACAGACAGAGGGAATCTAACATGACTTCTCAGTTCGAGCCGAATTGTCAACAAGCAAAGCTGCTTCTCTAAGCTTTCAGCGTTGCAAACACAATTACTCCAGTCGTGTAATTATTGTTTGACATTGCCTGCTTGTGTGTGATTAAGGTTTTTTGTGTTTTTGGATTCATTTTATGAAGAACATCACGTCCTGAAACCATGTGGAATATATCAACGTTTATTCTAGAAGACTTCAGACAGTCGCAGTATGACCCACTTTTTACAAATGTATTTGGATCACCTTTAGCTGTTTTTTTCCACTCACTTTTATTCAACACAACCAGTTTTTAGGTATGTTATACATCTCATCTATTGTTAGCTACATTTCCCGGCCATAACGTGACATATTGGCCTGCAGCATATTGTAGAAATAAAATGAAACACTAAAAAAAACGGCAGAAATAGAGCAAAAAGGTTGAAAAAATTGTTGATACTAATAATTGATAATACATAGCTTTTTATAAATAAAATAAATTCATAAATTCATAAAATAAAGCCTTTTTATAAATAAAAATATTTCTGAAAATAATACATTACATCCCAGCATCTTTTGATTTGTCTGTATGGGGCACTGTGTGGAAAAAGTTTGAACACCCCCGGTTTCAATAATAGAAATAATGTCAATTACAGAATAATAATAGAATAAATCATTGGTAACAACCAACAGTTTATGACAATTCTTTGCTCAATCATCATAATCAATGATGTGTTTGAGTACTAAGTGAGGGACAGTAAAAAAAAAAAGCTCCAACTTGTCTTATATTTGGGTCAATACAGTAATTTAACACATTTGTTGTAAAACCTCACTGAAGCTGTGAGCTGTAAAAACGAGCAGTATTTTTCTTACGTGAGTACTCTAAGTGACAGGAAGAAAAGCTCCAACTTGCTGTTTATAGCCACTTACGTACTTTCCAAACCACAAATACAGGGTCAGGCAAAATGATATAACACATTTGTAGGTTAAATAAAAGGCAAAAAAAAAAAGTGTTTTATTTTCGAAAAGTACATATAATGCCATTTTTTCATATAATGTTATTTTGCTTGTTTCTTTATAATGCCATTGTTTTTCAGTTGTTGCCATGAATTGGACTGGTGAGAATCATGCTTTTATTGTGGAAACGTTTAGCAAAACAAACTAATCTGTAACTGCAACACAACGAGCGTTCCATAGCACTTCAATCTTGGTAGACATGATCCCGTACCAGCTCAAAACACCATCTTGTTATGAATTTGAAACGAAAATCAACCGGCTGACCTTGCACCGCCAGAACTGATTTAATTTTTAAAACATAATGGCATTATATGTTCTATTCGGAAATATAAACAATTTTTTGTTTCTTTACTTTATTTGCCTTTTAATTTAACCTACAGATGTGTCAGATCGTTTTGCCTGACCCTGTATAAGACCACCAAAACAACACTGTCTTATCGTCAAGTCAGTAAAGTAATTTAACAAGTCTACGTTGAAGAGCTTCACTAAATCATACTGAGACATGTATTTTTCCTATCTAAAATTGCCAACTAAAAAATACAAAATAGTGGAAAATATTTGTTAACAAAAGTTGAATGGACTCTTGAATGGCTTTTTAAAAAATATATATTCAATTCCACCCTCCGCCATCTCTGTGTGGAGTTTGCATGTTCTCCCCGTGCATGCGTGGGTTTTCTCCGGGTACTCCGGTTTACTCCCATATTCCAAAAAACATGCTAGGTCAATTGGCGACTCCAAATTGTCCATAGGTATGAATGTGAGTGTGAATGGTTGTTTGTCTATATGTGCCCTGTGATTGGCTGGCGACCAGTCCAGGGTGTACCCCGCCTCTCGCCCGAAGACAGCTGGGATAGGCTCCAGCACCCCCCGCGACCCTCATGAGGAAAAGCGGTAGAAAATGAATGAATATATTTCTGGTTGCTTGCTTGCATGGTGGTATAGTGGCCACTCTTCCAGTGGAATGAGACAACCTTTGGGGGAGAGATGTTACAGTGTTGTTGTGATGATGCAAACCTTGTCCTCTGTTCAGAGTGGCCACTTATAGTTTGACATAGATGACTTCTTTCAAACAGCCATCCTCCCAACATCATTGTCCTCAAAATGTTTTTTGTCTGAGATGCAAATGAACTGCTGACTCAGGGCCCGAAGAAACTGCTCTCTTATGTTGTACCACACGCTTGTACAAGGGTTGATTGGTCTCTCTAATGTAGAGGTCATTGAAATACTGACTACACTGTTTTTGTGGATCGACAGACTTTTTTGTGCTATATTCCGCAAAATCTTCATAAAATATATTGCAGCATGAAGGGCACACAAGACTGGGCACAAGCATGACGCCGCCCTAAAGGTCTAAAGTGGTACTGTGAAGTGGTAAGACGAGGTTTGGAATATATAATTGAAAGAAATATGGTGTCACAGTAGCTGAGAAGTATATGCTCAGTGCTGTGCTGGTGTATGGCTCCTTTCACTGCGGCTTGATCAGCATGCAGGCTGAGGTGTGGCCCGAGTGTAGTGATTGAATACAGAGGCTGCAGGCCCCGGCACTGCCTTTAATCTCCCCTCCCCATTTAACTTGGCCTCTATGCTGCCGCTCAGCTGGGCTATAAAGACACACACATACGCCTCTCACACACTCCTATGCGTCTTGTGAGGTGTTGCTCGGCTTTTTTATTTATTTATTTTTTAAATTCTGCTGCACAAAATGTCAATTGTCATATCTCAGCGCAATTATTCTTTAGAGAAATGCATCAGAGCGTGATCTGTTGTATTTTATTAGCCAAAGGGGGGCCACTTGTGATGGCATTTAATAAAATCAGCGGTGGCTTCCGGGTTATGGTGCAGTTACTGTTAGCGCCAGCAATAAAGAACTGTTTATAGGATTCTTGTGATGAAACTCATTTTTTTTTTGCAGTATTTGCAAGACTTGTTACACCTGAAGCTTGGAGATGTCCGTGACCCAAGCGACTGAAAGCTTCTAAATTGTTTAATTATTCACAAAGCCGCAATAAATACAGGAAGCGAAACCATACTTGCTTGTTCCACTGGAATTTTATGACTACATTATGAGGGAGTTCAGGTCGGCGTACAGTGCATCCACAGTAAATTCAAGCAGACAGCCAACACTTTTCTACATATTTTTAACAGTCCATTATAGGTGATTGACCTCACCCACCCACCAATACTGGGCATTGAAGGCCGCTGATAGACTGAATGCACCATTGGAAAGTTGGCGGTCACACCGGGCTAAAATGTATTTTTGGGGGCTCAGGAGATGGGGGGGAAAGCAGCTTTAAGCACCAATTTGGATGGATGAGAGGAGCCCATTGTGGAGCACGGCTGCCTCATTAAGCAGCGACAGTCGAGGTGTGGCTAATTGCTGCATAAATTATGAAGAACACATGTTTCAATGCATAGATGATGTAATCTTTACAGTGAAACCTTAGTTTCTGTATGATTTTTTTTTTTTTTACAATATTGCACATCACAAACTAGTGCATATGCTCGTCTACGAAATCGAGTGCCCAAACAAAGCACCGTACACGTCGCTGATTCACTGGCCATGTCTGCATTTTTTATTAAGTGCGGGTGGTGAAATAGCCCACCATGGGGCCAAAAAAAGGTGCACACTCTTGAATTTGGTTTGAATAGGATGGACAGGAACAACAATATCAACAATATCTTACATCTACTTGGGAATTATAATTCTGCTTCATTGTTTTCTTCCTATGGGAAAAATTTCCTGGTTTTTCCGTATTTTATTAATTTTTTTGGTTGAAACCTGTGTTAGGAAACTAACCCAAATAACTAATAATAGCTGCTTTACAGTAATCCCTCATTTATTGTATAAATTGTTAATTTGTTCCAGGCCTGATCGTGATAAGAAGCAGTCCTTATTTATGCATACAACATTTTCATAGTTTGAGCTTAGAAAACCCGTACGATCATCTTTTCACATCAATAGAGCCCTCCAGGCATTAAATAACACACATATAGTCACCTTTACACTCATAAGGTAATAACTAATATGCAAAAATTAGCCATTTCATCCATAAATACGACTCGTGCTCATGTGTGTTGCTGTAAATGTGTTCTGCTTGTGGGGGAGCTGAATGAAGTTTTGGACATGAATTAACTTTGCGGGTTCAGAGTTGAGTTTTAGCTTGGCGTGAGTTACAGTTGAGGATTATTGTGCCTGTTGAGAGATAATTCAAACCTGCAATAAAAAGCTGTTCAAGATCAAGTCAGTTGCTTGTATGTCTCAGGGTGACCGTGAATATCATTACAACTTATTTTAATGCCTTATATTTGTGTCTTAATGTAGACAATAAAACAAATGTATTTGCTTAAATGTGCATATTTGTGACTAATAATAAGCCATATTCAACCGCAAACGAGTAGGATTTTTTAAATTAATGTATTTTTTGAAAAAAACCTGATGGACTGAAGCCGTGAAGTGTATACTGGAATGACTGTATACTGACTGAAATGCATTTTGTACCATTTGGGCAGAGAGACAAGGGGGACTCATACTTTTATTTCTAGCGCCTGTTGCAGTGTGTGGGACGTGATGACATGCGGCTGTCAAAACACACCGTCAAAGCCGTTCAACAGCATCGGTTTATCAGTTACACAACAGTTACAACACAAACAAATTAGATGCAACAATAGAACGATGCAATCATGCAGGCCTGAGGCGAGTGTGACCGACAGAAGACTTTTACACAGAAAGGTCACGTCTCATCTTGGTAAGATTTGCTGCAGCTGATCGCACTATATAAAGTACGAGCCTACCCATGACACCAACCAGAACAAAACTAATCAGGAAAATAATATTATATGTGCCTACATGTCTCCTGATAACAAGTTTGGCTGCATTTGCATTCCATTCCATTGCTTCCTGTTGTTAATATAGTGTATTTTAGATCCTGAAATGCATTAGGAGGCTAAAGATTATACACAAACACACACTTACAGCAAAATACTCAGCTTGGAAATACTCATTTGCATTTTAAATGAGCCGATTTGTCCGTAAAAGCTAAGAATTTAAACATTGCGCAAACCTAGACATTCAACTGAATACTTTAATGACTGTATGTGTGTGAACCACTGCACATAAAAGGGTGAGAATCTGGTAAAACATGCACTCCTACTGTGTTGCCTGTGCTATTATTTTTCTGATGAATACACCACATGGTGGCGCTGTTATTAAAATCCTTGAAATTTCTCTCACAGCTCCATTCCTTCTACAAAACACCCAATGTAACATTACGGTGTTTAGCTGAATCACAAAATTCGGCACACACTTTTAGGGGATGTATAAGCACATGTCAGCAAAAGTCAAACAAGATTGGTTAAAAAACATGGGCGCCATCCATGAATCCATTTTCTATGCCGCTTATCATCAATAGGGTCACGGGTATGCTAGAGCCTATCCCAACTGTCATTGGGTGAAAGGCGGGGTACACCCTGGACTGAACACCAGTCAATGGCAGGATGGACAATTTGGAGTTGGTGATTAACCTAACATGCATGCTAACCACTTGTCCACTATGCGGCGCCATTGACCATTCATTCAATTATTCATTATCCTCAAGGGTTTTTTTTTGGGGGGGGGGGGGGGGGGGTGTTTTGGCGGGTTGGAGAGCCTATCCCTGCTGTATTCAAGCAAGAGGCGGGGTACACCCTGGACTGGTCGCCAGCCAATCACACGGCACATATAGACAAACAAGCAATTGGAGTCGCCAATTAACCGAGCATGTTTTTGGAATGTGGGAGGAAACCGGAGTACCCGGAGAAAACCCACGCATGCACGGGGAGAACATGCAAACTCCACACAGAGATGGCTGAGAGTGGAATTGAACTCGGGTCCCCCAGCTGTGAGTCCTGCGCACGAACTACTCATCCGCCGTGCAGCCCGCGTCATTCACCATTTCTCTAATAACATCTGTACGACATGTATGCTAACACCATTTTCTAAAAATGAAACATTAATTTCCAATCAGCTCTGTAATGATTTGTTTCACAAAACCATTTATAACTACAAAGCTGAAACAAAACAACCCAATCATCCTCCATGCATAAAAGCTGAACACCTTCATTGAATGTAACAGCCTTCCGTTTTAAGGCATAATGAGTAACCTCTAGGCATCTTCTTTGAATGTATTAAAGAGGTGTAAAGGCACAGTGTATCATAAACAGGCTGCATATATATACTGTAATATATAATACCGTATTAGAGGCTGGAGTAAAATGAAAGAATCGGCAAAATCAAAGCACATGAGCCGTCTGTAGGGAACGGTGACATTAATAAAGAAACTCCCCAATGCCTTGTTATGTAGTGCATGTGTTATTGGGTTACATAGCAGTTACCCCATAGCCATTCATATGCGGTATTTTGTGTTGTGACACAAGGTTTGCTTTCGGATTTGACTCAACATGGTTTTTGCGATAGATTTTGAAAGTATATTTTATATTTCACACAGTGCGGCACCCTGCTGTGAATGCCTATACAGTAGACACTTGTTCAGCTGGTGTATAAGTGACAGCATTGTGACAAGCTGCAAGTAGGCTGCCATCAGTCTGCTGTCAGCCTGTTCATCGGGGGAATAACATGAATTAGAGTTCTTTTGTTATAGAAGCTTTTTCGTCTTCTAATGTCGAGAGTAGAAAGACTTAACCAGGTAAAAAAGTTGATTAAATCAAAACATGCAGCTGTTGAATACACAGATAAAATGACTGTTTTCTGTCGCCGTTTAAAAAAGTCTAATGTGCATGCTAATATGTCATTTATTGCTCAAAGCATGATATATGTGCACCATCTCTGCACAAATGGTTGTTCTGCTGCTTTTTCACCACTGGTAGAAGGAATATTTCTTTGCACGGAAACAGAACCGACCTCCGTGAAGTGGTCCGTGTAGTTTGCAAGTGGGGATAGTTGTGCCGTGGGACATGCAAATACATCAGCTTCCTCCCAACACATTGCAACGAACAGAAGTGAAAACAAGGCCATAAAAAGGCAAAGTGCGTCTTATATTTCACTATTCTAGCGGCCAGACGCCGGCTCATGAATATTTAGGCGATGCTGCTATGAATATGCATTAGGACGCCACAGCGTCGCTATCAGCACGCAGATTTATGAGCTGGTGTGGAGATAATGATAAAGGAGGGGATAACCTGGCTGCTGGGATGATGAGCGGAACACACACAGCACAGCAGATGGAGAGCATGCATACACTGCGTCCATACGCTCCTTTTCACCTGCTGGTATGGTTGTACATCTGCTTTGAAGCATACTAAACCTATACAAAAGTGGTCCTCAATAGGCGACACGTGGGCTACATCCAGCATGCCAACATCACCAAATACGAAAAACCATTCACTATCACTCCAGACGCCATGTAGTACTGCCTCCGCTCTGCAGGGGGCAAGAACGAAGCATATGCATCATAGTGAAGCAGCAGTAGAAGAAGAACAAACATGGCAAAAAGTAAATATTGGATGTTGAACTGGACTGCAAAAGATGCATTTACAGAAAATACCGATGTATTGACTTTGTAATGAATTAAACGTCTTTTCAGATGAAACGTCACAAATTTTACACAGTCCATCCCCTGATTATTATTAAGATTTTGTGGCTTGCTGCAGCGTCGGTAGTATACGTAGGTCTATTAATGCTGACCAAGGCTGAAACATGGACTATTTAGTCATTCTTCGCCACATCGCAGTTCAAATGTAGTATCTCTGTCACATTATCATGGCTTTTCAAACATATATTTTTGTTGTTATGTGGTTGAATATGGGCTATGTAAATTGTGCATATTTTCGCAATAATTAAGCATTTTCAAGCACAGGAATGGCTAGATTGATTAAAATAAAAATATAAGCCATTAAGAAAACACATTCAAATTGTGAATGTGAATTGTACATTGGTCACTAGGGGTCAGTAATTGTTCCCTGGAATAACAGGATTTATTGCAGGTTTTACCATCCGTCTTCTATGCGGTCTTTTTGGTCATTTCAGAAAAATATAAGTTCAAAAAAGAATGAAAATGTATTTTTGTGCCGAACCATGATTTTTCAGTTATGTCGCACCCTATATATATATATATATATATTTTTTTTTTTTCCCCATTATACTACCTGGCCTTTACAGTGTCTGCCAAGGAAAGTTCTGGCTCTTGGACAAATGTAATTGAGGACCTCTACCACAGAAGCTATAATAACCTCTGCAATACCAGGAGCATGTGCGAATTGAATGATAGGACACCTTGGTCCATTACCTTTTTTTTGTCCATCCATCCGTTTTCTATGCCACTTATCCCCACTACGGTTGCAGGTATGCTAGAGCCTATCCCAGCTGTCTTCAGGTGAGAGGCGGGGTACACCCTGGACTGGTTGCCAGCCAATCACAAGGCACATATAGACCCTTCGTCAGAGTCGCCAATCAACCTAGCATGTTTTTGGAATGTGGGAGGAAACCGGAGTACCCGGAGAAAACCCACACATGGACGGGGAGAACATGCAAACTCCACACAGAGATGCCCAAGCACAGAATCGAACGCTGATTCTTCTCGATCTCCTGACTGTGTGGACTACATGCTAACCACTCGTCCAATGTTTTCCATTTTTGTATTTCATATTTTATTTTTTTCTTGTTTTTACTGCAATTCAATTATAATAATTGTTTTTAATCATACAATGCTTTCTTTAGGCTTCCTGTTGGAAGAATAATAACTATAATAATCACTTGTTGCTTTGGCATGCACTTTACCTACTGCCTGTGACGTATTCTCCAATACATGTTCATGTAGAAAAAAGTCTTTTAGATTTTGTGTCGTGTGCCTGAGGAAATGTGGAAGCGACTATCAAAACTCATCAAATTCCAAATATTGCAAAGGCGGTTATTAACACGGCACAACAAATCAAACAACGGGACGAGGTACCTCTGTGGCGCCTTTGCATTAACTTCAAATATTAAGGTTACGCATTCGGATGAACTCGCAGCAAAACGTGTGACAGGGCTAATTAAAGTTCATTTCTCATGCATACTATGTGAGTCACCGCGGAACGCTTGCACTCAACTAACTTTGTTGGAGGCAGCTGATGTCAACCTCCTTCCTGCACAAATGTCAAAGGAAATTAAAATATGACAAGTATCGTTTTTATTCTGCCATGTTTTTTTTTTTTTGCAATTTAACAGTCACCACCCACAGCATTATTTTTGATATTTAGCATGTTAGCACATGGGGTCAGCAAAAGGTGGTACGCAGCATGGAAATCCATCCGAAACTGAATCGTCAAGACAAGATAGTATCGCATTTAGCATAACAAAAGAGGAGGAAATAAGGACACTGTGAGAAGAAGAAAGAAAAAAAACAGAAGTGAGGGATGGTGCATGTCAAGTATGGAGAGGAAGTTCTCTGTTTATGAATATGTGTGCTGGTTTGTGTGCATGTGTGTGTGCATTAGTAATAAAGCCAGCGGGGCTAGGAGTCGGCGCGCACACACAGTCAATGTGCTTTAATGGAGACGATGTGCTCACTTCGTTGCGGCATAAATGATAAATTATTCATTTGCTTCAACATCAGGCGGCCCCTGTTATTACCAGGCGCTGGTTGGCCATCAGTTACAGATGCAAATGAAACGACTGGAAGTTTTAAGAAACTGGTCCAATACACCGAATCCCACATATGAGTACAGTTGTTCTTTTCCATTTGGATGCATGGTAACATGGCACCGAGGGGGTTCATGGAAAACAGCACTTTTGGGGGACTTTTCAAATGACTGTCTTACTGCGCCCAACCTCAGCAGCAATGGTGCACTGTGAGAATCCATGCTTATGCAGCTCAACAATTCCGTTCAAAGAGAGAAAGCTTTTTTTGCCTTTTGCCATCCACTCCACATTTTTTAACATCTTTGGCCTTAATGTTTTGATCAGATAATGAACAACCTATTCCACTTCAAGGCTTTTTGTATTTTGAAGCTATGCAGATTATACAGTGGCGGGATAAATGATGGCTGTGTTCCAATCTGGTGACATTTCCTTTACCTTGCAACTTATTCATTCATTTTCTACCGCTTACCCTCACAAGGGTCGCGGGGGTGCTGGAGCCTATCCCAGCTGTCTTCGGGCGAGAGGCGGGGTACACCCTGGACTGGTCGCCAGCCAATCACAGGGCACATATAGACAAACAACCATTCACACTCACATTCATACCTATGGACAATTTGGAGTCGCCAATTAACCTAGCATGTTTTTGGAATGTGGGAGGAAACCGGAGTACCCGGAGAAAACCCACGCATGCACGGGGAGCACATGCAAACTCTACATAGAGACAGCCGAGGGTGGAATTGAACTCCTAGGTGTGAGGTCTGCACGCTAACCATTCGACCGACGTGCAGCCCCTACCTCACAACTACCACTAATCATTTAGATACTGTGTTGCTCATGAGTCAGTGAGGAGGCAGTAGCTATTTCCTTGGCTGGAGCCAATTACAAGCTATCGTTGCACTCACAGCAAGCCTGTCAACTGATTGGAAATCGCAGGAGGCCATTACTCGATGTAACAGTCTGACTAACCTAACTGTGCCACCTTACACAGAGTGCTAAACCGGTAAGCGTTATACAAGGCAGGTACAAATATGAGTTTGCTCCCTCTGTCAAGCAGGGGGAGGCAGAGGAGCTGAGAACCCATATGGAGGCTGACATCATTGCAGCGCCCTGGCAACAATAACCAATGAAATGCAACCAATGAAGTTGAAATAGCTGTTTTTTTATTGGACGAGCGGACGAGTGGTTAGCACACAGGCCTCACAACTAAGAGACCCGAGTTCAATTCCACCCTCAGCCATCTCTGTGTGGAGTTTGCATGTTCTCCCTGTGGATGCATGGGTTTTCTCCAGGTTTCCTCCCACATTCCAAAAACATGCTAGGTTAATTGGCGACTCCGGTCACGTCGGTCGAATGGTTAGCGTGCAGACTTCACACCTAGGAGTTCAATTCCACCCTCGGCCGTCTCTATGTAGAGTTTGCATTTGCTCCCCGTGCATGCGTGGGTTGTCTCCGGGTACTCCGGTTTCCTCCGACATTCCAAAAACATGTTAGGTTAATTGCCGGCTCCAAATTGTCCATATGTATGAATGTGAGTGTGAATGGTTGTTTGTCTACATGTGCCCTGTGATTGACTGGCAACCAATCCAGGGTGTACCCCGCCTCTCACCCGAAGACAGCTGGGATAGGCTCCAGCACCCCTGTGACCCTCGTGAGGATAAGCGGTAGAAAATGAATGAATGTATGTGATGACTTTTCTAATATTGAGTAATGACCATTGAGCTTCCTGAGACATTTCAATCTCAAGAGCTTTATGGCAGCCAACTTTGAGGGTTAATTACAGCTCAGCATGTGGTGTATTTTTGTGAAAAAATTACTGCACAGGCAACAAGCACTTGTGCACAACAGTTCAGGAGTAGAAGAGTTACAAAAACAAATACTTTCTTTCCATAACTGCAAAATTGTCATTTTCAAAGAAAGACAGTATTGCTTTGGTCCACGGCTCAGACCAATCGACTACTGTGTCCCTCTCTGTCCTTGCATTCATCCTGTGTCTGTCTTGCTCCCACAGCCCCTATTCCTGTGCATCTTCAGTGGAGGCGGTGCCAGGCCGAGTGTGATTGGTATGCAGGCTTCGTCTGATCCAATGCAGAAGCCCAGTTAGAGCCGAGAAACAAGAGAGGAAACTATCTGGATGTCCAAGGTAACCAGTGTGGGCGGTGTTGCTGCTCTTATTAGTTCAGATTTTTTTTTCTTCCTTTGGTTTCTTTCTCCTCTTGTTTTCCTCACCTAATTATGGACTGCTTGTGGGTTGCAGTCGCACACATTAATGACAACACTGCACAATGACACAGGTGCACACACACAATATGCGTAAGGAACACATGGAATGGCACCTGCATGCAAACACCACTGTTACACAACCGCACACACAGCCCCCTGCGGAGACGCTCCTCTCCCACACACACACACTGTCCTATCTCCTCTCAACTCCACAGGGCTACACCACAAGACGCATGTACTTGCACATCACCATTATGGCACTATTTTAAGGATGCAGAGTAAAAATATCAACCGGCACTCAACTCAAACTGCTGCATCCCTCACGCAATATAAAATAAAATGTGCCCTAAATATAAAATAATAATATTTTTTTTCATATGACACCACTGAAGCCACATGAAACAGCTCGCTGCATCCAAAGGGTTGTTTATTTTGTCGTAATGAGCCAAACATCTTATATAACTTGCAACTCAGTGTGTGACTTTTTTCTGTAATAAGGTTTTGCATTAATGAAGGGCGGTGATTAAAATGCAAGCAGGCACCAGGAGTGATGTGTCATTAAAACTTCACCTTCAACCTCATTGGAACGGCACACAGGCACGATATTAAAATGACGCCTGTAATACATTGCTTGGATCATTTTGGAATTTGTTAATGTTCTGAATTAGGACTTTTCTAAGAGGAGCATCCCATCAGAGAATATAGATCGGATTCAGACTCTCCTGGTTTTCAACTAAAATTATTGCTATAAATAAATTATTGCAATAAAACAATACATCCACATGTTAGGACACTATAGACAGATTCCAGCCAGGGAAATGTTCCCTGTTGTGACCAGTGCTGCTGTGCTGACAAGCCCCTAAACACAGAGATAATGCTCAGTTTTAATTTTGGCAGTTTTGACTTGCTGTTGGGAGTATTGACTTGCATGAAGCCAACAACTATAATCATAGCTGAAAACTACATCTGCAATAATAAACATTAGGGGTATCTTTTAAAACACATAATTTTTTAATAAAGCTTTTGAATAAGATTTAGTGGACATAGACCGAATCTTTGCGTTTCCACCATTGCTTGCCCAAATTCAGCCACTATGTCGGTTCATTAGCCATGTGTGTGTGTGTGTGTGTGTGTGTGTGTGTGAACATGTGTTACATAGGAGCAGGAATCCGTCAGCAGCTAATGAAATAATTGGCACACACACACTTGCACAAGCAGGCATGAAATGGTCTTTTTATAGATTTGCCACCACTTTACACACACACACACACACAATGCTAGCTCAGCATCCAGTTGAAGTCTATCAATTAGGCAAGGCAGATTGCGCGAGTGTTTCCACCTGGGCCAAAAGGCAGGTGGGTTGCTATGGTCTGTTTATCCATCAGGCGCCATTAGGGCTGGGATGTCACTGATTTTGCTCCGCGTCTTTGCACCACATCATGGTAACCACAAAGTGTGGCGGCCATGATTGGGTTCCTTGAAGAAAAGTGACCCGTTTGTGGATTTGTATGCAGCGGCACATGCTTGCAAGCATGTGATGGAGGCACACGCACACGCTGTCACATTCTGTTTGATGGTTCATGATTTTCCAATGTACTTATGCGAACATCAAGCAGGCAGTGTGTAAAGTTGGGTGACATGAATGGGGGGTGCTTTAAGGCCATGATGTCTATCTGTGATTGAACACATATAGTTAAGTCGCACCTAAAGGCACTTTGTTAGATTTGAGCTAGTATTTTCCCAAGATGTGGTATTATCGTCTGGCTTAGGTGGCAGTGCACAAGGTATAATTTCTTGCCTGTTCAGCAAGGCAAATGTGCCTCGCTGGCATATATTTCCTTTGCTGAATACATGCGATTATTAAAATCCAATGATTTTTTTCCCCCCCGCCCTCCCTCTCGCTTTACTTTTTGTGTGTGTGTGGAGGAATTCCGTCTCTACATCGGATTCACGGTCTTATTGTGACTTTCTTCGTGATAATAAGCGCTGAAATATGGAGGAGCGGCAGCAGACGTGGCGACGCAGTGACATATTTGAAAGTAGTCAGGTCACATCAATGCATAGCAAACAGACCAAAAAAAAAAAGTGCATTACTTCTCAGATGATGAGAAAGCTCACAGAGCTGGTTATAGCAGTCACTCTTTGCTATAAATGATTGTGTTTACAGTATATAATCTATGCATTAAGTGAGGAATGAGGCTTTGCATGGAATGCTAAACAGAAACAAAGGAGGATGCTTTTTGTATTCATGAGTTTGCTTTAAATAGTCCCTGCAGGTACGATAATAAAGTCCACCTTCCCCCATGCAGAATGGACCGAAATGATGATGATGATGAAACATGATCGCTCCATG
This sequence comes from Doryrhamphus excisus, assembly GCF_037039965.1. Lineage (NCBI taxonomy): Eukaryota > Metazoa > Chordata > Actinopteri > Syngnathiformes > Syngnathidae > Doryrhamphus > Doryrhamphus excisus. Next base: position 14,965,114 of record NC_136358.1, on the reverse strand, counting down.
TTTTGCCTTATTATATTTTCCCCTCTGCAAAGCTCAACAATAATCCATATACGTTATATACTCTAATAGATATGTAAAGGAATTACCTTAACTTCCTCTGCTGTAGCAACAGTTGGTAGAGTTACTTCTACGAGTATCATAGCGACACAGGTATTGCCCTTTAAATTCACCCCTATTTGTCCCTAATGACTCAAATTATGGATGCACCTTTTTTTAATAATCCCATAATAGGGCAATATGTATACGTTTTGCTTTTACCAAAATTCTGTTTTTTTTTTCAAAATTCTGTTTTTTGCTACAAAATGCTCAACAGACAGTAAAGGTTGTGGAAAACAGCACTCTTGTTTTTTTAATTTGCTTCCTGTCCATGGGCATTGTAAAACACTCATACATCCTGGGTGGCATACACGCAGCCAACTAGCATACTCTGCTAAACTCAGCTAACCAAGCTAGCTTCATTAATGCTCTGACACAAAGAAGATCTTATGTTTTTTTCCCACTTTCAACATGTTTAGGTCGGGAGGGGGCTGGCTAGTGCTTGGTAGTGCTGTGGTTCCAATGGGTTTACTCGTCAACAATACTGTCAAAGGGCTGTCATCTAGAGCTATCATCAAATCTCTACTCTGAAGCAGCCAAAACTGTGGAAAATAATACTGTAATTACAAATGAATATTTGAGGGGGTTAATATGTCCTGTTTAAAAGTTCAGCCATTAGTCAGTGAGTGTTGCAAAAGCCATAAATCAGCGTTGGGAGTGATAGCATGTTCCAGCACCGTGTTTGAAATTTAATGGATCACAGGTTCTGCCTTTAATAGACACTTCATAAGACAAATGAGTAAACAAGGAGAGAGAAAAAACACACACCGTCATTACACCAATGTTACTCCTGCATCCTGTTTGATTAGATTTTTGACATGTGCGAGGCTTCGCAGAAGAACAAGGTACTGAGTTATATATCACTTTGCTGTACTACTAATACCCGTGTCGCCACCTTTCCCTCCACGCGGCATGATGGCATCAGACAATAAATGATCCTCCCCTGCTTGTTATGACCCATAATGTTACAGCTTGTCCTTTACAGTGGGATAAATCCATTTTCTATTTCAGTGATAGGAATTGGAAGCCCGCAAGCAATTTATTCAAGGGTGCAACAAGCTAAGGGGATGTGTCATAGCGGCTAGTGATTTTCATTATGCATCATTCGCTTCTAATTCGTTTTCCATTGGTGCAGAGTGGCGACAAAAGGCATGGATGAAGGTTGGAGGATCTTGTTTAGCAGCAGGACAACCACAGAAAGGAAATAATGATCTTTATGAAATTGCTTGAGACACAATGTGACAGGTGAGACAAAGCACATGGCTCGGCTTGTTCGAATCGATAAAGCTTCCATTAGTTTTCTACGGAAGAAACACGCAATTTCTTTCGGTGGCGTGGAGCATGGCATCGGTGATATTCTGTCCTTTCTGACGCCAACGCGAGCTAATGCACTATCGCTAACCTAATGTCAGATTAGAGCCAGACGTTTGTCAGATGGAAATGGAGGGAAAAAAATCAGAAGCAAGGGATCCATAAAGCGTGACCAAGCTTGTTATCAGCGACACCATGTGTGCGGGGGCGGTGCCCTCCGGGCCACCAAAAAAAAAGAGGCCTTGTTTCTAAATCCATTCAAATGACTGCGGACTCAAAGACAATCAAACTTCTTAAGTGGCTATTGATTAGCTAGATGAACAGAGACGCGGCGGACTGATCGACCGCAGGGATGACCTCATCTGTACCTTTGACACAGCAGGAAAGCGCAAATTGAAAGCGCGGAAGGGTAAGCACACTCCTCACCCGTCATTTCCTCAAGAAACCATGGACGGAGCACACTCAAGCACCCCGGCGGTCACGGAATCAATAGTCCGGAGAGTTAGCGCATGAATAAAGCCGTCCAGCTTGGTGCCCTTCAATCAGCACTCTCTGAGCTTATACATCTAGATAAATACACACGGAGCTCCAGGGGGGATTGTCTTGTGAGCGATGGCGGTGATGGACATGTTGCCGCTGTTGCAAGAACCCGCCCTTCCTCGGGAGGAAACTGCTGATCTGAGGGGATCTTTGTCTCGCCTGTTGACAAGCAGATAGACAAATGGCCCGACTAGTCTCTAACCTCTAAAACTGCTGGCCCTCCTTCTCCTTTTACTCTGAGTGTGCATATCATCTACCATCCGCCCACACTCCCAATCCATACAGCTCCGTCAGTCTGCGGTGACCATTTTGTTGGAATCTTCTATTGTTATAAATGTGAGTGTGAATGGTTGCATGGAAGATGGGTGGATGGATGTACGGTTCTGCCAAATCCAGTACCCAAACAAAGCAGACAGACAGCCGATTTGAGCCTGAGAACATCTCTCAAACGGTCTAGAGTTGAGATGATTGTTTTAATCAACCGTGTGAAAGCATCCTTATTCCAGACTTGTTGGACCGCTGGGATGTGTGTAGATGACGTGTCATTCGTGGAAAGGCGAAAATGAAGTGTGCAAGGTCACAGTCTTCTTCCTGACTCGTGAAGGCCAACGAATCGAAAAGGGAAGCGGGGGTCACTCTTCGCGGCCAGCTTTTCATTAGCGCCAACCGCACGGGCCCCTGCCTTTCATTTTTTATTGTCCCACTGCGCTGCCAAAACGCAATCAATAGGACTTTAGCAAAACAGGGTGCAATAGTGCACACTTTTTACTGTCCCGCAATCGATACTGCTAGTAAAATACAGAGACATGAGTGTGTTGGAGGTTACACACACACACACAGAAAGGTGACAAGTGCCCTTAGTCACACAACACAAGGGGGTCATTTGAAGAAGCTTTGATTACCTTGAACACACCGCCACAGGTCTCTGTTGTGATTAATTGCAAACACATTCATTATTAACAAACCCTTTCAGTAATGAATCAATTAAGTCATTGATTCATGCGTTTTGCCCTTATGGATTACAACTGATACTGCTCCTTAGAAATAACTTCACCAAATCAGTTAATAGCGGATCGGGCGCCCATACGCTCACTGGCATGTAGCGAGGATTTGACATCACAGAAGATTTGTCGGGAAGAAGGCCTCTGCATCGCTTCAGTATGCCGAAGGAGTATTACTGCAGCATTAAATACAAGCGCATTATCTTTCTGTCTCTGGAGCCGGGAACTGTGCTTGAAGGCTGAGATCTGTAAATTCCCTTTTTTTCCTGAAGATGAATAATAGATGGCTAAAAAGGGAAGACTTAATGACTGACCCCGCCGCCGCCGCTGCCGCTGGAGCTCAAACATCTTCAAGTCAGAATGCTGCACTTTAATGTCTTTACCTTTTAGATGCCATTCAGTCAACTACATCTTTCATGGCTTTCTTGAGAACAAACTCATTTCATGTTCTCATTGATTGAACGTTGGTGTCTGTGAATTTAAATATTGACAGACTACACATCTATTGCATCATCGCATACAACACTGTTTGGGAAGCTTGCAAATCTGTTAACCAGATCCATTAAAACCAAGATAATTGTGATAAAACTGCTTCTTTGGCGCTATTATATACATAATCAAAGAACACTGATTGGTCTGGAATCCTTAATGGCAGCAACTAGACGTGTAGTTATGACATAATCAGGGTTCAGTATTTACCTTGCTTACCTTGCAGTCACGGTTTGGTTCATTTTTAGTACGGTGGGGGGGGGGGAGTCCAAGGCTTTTTAAAAAGGATTATAATAAACTAAAAACAGCTAGCAGGTACTTCTAAAATTCTCAATTAAAAAAATACAAATTAAAAAGTGAAATGATTACCTGGTATGCAGCATTAATAGTTCTAGCTTGTAAGCCCCTCCCCCCCACCCCGCCTGTCTCTTACGTATTTCAACAGGAAAGCCAAATGTCCCCAAACAACAGATTAGCCATGGTTACCGATTTCAAGGTACCATGGTATTTCAAAACCACTAAAATGATTTGTCATACCTGTGATATAACAGAAAGGGGGGGGGGACCAGTGTGGCCACAACGTGGAAATTCCTCACATTCGAAATTGGGCTTTGATGTCGGGTATACTAGATAGCACTGGTGTTAGCTGCCTCATTAGCTTTAAGCGGTGCTGGTATGGATGGCCACAATGTTGTCGTTGTTGTCGCTCAACATATTACTCACATGGAGGGTCACCATATGTAGAGATAAGTGGGATAAACTGTGTAGTTTCCATTGAACAACAAACAACCACCACGTCTTGGTTTTAGAGCAGCAATTATAATACAGTCAAACGGTCAATCACTGATATTTTAGGTCAATAATGTCTTTATCTTTTAGATGTCATGATGTGCTATATATATATAACTATATTGACAGTTACTGTGGTACACAAAAAAAAAACCTTAAACTGTATTACGGAAAGCAGGAAGTGAACAAATGTAACGGTTACTGATTGTAAAAGTACCAGATGGAGGGGTAGGATTTAATAAGATTTGCTTCTTCCTACTCCTTTTGGACATGTGGAACTGTGAACTGATTATGTGATGCATTCAATTGTAATCTGATGCATGTTCAAATGAAATAAAACCATTACCAATACCAATAATGCCGTCAAAATCTCATAGCGGTCCATTCCCACAGGAGATTTTAACGATGGTAGAAGCACTACATGCAGTTCAACCACACTATTCTGGACTTTTGTGACCATCATTAAGGATCAAGATGGTATTGTAACATTGTAAGGATGACACAAGCAACAAAACAGGCTACTGGTGGCAGAGCAATGCCACAACAACATCAGCAAACTTAACTGTCCTTTTGTTTCTGTGTTGCAGTTTATTACTGTTTCATTAAATGATTGTACTTAGTGTTGTATTACAGTATTTTAATGTGTGTTTTTTGTACAGGGTGAGTGACTTAGGACCACTTTACACTTCCGGTCCTTCATTTAATGTGTTCCTTGATAGCAACATTGATAGCAACCCCTGATAGCAACATAGATTTTTATACCGTATATGATGACATCATCAGGATTTACTGGTTGAATTTCAAGTCGAGGCCGAATACGAGTTTGATCAACAGAATCCCCAGCAAACCTGCACCATACTGTGACTACTTTCCACTCTGTTTTAAGTCAACCCCCAAAGCAGCTCCACACTTCAAAGCCAGGCATTTTGCCCAAATGGAGACTGCTCCAATGAGAAGTTGAATGCAAGTTCAGCTTCATTTCTCTTTCAATCATAAAGCATCCCTCACCACTCCTGCAGTGTCCTCCGCCTGCACCGGTGGTCCTTCCGCAAAAAAAGAGGCTCACACAATCTGCCGCCTGACACCCTGCAGTTATTGATCCTAAAAACCGCAAGGTTAGGTGTAATGGTCCAAAGCGACAGGGACGTGTGTATTCATACAGTCAGGTTGATACCATGCAACCCGCTTTGATTTAACACATGCAGGAAAAAAAAAGCTTGTGAATTCTCTTGAAAGAAGAAAAATAGGATGGGAGTGACTCGGTGTGGCGTGGCAGTTCTGCTCAGAGCCTCGGGCAGATTTGGGTCAAGCTGTGTCAAAGGCTTTGTGTCATGCACGTATATATGGTCTGTGGAGAAAGGGAGGGCTGTCACTTCTTAGGCTGGGAGTTATAACTTCAGGTAGAAGAGCAGGATTACTACTGCAAAAACATCGCTACGGTAAAGCTAACCTGTCTGTGACAGTCTAAGTCCAACTCATGTTCCCTTTTAATGAGTGAACAATCCAACTCATGGACCTTGGTTCTTATTTCTGTGTGCATAACGGTACCATATTTTTAAATAAGGTCCCACAATGATGTATGGAACACAACCTAGCCTTGATGCTGGAATTTAAAGAGTTAAAAGTGTGTTTAGGAGGCCCTACAGGGAAAAGACTGTTTAGTGTGTCTATAGCTTTAATGCTAATGAGCTGTGTTTGTAAATGTGATTTAACAAGAAAACTAAAATAATAATACTAATAATAAGAATGGGGAAAATATCAGCAGTAATTTTACAAACACAACCACATAAAGTTGTAACTTTTGGAAAATTAGGTCACGGAAAAAGTTACAATGTTATGAGAATAGAGTCAAAACATTATACTGAACTTACAAGAAGAAAGCTGAAATAAACTCATACTATTATGGGGGAAAATAATGTCATTTCAGTAGCAACGAGATGAAATATATTTTAGGAAACAAACAAAACAAACTTACATTACAATTAAAAAAAATAGGTTGGGAGAGAAGTTATAATATGGGAGTAAAAAGTAAAAAATGATACAAGAAATATTTGGGAAATTAAAAAAGAAAACAGCAAAAATGGGGAAAAACGATATGTTGGTTTACAAAATATCAAAGTGACCCTTCCATCTCTTCCTTTTTCAGTATGTGGTCTTCAGTGGCAAACATTTGGACACCACTGCCATACAACAACGCAACATGAAGGAGCGGGACCATTAACATCATTAGCATGATTAGCTATGGTGCATTCACGGTACAGTCACATTTTAACAGCAACATCATCCTAGGTTAGCCTATTTACTGATGAAAAACAACATGACCAAACATACAGCTCCCACGTCTGTAGCTGACTGATGGATAGTTTCAGGCTTTATTTTAAGATATGTGGCGAAGCCTGTTGTCGTGTTCTACTTTCTTAACAGGAAGTGGGCTCATACATGTGGCTAGGGTGCATCAGAGGCGGTATCATGTCTATGAGGAAGAAGGGGAGTGAATGAGCTGATGGTGTTTATGATACTGTTAATTTCATCACTATCTAATCAATAATAAATATATGGTACCTAAGTCTTCAATAACGACCCACAGGATGAAGTCATTTCAGAAAAGCACATTTGCCGAAAAAATTACTAATGATCCACACTCCAAATAGTGTATACAGAAGGCCAATCTGTGACAAATTGGACTAAAACACGTTGGTCTTTGTGTCAATGGAGTACTTGGCAATGAACACTTTTAAAAAGGGTTTTATAATAAGCACGGACATTCATTATCAACGTCCCAATACCCTCCTTTGAATCCATGCCTATCACACTCAGTACTATTAGACAGCTTTGACCTTGGCCATTCTTTTCGCCACAAAGTGAGCACTACTCCACTTCGTCAGTGTGAGACTTCAATGTCAAATTACATCTGTGACCAGCTGCACATCCCGCCGCCTCTCTCTCTCTCTCTCCCCACCAGCACCACCTAGTTAAAAGCTATTCAGTGTCAAGCTTGAAAGCAAAAGGAAATGCACATCAGCAGTGAAGGTCAGAAATGGACAAAAGTGGACAATGCTGAAGGCCTAAAGTCTAGAGACACTTTCTCACGTGACCACAGCATGTGGGTGGCCACATGATGGTCTTTTTGAAAATGGATGGGCAATATGTGGAATAAAATTATGGAACGGATGGACAACATTGCAAGGAATATGAAAGAACACAGAGAACTATAGTGCCTCATATCACATATCCTTTTCTCCTGCACATGTTGTTTTTTTTTTGTTTTATTAATTAATCAATACCACTGTTCCGTGTTCCTTTTATTAGTCCAGAAATATTGAAAGACAAGTTCTATGTAGTATTCTGGTCATGAGGTGTCAGTGATGTTATGTTGTTGAGACACGACATTATATTAAATTACCTTAACACTGCATGGAGTCAGCCATGGCTGAAATTATAAAGCAAAAAAGTTCTCCTCCCATTCCATGTGGAAGTGGTCAGTTTTTGGCATCTTAGTTTGTCGTTCTCTGTTTGAAATTTTTTGTTAGTCTCCAATTTGCTAATTCTGAACTTAACGAGTAAGCTAAGTAGTATGCTATGTTTAAAACAGTTCCTTAGGTCCCTGTAGTGGACCCAGTTTGCACATTACAGTTGAGCAATGCAACAATACAAGTGCAAAGGTGATTATAGGCGTGTTATATCATGTCTGCAAATGCTAATAATAGTAGAAAAAATATTCATAAACAAGTTTTTACTACAAAAATATTCCTTTCATTAATATTGAATCCAACTCTGGGTAAATATACTTATCATGGTGGGATCTGGAACCAATTAACCACGATAAATGATGACTGACACACATATTGTCTTTTTGACCCCATGTTGAAGTGACACAAGTGACACACAATGTAAGGGGAGCTTTGAGCAACAATGTCAAACAATTAGCCAGTTTAAGAAAGGTAAGGTAAATAAAAAAAAGTGTAGTTTCATAATGTATCCTTACTTCATAGTGTCCGATATCACTAATCCTGAAGTCATTATTCATGATACATTCAGTATTATGATGCACTATAGAATATTTCTATCAGTATGTACTACTGTATCTATTTTTTCATGAAGCAGAGTAGAGTCATACCGGTCGGTGGCCACATGATGGTCTTTGTGAACCCCTGTTGAAAACACAAGCATGTCACAGTACATTAAGGAAGGCTTCTGAGGCAAGTGCCAGCACAAAATCCTCAACTCAAGTTCCATTTTGGCTGACGCACAAGTTTTTGTTTTTTTTTTCCTCTCGGTATGCTTGGATAGTCTCCAACTCTTGGTAGTCATACACTCTCCACAGCAAAGGGGAGACTGTTTGACCTGAATATTTGTCCAGGGATTGAAGCCCACTATAAGGCCGTTCCATGCCACGCGTGCCCGGAGACAAACTCAGGAGTGTCAAAGGGGCTTCTGTTTGCCCTGAGCTCTGTAAAGGGAATATTAACTGCCAAGTTCATCAAGGAGAGCGACCATTTGACTTTCATGAGGAGCTCTGACTTTACTCCCCTGGAGATCTATTCTGTGCAGCATGTAGGAGAAAGGCCTTGAATTTGAGGTTAAATCATGAAATGAACTGCAACCGTCAAAAAGAGCCGAGCCACAATGCAGCACGTCTGCAGGCTATGTCGTCCATGCAGCATGGAAGGGCAGGTGCCGATGACGATGGATTTTTAAGCAGCTGGAAAAAAGAGCATTCAAATGATGATGGTGATCATCTTAATGGAATTTCAGCCTGGTTGAAGCATTTGAAGGTAAGATTTGACGTTAGAGAGTGGCTTGACCTCAATGTTACCCTAAAGCTAGACTCTAGTGCCATCTATTGAGAAGCTTTAAAACAAAAGGCTGTTTAATTGCTTCTCTGTATGCCCCATGCAAGAACTTTCGGGTGGAAATGAGATAAAAGGAAGCTTCTGAAAGTGGTGCATTGTGAATTTTGTTTGCACAAGCAGCGTCTCGCAGCGTGATTACCTTCTTTGAGCAGACGAGAGTGGATGAGGAGGATGAGGAAGCAGCAGATCGCAGCTCCAGTTAGTGCCCACGCAACGCGGAGCAGCTGCATCCTGGCGGAGCGGGCTGGTGGTGGACTGAGAGGGAGCCGTGCGGGGCAGGGATGAGTGGGGGTGTAAAAGGACGACGTGTGGCTCCAACTCAGAAAATTACACTGCTGTGGTATAGTTTAGCATTCATCCCTTGTTGTGTTTGGTGCAATCCAAAGCGTTAGTCCGATGTGAGGAGGTTAAAAACGGAACATAAGCGCGCTAACGTCGGTGCGTCACTCCAAAACAGCCTGGGAGCCCATCGTCATTTACTTCTTCTCCTCCTCGTCGTGGTGGCTTATTTTCTTTTTTTACAGTTGGATCCAAAAGAGAGTGTCCCGTAAGGATGCGTTCATCATCGGCGCGGAGCAGCCTTGAGGCGTGCGCACGTTTCTCCAAGACGCGCAGATGATGATGCCCGGCGCTGCATGTTAGACACTCGTCACCGCGACCACCGACGCTCAGGCTGAGACAAACACTGGCCACCAAGTCCCCCCTTGCAGCTTCTGTCTCTCTCTCACTTTCTCTCTCCCCGATTCCCCCTCCCTCGCTCCCTCTCTCGTCTCTCCAACTCTCTCTCTCCTCCTTCTTTTTGTTTCTCCGGGCGGTCCAATGCGACTTATTTACGCGCGATAAGCATGCATCTTCTCAATAATCACCATGCTTGATAAATCCTTATGCTATCAGCTTATATTACAGCTTCTTCCTTAGAGCTGCGGCTGCCAATGAACCCAATGGATGAGAACCTAAAAAGCATGCTATCACTACCTGATGCTGCACTGTAGACGTGTTCATGCGCTCTAACCTGAGGGCATCCTATGTTATTCTGTTTCTTCAACTATGGCAGGACTTGGCCACCTTTAGTATCGAAAGACCTATTTTGACCCATCTTACATTAAAAAAAAGTTATATATATATATATATATATATATCTGGAGCCGCAAACGTAACTCGAGTTTCTTTTTAATGTATTTTACCCATTACAACAACAAAATATAACAAACTGAAGTGCAGTTTTACAAGGCCGTTTTGTACTTCCCGAATGAATTTGTGTAAAATTAAAATAAAACGTAGCCTAAAAACATACTGCAGTTAGTACAATGTTTCATGATGGATTTGAGATAAATGTTTGCAGGTGGAGGTCCCACCCTTTGTCACGAACAGTGAAGAAGGAGATCCAAAATCAGAGAAAAGTCAACTTGGAGCTTGGAGGAGGGGCTCGAGGCGGTGGTGTGAGCCTGTGTTGTGTGCGCTGTAGAGGCGGAGGTGCTGAATCTAAAGTCATAAGAGTCACTTTTATTGGAAATGTTGATCTGAAATCTGATAAGTTAACTTAGAGCTAGCAGGAAGGCTTGGAGGGGCTGGTGTGAGTCTGAGTTGTGTGCGCTGTAAAGGCGGAGGGTTCTGGTGCTGAATCTAATGTCATAAGAGTCGCTTTTATTGCAAATGTTGATCTGAAATCCGCTAAGTTAACTTGGAGCTAGTAGGAAGGCTTGGAGGCGGCGGTGTGAGCCTGTGTTGTGTGCGCTGTAGAGGCGAAGGGTTCTGGTGCTGGATATAATGTCATAAGAGTCACTTTTATTGCAAATGTTGATCTGAAATCAGAGGAGAAGTCAACTTGGGGCTAGCAAGAGGGTTTGGAGGGGGAGGTCTGAGCCTGTGTTGTGTGCGCTGTAGAGGCGGAGGGTTTTGGTGCTAAGAGTCACTTTTATTGCAAATGTTGATCTGAAATCCGAGGAGAAGTCAACTTGGAGCTAGCAGACAGTTTACTATATTGTTATTCACTTTTCTTCCATACAGTGTCGACTTGAATCTGCTCGTATAGAAATATGTTGCACCACCGAAAAAGCCTAAATTCCTGCACCTTATTAGTAAAGCCTCCACAACCATCAGTATGCTTTCTCATGCTGAGATTCCAGCTCATTATCCAACCTTATTCGACACCCACTGAAAGCTCGTCCATATATGTAGCCCAAAATGTCATCATATCACACACATACGGTAAAAGACTGATGAATGCACGTTCTTAAAAAGCATTTCTAATCAAGCATTTTAAAAAAGGGACACTCCGAAAGCAATGTGACTGGAGGAGGACCAAATATAGAGCAAAACATCCAACAGAGCCAAACAATAGCTTGTGTAATCCCTCCCCTGCAGAGCAAAACAAATGCTATTATTCCTCTTGTATTTATATTCCTGCAAGCTTCTTGGATGTATAACTCAACATATAAATACGCAGTTTGTAGGTCAGTCATTTCTCCTCAATAAGACACTCTCTTTGGCATGCTTATCTCCACTTGTGTGCATTTCTAATTGACAAAGATGACAAGTGATGGCACCACTCAAACCGGAAAAGTGTCGCGACAACGAGCACACACCCCGTCCCCTGCAGCTCGCCGCACTAATTAGCTGATAACAGTCTCTGCTATCAAGCGCCAAACTGTGTGTGTTGATGTGCACATTTTGGATGTCAATGCCAGTTAAACCGTGACTGTTTAATATGTTTAAAGTGGGGAATAAGAGCTGACCCCGGCAAGGATTTGGGGTGGGAATTCTGTGCATGTCCAACATAATCATAAGGCCTGAGCATATGCTGCTAGAGTGGAGGAGCTAATTATAGCTGCATGTGCAATGAGAAATACTTTGAAAGTTTCTAAATTGCCCGACATTTTCATGCACCTGCTTCTGACACCTAACCTGTACACACACACAAAAAAAGAGTCCCCCAAGGCTCCGTCCCCCGCCTCCTGCCACCTCATATTAGCAGTTGGTGTAAATGAGAGGAAATATTTATAACGCACCGTCTCAACACCTAACGCTAATTAAGCTTCGTCTGTTAACACTAGAAATACGCCGATTGCATCAACGCTGTGGGCTTCAGTCACAATAGTTGTTTTTGCCTTTACAGGCTCATACATAATATTTTGACTTTATTTCTATAGTATTATAACTTTTTCCACAATTATAACTTTTTTGTTTCATTGATTTCTCATAATATTATGACTTTAAATATAATGTAATTTCAACTGTTTTCTACTAAAAGGACATTATTTTCCCTCATAATATTACAACTTTATTCTCGTAAAATTATGACTTCATTTTCTCATGAAATTAAAACTAATTTCTCTCAATTTACACTTTATTTTTTGCTAAATTTTTCATTTTATAGTTTTCTTAAATTACTAAGTTATTATTATTAGTTTAAGTGATTAATAATATCAGCCACTGATAATTACCGGTCGGATATATATTGGAATATCGGGTCAAGCCACTCTAATGGCAGAAAAGCCAATATCAGACATACCTAATTATTATTAAGTTAAATTATATTTTTAGAATGTGCTGCTGGCCGATAATGATACAACCAGAGACCACAAATACCTTGGCAACATTTTGGACACCCCTGAATTAAACCAACAAATACACCATTTTGTAGTAGAGTGCAGAAGTAAACTAAGGCAGAAAAAAAGCAAAAATATTGTCAGCACCTAACCATTAGCATTGGGGGGTAAATGGGATAAGGGGGTGTATGGCCTCATTGGTGAAAATAAAAAATAAACGCCTCTCTCTGTACCTTTATCCAGACACTCACCATGCATCAACCCTCTAAAAAGGTTCATGGAAATGATTACATTTGACCGTTTTTATGAAAAGCTGAAACAATATTATGCATGTTAGTCGTGAAAGTCGTCAGCTAATGCTTGTATAGTCGCTTGTTTCTTAGCAGATTAAGTTTGGGACTCGTTTATTTGGGACCGCCGCCTTGGGGATGAGCTATTCTGTCTAGACACAGCAATGTTTGATGTTAGCTTTTATTTTGTTCTAATCCCTCTTTTTCTCCCACACAGCTCTGCCTTATAAATTAATAAATCATTTTCTTTGCCGTTATCCTCATGCCACCTACTCGCCACGGCCGCCACGTCTCCCATCTCCCTTCCTGACACCCCCAACCCCGATCTTTGGCAGCAGCCAGGATAGGCGTTACTCGCTTTGTCCTTTCGCAGGTCACTGGCTGAGCGCCAGGAGGAGCCCATGCCAATAAAAGCCATGAGTAATGGCCTAAAACCTACATTCACTGTGTTTCCCATTATTTCCCATGGCCAATAAATCTGGAAGAGGGCTTAATCAGAGGGAAAAGCCGGAACATAAGGCGAATATCCACTAAGGTGTCCAACACAAATGTTCTCACACTTTAATCAGAGATAAAAGTTGAGGTGGCAGCTGCTTATACGCTCTTCCTTGGGTAGCGACTGTGTCTTCCTGACAGGGCCATTATTGTTTGTTTGTTCGGCCACGTAAACACACCGCTGCTGTCTGACAAGGAACATTTGCTGTCTCAGGGACGGCGTGAACTCAGAATAAACTCATTCCGAAACCTAATAGAGGCATAATTAAATGAATATTTCATAATTTGTTTTAGTCAAATAAAAAACAAGAGAATCTCAGGAGGGCGTATTCATAACATTGTTTGAACTAAACAATGGCTTTGCTGCAGTATGTTTTTCTAACTTCATAAATGGACTTATTTTACTGCAACATATAAAGTTAGTTTACAGGCTGAACTAAAGCTGCTGGATGCTACCAATAGTATAAACTCAAAAACATATCAGGGGGTTGTCTACAGCCACAGCTGTTAATGCCTGGTACTAATTAGACACCCTGCCACCTTTTGTAGACCATACACATGGGTAACTATACACTGGCGTATCTGGGGGGTGGGGGGGGGGGGGGCACATGTGATTATTTTCTATAGAGCCCGTAATTTCTGGCGGTGCCCCTAACGATAGGAGACAATGCTGTTAATTGACTAGAGGCATTAATTGGTGCATTTACTGTGAAAAATAATAATTTTTGCACTTGCTTCAATAAAAAACTGCATTCAATTCAGATAGAAGTGTGACTGTTTACCAGTTTGCAACCGCTTCTTGCGTTTGGCAACATTCCTAGCTGCTGCCTCTTTTAATTAATGAAGAAATCAGCTTCCAGTTGAAGCAACAAGTCAGGAATATTAATAACGTTTGTTGTTGATGGTATACAGTATATGTAACAGTGGTCTGGCTCTGCAGACACCGGGGCTTGAAACCATTTGATAATAAAAGAATAATGTAAAAAGAATAATGTCATAGTATGATAATGACATTGTGTAGCATAAAGTTAAAATATAAAAGAAAATAAATATTATTATAATAGAGAAATATTAAAGGGGACCTATTATGCTCATTTTCAACCCTTTGTATTGAGTTGTGGTCTCCTATAGAGCAGCTACACACAATAACCTGCGAAAAAGTTTTTTTTTTTAGATTTTCCAGAATATGCACCTATTCCATCTGTATTTCCTTTGATTTGTGCTTCTTGCCAAAACAGTCTATTTTAATGTATTCCACCCTCGGCCCGCCTTCGGGCATGCCCATTCTGCTGTGACTTGCCACACACCCAAAGTGCTTCCGAACTATGAACCATATAAGGAAGTCCTCCCCTCTGTGACATCACAAAGAATCAGTTTAACCACGCCTTTTCAAACAGAGCGTTTTGAGCCATCCCAAACTTCTTTCAGGGCTCACTACCAAATGCGCAAACCTCATTATCTGAAACTTTGGCATGGTTTAACACAAAAATACAACATTCAAAGTACATTTATAGGTCATAAAAGTGGAAAAAGCATAACAGGTCCCCTTTAAAGATGAAAATAGTTGTTTTTAAAGTTGTATTATTAATAGAAACAAACAAAACAAAATAAAGGTATTTTCTACGGTGGGAAAAGTTATAATATTATGGGAATAAAGTCATAATATTCAAACAAATGTACAAAAATGAAAGCAAACATGGAAAGATACAATTAATAATAAAATAATATAAATGTGAATAATAACTAATACATATTATGAGGACAAAAATACAGTATATCCCAAAACATAATGTGAATAAAGTCATAATATTTATGAAGACTATTTAAGAAGAAAGCTGATATATTTGGAAAATTAAAAAAACAACAACAACAACCAATAACAAAAACTACTGTAATAATAGGCTTTTCCACATACTGGATGTTTTACCAACATCCCAAAACTGAAGAACATGCAAACCGGGGCGTACGTTAACCAAGGTTCCACTGAACTTCTATTCTCAACTCATGAGTGATATTTCAGCCTGAATAGATACGCACCGTTACATCTCTTAGAAATGCCCACATCGCTACAGTACGCTGAATTCTTGGAAAATTATTTAATTTCATTTGAATCCATTTACTTCCAAGATCACATGAGGAGGCCTTCCCGGAATTGGTGGCTGAAAGTTTGACTGATCAATAATAACAGTTCATCACAGTGTTTTAATATATTCAATCTGTGCGTTATTCGTTTGCAAACTGCCCAAAACGCCATGCTGTTTAATTGGAATAAGTGTCACACCGACTTCAGCAAAAAAAAAAAAAAAGATTATATATTTAATTATTGATGACGCACACACATAAAGAGTGCATACATTTCATTAAGTCTCATTACAGGAAATGAAATATATTTAGCTCCCAAACACAAGTGATGGACTCGTCCCTGTGGAGCCTGCCGCTAAGCTTCTTACATTTCCTGTCGTCTTTGGAGGGAAAGCAAACAACCCCACACACACATACACCCCCCCCCAGCTTCCTCTGCATTTGCCGCACCGTCATCCATCACGCCCTCAGCACTGATGCCTCACCTGGCATGATTAGTTACCAGCAAAGTGCCATGGCACAACAAAAGAATCAGACGCCAAGTACTCTTTATTGCTTCTTTCCATTCATCTTTAACTTCCTGTTCAGACGCCCAAGATCATGACGTATGGTGACAACTGCGGCCAAAAGCACTTTGGCTAAGACGATTGTGCAAATCTATCCAACTAAACAACTTTAAAGACAGAAGTAATTCCAAAAGCCTCTTAAATGGACACTGTTTAAAAAAAGCAAGCTAAATCCAAGTACTGTATGTACAATGACGGTAACATTTGGGTTAATATAATTAGCATACATTAGACCAGGGCTGCCATTTGTGGGTCACAGATGTTTTCTTCTTTGCCTGAGGCACATTTTAAAAACAATTTAATAAGATAACTGAAAAAAAACACCCACAACAGAAAAAAGGGTTAAATCAGAGTAAATTTACAAGAATTATGTCAAAATTTTAAGAGGAAAAACATTGAAAAAACGCGTTAAAATTTTTGTCTTGTAATTTTACAAGACTAATGTCATAATATTATGAGGGAAAAAACATAAATTCAGCAGCATAAAGTTGAAATATTAATGAAAAAATAATATTTTTTAAGATGAGAAACAACCAAAACAACAAATAAAGTTGTACATTTTGGAAAATTAGGTTGTGAAATAAGTAGAAACATGAAAATTTTAAGTAATTGAAGTTCCCCATTAATCTAAATCAGGAGTGCTTGCACTTTTTCAACCTGAGAGTCGACATTTATCTCTTACTATAAAATATATAACTAGGGATGTCCGATATTAGAATTTATGCCGAAAAATGATATGCCGACTGTCAATTTCTGATACAGATATGCGCGTAACATAATCAGCATTTTTTTTATATCGGGAAAACATCTGAATATCAATCCACATTTCATTGTTATGCTGATATCACCACACATAACATATATATAACCATATAACTAACTGTAAACATTTAAGCTACTATGCTAAATACTAATGACTAATATGTCACTTTCGCAGTTTAAAATGTTGACAAGTAATCAAAGTAGTTGATATCATTCACAAATAATTCACAATTGAATATGGCAATAAAGATAATTATAGATAATTCCTGAATACTTGGGATATAACCTGAGTTCCGGAAATTTGTCAGTCAAAATAGCTCTGTAGCGTTCTTTAGACACACACTTCATGTATTACGATTAGCATTTGCTATCAAACATTACTGATATAGAAATAAAAATGATTATGCCAAAGATCCGAAGTCAAGACAACCTATTAAGAAGCTTTCAGCAAAGGCCACATTTCCAATTCATCCTGAAATAATAGTTTAAGAAACAAAAGAGTATAAAATCAAAGATTTCTATAGTGGAATTCCTGACACAAACCAAACAATTCAATTTTTGTACTCCATAAATAGAAGGAATAATGTTTGTTATACTATAGGCATACTATAGACATCTTACATCTGAGTTAGCTTATCCATAATTGGAAGAATAAAGATGAAAGTTGCATCTCTGTTTACAGTTTGAGACCTCGGTTCGCCATTGCCGCAGGGCAGCAAGGGCGAGTCAGGAGGGGAGCTTAATGTCAGTCGACTGATGTTATATGACATCTACAAAGTGACGTTCATGTGATCGACCCAAACTACCTTCAGGATCGACCGGTAGCTGGCGATGGACATAATGGGCACCCCGTGTGTCGAAATGACGAAATGAACAGCACACTTGGCTTCTGTAATAATAGCTGCATGCTTCCAACACTTATTCAGTGGTACGTTTGACAACTTGTTATTTGCAATATAACATATACGTATTTATAGACTAGTCACACAATGTTGATGTTTTCATGGCATCCCAGGTCATGGAATCTCAGTAGCCTGGCTCAAAAAGGCATAGGTGATAAATAAAGGTAATAATACCCAATTCTATTTATCTGCACAATGTGTCATTGTCCCAGAGGCGAGCTGGGAGTTGATACCAGAAGGGAAGACTTTGCAAGATAAAGAAATGCAATCAAGCTTTGACTTCTGACCACAACAGAAGATAACCAAATAATTACACCTTAAAGACTGTTCAAAAAGGCGTTTTCAAAAGCAGTCTTTGCAATTTAGCTGTGTTAAATGCAACGCTTCATCACGACCATGACCTTGAAGACTCGACAATATGGAAAACCCTCTTATGCCTCTGATGCAAGCGAACCAGGAAAGACATCTGACTCATCGCTTTCAGTATTGACCACATTTCTCAAAGATGGGTGTCAAATTAAATCTGTTAAGACCTAATTAAAAATCCATATTGTGACCAAATTAAATGAAGCACCAGTTTTTTTCCAGCGCTGAGGGAGGCAAAGAAAGTGGCTAACAAGTCTTTTTTTGCATAGGAGGCAGCAGCAGGCGGGAAATATATGTATGGAAATGAGAGAAGAAAGGTGACACGCTGATAGAAACAATAACATGTGCCTTTGCCCCAACCAAAGCATTAAAAACCAATCGGGGGGGGTTCATCCACAGAGAGAAAAATAAATGAATGGCTTGACCTACGCTACACTTCTCCATCAGGTGAGGGAAGTTTTTGTGTATCATGGCTACCCTGCATCTGCTTAGAAATGTGTTAAGCTAATCACACCTGCCAAGTATCTTGTGGTGTCCTACTGACTGATATCCCTGCTCCCTCAGCGAGATTGGTTTGGTATGTGGGAGGGGGGATTTCTTTATATGAATTTCTCTCGTCTCGATGGTAGCTGCTCATGAGTGTTCAGTACGCTAGAAAAGTGTTCAAAGCATCTGTGCCTTGGTGACTCAGTCTCTGTGGAGAATGGATAGTGGTGCTTTAAGAATTGGGATACTATAGACAGATTCCAGCCAGGGAATACTTTAATCATCTTTATTATGTACGTGTGTATGTTTATTTGTTCATAGAATGTACATAGAACGCCGGACAATTCAGGTTCTGTCTCCTTTCTTCCTCATAAGCATCGTGAGGCATTCAAGCAGACTTAGTATTTCAGAATTTTAGACAAAAATGCAAAATGACCTTTAAAAAAGAAGGTGATAAACACTACTGAATTCAATAAAAAATATTCAGGAAAAGCGTCTATTAAAATAAGATGGCTATGTAAAGGTTCCTTTTTGAAGGAAAACTGCACTTAAAAAAATGCCCATCAACAATCCTTATGTGAGACATGCACACTTTATTTTTTCTGCGCCCTCTCAAGATTTAAGAATAGATAAAAAGAAGCAGCTCGCAATGCACTTAATGGAACCTTCTGAAATTATCTCCAAAAATGCTCCGTTTACATTTGACCTGCATATGAACTAAGTTACAGTGACATTGTTATTAACAGCCTTACACCGAAGAACTATGTTATTGGTGTAGTGACACCTCGTCACACCAGACTTGCTAGCTATTAGCCGGCTAGTGACTAGCATCAGTGTCACGCTCACAATGCCTCAGGCCCTGACCGACAGGTTTGAGTTTGGAAAAGTTAACACCGGGTGTAGCGCTCATTTCCATGTTGCTATGTGAAATCAAAGCACGCAAGAAGGAAAATCAGGTAATGCTTACAATGACCAAAATACAACAAAATGCTGTAAGTATTACAGTATTTTATACAGTAGAATGTGTCTTCTGTTACAACATGGTTACAGCATGTAAATAAAACCATAAAACCTTGTTAGAGGTTTTAATAGCAGGCTTTGCAGGTGGAATAGGTGTGTCCCATTACATGCATTAATGAGCTGCCCCTTTTTTTAGCTGTTTTTATACCTTAATGCCAACAGTGGTGCCTGTCCACACTTGCAACAACTCTCCATTAACATTAACAGCGAGGTGCATTCATGAACATCAGAATTCATGTGTTGGTCACGCTCAGGAAAACGCTGCCCCTGGCATTTTAGCGGAGAACCAGCCCTCACCCCTGGCTGACGAGCCATAAATGAATCACAGGTTTTCAGAAGGGCTGAAATAGTGACATTGCTGTAGCATAATTCAACCTTAAGGGAGACACATGACAGATAGGGAGCTGGGCCAGTGTGTGTAATGATGAGTGTACCTCCTGCTGAAGTTGACACTAAAGTTCAAGTGAGCAAGTATACAGCTCCAAATGTCCTCTCTTTAAAGTTAAGTATCTAACAGACCAGTGAAACAACGTCCACGCTTTCTCTCCTCTCACCCTCCTCCCTCCTCTCAGTAAAGGTAAAAGTGATGTACAATATTAATTTATCCATTTCATTTGTCAGTGATATGTACTCTGCATGTTTTCTGCACATAAAACTATAATTATTCTTGTTTTTTGGTCGATATGTCTGTGCCTCTGGCAATGATTAATTGGACTGCCGCGATTTCCTACAGATGAAATTGCTCCAGTTTTCGTACACATTGGTTTTGGAACTGATTAATGATGAAAACTGAGGTTCCACTGTATTCGAAAATAGCAACGCTTGATCAGTAATTGCTGAGACATGGAGGAGTTTCTTCATAAGGCAGTGTTGGTTTTTACCATCCAAAATCAATGTTACGCTATACAGTACAGTTGTCCTTCATTTATCTCAATTAATTGTTTCCACTTCCAATTCAATATCAATAAATTGAATATATTTGTACTGAGAGCATAGAAAACTTGATTATGACTTTCTAAATGTCATTTTCACTACAATTAGAGCCCTCTAGGCATGAAATAACATCCCTATAATGACATTTAAACTCCTATCATCCTTTGTTTACACCACATTGCAAATTAGACACTGCGGGGACGCCACACTTGAAGCATAGCATGCTAGTGAGCTAACTAGTTAGCCTGAAATGTATTTATGCTAAACTTAACACAGGGTTTCAAACGGAGTGGGGAAGAAGGACAAAGTAAGAAGCCAGAAACATACCACTTCCACACAGAATGGGAGGAGAACATGCCATGGCTGACTCCATGCAGTGTTAAGGTAATGTAATGGAATGGAATGTCTCATCAATGTTTCGTGTCATTACTACCAGAAACTTTCTTCCATATTGCTGCTTAGGTTTTACATGTAGGTCATAGTATAATGCAGTATAATGGATTTTGACACATACATAACATGCATTCATGTAATCATAGTGACGCACAACGTTATTTAAGACTCAGAGCTAGTGAATACATTCCACGCTGTTACACACATTTTCAACTTCAGGTGTCGGGAGCAGTTCAATATATTCAATAGTCAACACATTATCCTGGTTTTCCAATGCAAAATGTGTCAACAGGTGGCGCTACACCCCCTTAACAAATGTCATATGGAAATCCCAAGCCATCAATTAGCACAAGCCGTGTGTCGGCTACAAATTAAGCTGAAGTCTTGCATACTTAAATAGCACATCTGACCGTCCACGTTTTGCCCTTGCGTGCTGATACATTGATTAAAATGGCGCATTGTTGTTTGTGATAACTTTTGTCTCCATTTAATCATGAGAAGTGAGCAGCTACTTTTTTGGACATGCTGAATTGTGTAAGTGTAAAGATGTGATGCTCCTCAAGATAACTTATATTATAAGTGTGTTAGCAATAAATAAAACCATACTCATAGCTATGCAGGCATGTGTTAATTGAAAGGTGAAACTCAGAGGGTGTGTTATGTTTAATAAAAGAGCTTTAAAGCAGCTGATGCTTGCTGTGTAGTGAGTATCATGTTGGACAGCACCACCTCAATAACCTTGAGTCACCCTGGGATGCTTGTGTTCATCCAGTAAAAAAAAAAAAAAGAATAAAGAAGGAAGGCTGTAAAGCAATGCGATCATTAGATGGAGGGCCTGAAAGAGACAGCGGGAGAGTGGATAGAGCTGTGCGAAAAGAGAAGGCACGGGGGTCAAATGTGGAAAGGCAAATTTATTGTCTCACAGGGTTCCAGGAAGACAAGAGTGAAGCGTTTGGAGTGACATAGAGGGCATGGGGTTTGTTTTTTTTTTTGCTTTAGCAGACAGTCAAACACTAAGACTGTCACCACAGGCTGCTGATGGACACATTATTGGATCCTTGGAGGAGCCCTTTGCTCACTCGCACTTCTTCAATGTGGACATGTGGCCTTCAGTGCAGGGATTGTTTGGCTGGGTTATTGGCCGTCTGAGGAAGCTCAGTATTGTGACATAGAATCTAATAAGAGTGTGTGTTCTTCTTGTACTTGATGTAGGATGGTGTGATGTTTATTACTCAAGGGCCAATACTGTAGAAATGAAACTCGGATTTACTTTAGTGCAGTGAAGCCCACCTGGTGGGGGCGTGTTTTGAGTGGGCCGCAGGTCTTAAACCTTGCGCTTATGCCAATTGACATGCATGCACACAAAACATGTTGGTCAGTAAACATAGCCCCATTTCTGGCACATTTGTGGCAATTTGAAGAATTTTGTGACACAGATTTTAAAATAATATTCAGATCACAAGAACTTTTGCCTACATTTCTACCAACATCTACAACTCTGAGCACTAGTTTCCCCAACTTTTGCATGACAAAATACACCTTTCGATGTTGCACAGGTCGGCGTAACGCTTGTCATTCGAGGGTGATGATGGGTCACGCAGCCAAACCAGTTTAGAACCGCTGCTTTATAGAATTTAATGCAGTGTACAGTCATTACAGTCCTCTGGAGATAATTTAACGCACAGTAGTTACTGTCAAAATAGTAATAAACACCTTACCCAACATGGACAAAATCTCCAGATTCAACAAAGTATTAGAATCCTGCAGTTCCAAGTATGCACTTAGTACTATTCTTGTCTAAGAACAGTACAAACACTCTAACTGACTCTTTTTCCAAATACCACTGGAATCACTTTGGTTAATGCTGCTGTTTATTGGCCATTCCACGGCCTCCTCTGAACCATCCTAAATGGCCCTCCCTGCCATACATTCACATCAAACGTCAATTGAACTTCACATTGCCGCAAATGGGCATTCCTGGGGAGTCATTTAAAGATGTCACAAAGGTGCCGCGTGTTTGATTTAAACTATGAAAAGGTCACTGGGAAGCATAACTCTGACAAGTTGGGATTAGAACAGGTTGCAAAACCTTCAGCTGTATTTCCTCAGCAGTGATTTATAAGCACCGGGACGGGGACGCACAAAAAGCCCACACATGTATGACTGTACACGGATGACTAAGAGAATTGAATGGTGGACAGGGGCTCAATTTGAACCTGTTGGCTCTCTTTAGGGCCGTCACACAAACAGCAAAAAGCAGGTTGATATTGGCTTTCTAACCTGTATCCGACATATGTACCAATTATTTCTGACACCGATATCAGCAGCTCTTCCCTCAACCTCATTCATTAATACATTCATTCATTTTCTACCTTATTGGTCGCCAGCCAATCACAGGGCTCATATAGACAAACAACCATTCACACTCACATTCATACCTATGGACAATTTGGAGTCGCCAATTAACCTAGCATGTTTTTGCAATGTGCGAGGAAACCGGAGTACCTGGAGAAAACCCACGGATGCACAGGGAAAACATGCAAACTCCACACAAAGATGGTCGAGGGTGGAATTGAACTTGGGCACGTTAACCACTTGTACACCGTGCAGCTTCCCTCAACCTAATGTTGTGCAATGAATGAACACATGATGCTTATTTTACTGTGATGCATTTCATTCGCCCTACTCTACCTCAAATTGGATTAAAGTGACGACTCCTAACGGAAAGGGGGGTTGGGAGACAGTCAATTCAATGCCCGCCCCCTTTCGTTGTAGATATTGGCACAGTATTGACGCCATACACAAACATTAACATTGAGGTGTTGTGTTTTAATAACAAAAACGGACTCGGTTTCATTTAATAAGGGACTCAGTTTCAGTCCAGACCACCTGGAGTTGTGAACAAAGTCTCTGCTGACTCTTGTTGTGATAACTAGAGAATTTTTTTTCACTACCGCTGGTTGCTTTGTATCATTATTATTCTGTATGTGAATCTGAGTGGTTCTTCCTGAGGTGTGATATTATATCAGAAGCATTGGAAGACACCTTACTCCTCCCTCGCAAATTGTCTACAGACTTCAGACATATTGAGCTAGCAAGCATGTTGCTATGTGGAGCAAATAAGTTTGAGCGCCGATATCATTATCAGCTGAAAAAACAATACGTATGATCCAATATATAATTTTCTTCCCCTAGCTATATGATGACTTTTACAGGCGTTGCATATTTATTTGGCCCCAGTCTCAGAGAAACACATTATCACAAAACGTTAATTTATAGATCCCACCCAGATGCACACAAGGTTGAATCCTGCATGACTCAAAGGCAGCCCCCGAAATATTTATCATCTCCTACACACCGACTGCATGTACGGACGTATGCATACGCCCAAACACACAAGAACGATCTCTGATAATCACCTCGTTCTGTGGTTGCCAAGCACACAAAAATGTCTTCTTTTAGCCACAGGGATTGATGCATGGAGAAGTCGAGGTGGAGTGGAAAGGGCATCAAATTCTCACTTGGCAAATACTGAAGGAGAGCAGCTTTAAGACGATGGAGTGATGGCATCAACAAACATAGCCGATAAAAACAGCACAACATTTACAGTTCCAACACAAGGCCATTGAACCAAGTACCAAACACTACAATTATGTAATTCGAAGACTCTTTTTTTTTTTTGCATAGAATCTAATCTTAAAGCTACTTCAACTATGTAATCACCAAACGTCCCTATATATTCTTTAAACCAAGGCTAAATGAGAATAAAGAGCATCAATTTAGGTATACGAGAGAAAAGGAAGCAAAGTGGTCATGAAAAAGTGTCTTAAGAGCGCTGCCATCAAACAAGGCTCACTAGACTCTGATCACTCATGTGTGTGCATATAAAGTAGCACCCCTCTCACCCCCCCAGCCCCCTTCTAAAATGCTTAGAGGGCACCGGCGATGTTTCACTGAGGCACATTTGCATATTTATCGGCCAACAATTTTCTGCCTGTTTTCTTTTTTTACAGCATTAGCTTTATTTATTGACTGATTTGAGCACAGTAAGCGCAAAAAAAGTGTGAAAATGAGCACTTACGGAAGAGCATTTGAATTACCCTATCCCCATCACACCCCCGCCTCACTTATCAGCATTTTCTATACACAACCACATCGCTAATGTGCCTATATCGGCACTTATATCTCCGGCCTTCATGCACAAACACATTCCAAGAACCGCCTGGTGCTGATGGAGAAGGAGGAGGAGGAGGAGGAGGGGGCTCCATCTGCGTCGCCAAGTCAGGTGCCTGGCAGCCTCCTCAGACTACTGGGCCATCCATCCATCCAATCCGTCCCTGCCTGCTTCGAACTGACCACCCCCAACCCCAACAAATCCCCCAATCCCTTACATCCTGAACCAGAACCATTCCCAATCCGGGCCACCCTGTCTCCTTTCATGTGACAAGCGGAAGTATAATACTGGCGCCGACCCCGGTTGTTTGATGCGGCCGCTGCTGATGCCCAGACTGCCTGATTGGCTGCCACCCACCCATAGACTGACACACAAGGGCAGCTTCGTGTTCAAACACACACTGTTGTGTCTTGTGTGAGTGCCGGGGGTGGACAGACACCAGTTATAGCGCCTGAAAAGCACCTTTAGCATGATTTCTTTCACTACAGTAAGCAATCATAAGTGTCTGTTAATAGTAAATGACATTAAAACAAAATTGGCACACGATTTTATTGAATTGAAAAGTGATTTTAGCAAGCCCTGCTGGGAGAAGTGCTTTTGCGCACTTTAGCCAGTTTTTACATTTACATTACCTGCACTTGCCCAACGCAATAGATGCCATATACGCTTTTACTCATGTTTTAACTGTGTATTAACCAATGAATGTTGTATTTTGGTGTATCTTCTATTCTGTTTACTTGCTTTATTCAACGTCATTCTTCTGTAAAGTGTCTTTGAGTATTTTGAAAAGCGCTATACAAATAAAATGTATTATTATTATTATATATCATACATTGACCCTATTCTGATTACTGAAAACCAGGACATTCGGCCCGACAATAAAATACTGAGATTATACGGGAATTTTCACCACAACAAATCAATCTCCTCCATCCAACCCAGTCTTCCGCATCTGTCTCACTCACACAAACTACCCTCATGTCCTCCTTCACTGCATCCATAAACCTCGTCTTCGGCCTGGTATATTCACTCTCTCTCCTCTGGACATGTCCGAACCATCTCAGTTTGGCCTCTCTGACTTTATCGCCAACGTCTCTAAACATGTAATTTCCATCTGATGTAGTCGTTCCTGATCCTATCCATCCTGGTCACTCCCAATGAGAACCTCAGCATCCTCATCTCTGCTACCTCCAGTTCTGCTTCCTGTCTTAATTTTACTCAAAGATGCCTGATATAATTTCAACAAATTAAAATTATTCCTCATATGTATTGAAGTACTATTTATAACCAATGACATAAATTCAGGGTTATATTATTATTACTATTCATTGAAGAAAATCAAATGTATAGCTCCCAAGATGACTGTAAACTGTAATTGGAAGAGCTTTATTTTAAGGTGTGCACATTTAATATTTGAGCACATTTTCTTTCAAAAGGGCCAGAAAACAGGTGTAGATGATGATAGATGCTTTTCACATTTGGCACTCATAAAGAGCTCTAAGGACACCTATTACCGTCACTTTTGCCTACTGTAATAACGGACCTTTCATCACTCACACTATTAGCGCTCATCCTTCAGCCGATAAAACTGTAATCTGTCTCCTGTCGCTCTAAGCAGATAGTTCACCTCTCAAGTGTTTGAACCCTGCACAGTCCCGCTGTGTGCCCTCACCAGATAGAAAGAAGGAGGCCCGCCATGAGCAAATCAATAATAGGCTACTCCTGCGATATTACCAGCGCTACTGCCAAGCCCCGGGCTGATGGAGCGGCCCACATTCAAAAGGGTGACTAGGGGAAGAGGAATTTTGATTAAGTCCCTTTCAAAGATTGGCGCCTAGTTGAAAGCTTTTGATAGCCTCTCTCTCCTCATTGATTCTCTCTTGATTTCTGGCCTCTTTGCTTGTCTTTTCTTCCCCTCCCCCCCATCTTAGCTTTCAACTTTCCATTTAAGTCTCTTGCACTTTTCAATTGTTTTGCCTTCTTTATTTATGTCTCCCTGCTCTTAATCATTCCTCCCGTACACGGTGTAATCCATCTCGACTGTCCATACGCCAAACATCAGTCGCCTGGTGCGCAGATGAGTAATGCGGTGCATTTAACGGAAGTGCGGGGCCTAATAACCTCGGCGAGCGGTGGCAGCATGACATAATCCACACCTCTCTGGGAAAACTGCCTTGCCACATTTAGGCAGATTAAAGCAATTAGTCCATGCTATCTTCCAGATATAAATAAATGAATCCCGATAAAATTAGCATTTCTAGAAGATGATTCTGTCCCTTAGTGTTATCATGGAAACCATAAATGATGGAAAACAGATGTCTAGTACCTTGCAGATATGTTTGCAGCAGCAATGGCTTCCACATCATGTAGAACAGGGCCCCGTTTCACGAAGCAGGAGTATGTTAACCCTGAAATGAGGGAAACTCTGAGTTTTCCGTTTCACAAAGGGAGGTAAGTCAAACCAGAGACAGAGGAGTAACTCATCCATAATCTCATCATCGTCAGGACATTCAAAACATCACCAACCGTGGACGTCCACTGTCATCCACCCAGATTCTGTGTGTTGCTCTTCGGTTTTTTGCCAACGGAAGTTTTTTATATAATATAGGTGATGCAGAAAACATTAGCAAGGCCACCGTCCGCAGAGCTGTGAGAAAAGTGTCCCTAGCACTAAAAAGACGAATTAACTCCTTCGTTGTGTTCCCGGGACATAAACCCGTGTGGGTCATCAAGGAGGAATTCCACAGAATTGCATGTGAATGTAGAAATCAGTTAAAATGTATGATTATAAATCATATTCAGTTAATGACATGGTGCTGCAACCTCACACTGGGATTTGTCATTTTAATTTATTTTAGGATTCCCTGGTGTGATAGGGTGTATCGATGGGACGCACATTCCCATCGTTGCTCCTTCAGAAAATGAAGGAGACTATGTGAACAGAAAATCCATTCACAGCATCAATGTGCAAATAGATTGAATGTATCAATCAGACTGCATCAAACTGCAAAAACTCAAAATCATACCAACAATATTTGTCTTATTTCTTGTCAAAATGTCTAATTTCTGATCAAAACGAATCACACCTAAAAGTAAATTGTTTTTAGACAAAGTTCACGTGTTTCAATCACATTTCACTTAAAAAATAATTTGAAAAATCTGTCAGTGGAGCAAGTTTGTTATTTCTACTTATTTCAATTGAAAATGTGCGTCAAACGAGTGAAAATTGCCTGAAAACCAGTTACTTTTTATGTGGTGTCTTAAGTGTAAAGACATTTGATGAGAAATGTAGACCAACTACATGGTCACCCATGGTGAATCGAGGGAACGGGGCTCCATTGATGAGGGCTTTTTAAAGTCGTGGTGCACGCGCTTAACTCAGAGTGAACAAACTCTGTGTTGATTGAACCAAATGAAATCACCTGTTCTGAAACCCGTAACTCAGAGTTTCCTGCCTCAGAGTAGATCAACTCAGAGTTCAGGGTTAGACTCAGAGTTGGTTGAACCTGCTTCGTGAAACGGGGCCCAAGACTACAACATGACAACAAATATATAAGTCTGTGGTAATCAGTGGTAATAAAGTGTAGTTTTCATAAATGGAGGCAGTGATGGGGGAAATAGTCCAAAAAACACACCTTTATCACTAGAGAGCATCCTTCTACACTTGGACGAAACCTGGGTGCATGCTGGGAGCCATGACCTGCTCCTTTATCATCACAGAGCCAGGTGCACTCTGGGAGCCTCCTGCTCACCCTTTATCAGCGCCGGCTGCAAAGATGCAAGCATGCTTTGAGCATTTCTGCATCTGTTAGCCAAAAGAACAGATCAGATTTTTTTGGGCTGTGCTGGGTAACACAGCACAGGTTGTGTTTTAGCACACTGGGGAAACAGCAACTATGTTTGGTATGTGCTTGCGACCAAGCAGGGATCAGGTCCCGAGTTCTTCCCTGTGGGGTCTGTCACTTCAAAAGGACCATGGCGCTCATGCCAACCTGCACTCCAGGGGGTGAAATCCTGTTTATGTGTCGAGGGCCTCACTTGGCCTGGATCTTGCTTAGACTGCCACCACCCATGCAGGTTCTAATCCCCAACCCGTCTGTGATAGGGCAGTATTCCCGTTTCAGAGGAATATGCTTGAATCAAAAAGAGAGAACACAAATTATCTGACGTGCGGTTAAAGATGACAGGAAAAGGGAAAAAGCAAATAAAAGGACAGAGAGTGAAGAAGCTTTGCTTGAAAAAAATGGGTCCACTTTTATCACATCAAGCTCCGTTGATCTGAAAAAAAAAAGGTTCTTCAATCCACTTCATGCCCCTTAGCGATCCAGCTTGACACATTCCCCACTAAGGCACTTTGAAGTGGATTTTGATAGTGTCACGCAGTGATGTTGATGTGATGTTAATGTGGCTGACAATCCTGATAAACTGTTTTTGGCAAGTTATTTAGCTCTAGGATGCTCTCTGCTTGGATCTGTCACAAACACACAAACAATACGCATGTGGTCGTTTTATGTAACAGGTTGAGGACAAGAACAGGATGTGACAGTCAAATATGAAACCCCTGCAAAGAGGATGCAACCTGGAAAATGTCCACTATTTCTTTATTTGGAAGATGCTTGAGAATTTCAGCCAAACACTAACGATGACCTTCAAATAGAATCCCAGTACCTAAGTACCTCTAAGTTCAAAGTCAGCTACCTCCTATCTGGATAGAAGGGAACCTGAGAGAACCGAACCATGCCCAATATGGCATTTGTCACTCAAACGAGAGCCAGGGAGGTTCATTCATTCATTCATTCATTTTCTACCGCTTTTTCCTCACGAGGGTCGCGGGGGTACTGGAGCCTATCCCAGCTGTCTTCGGGCGAGAGGCGGGGTACACCCTGAACTGGTCGCCAGCCAATCACAGGGCACATATAGACAAACAACCATTCACACTCACATTCATACCTATGGACAATTTGGAGTCGCCAATTAACCTAGCATGTTTTTGGAATGTGGGAGGAAACCGGAGTACCCGGAGAAAACCCACACATGCACGGGGAGAACATGCAAACTCCACACAGAGATGGCCGAGGGTGAAATTGAACCCTGGTCTCCTAGCTGTGAGGTCTGCACGCTAACCACTTGACCGCTGTGCCGCCTGAGCCAGGGAGGTATTAGGTGGAAATTGTAATGACCTCAAACAATTTTCAACCCATCCATCCTTTGCTTATCTGAGGACGGGTCGCAGGGTCAGCAGCCTCAATAGGGAAGCCCAGACTTCCCTCTCCCCGTCTACTTTCTCCAGCTCCTCCCAGCAGATCCTGAAGCGTTACCAGGTCTGTTCAGAGACATGTTATCTCCAAGTGTCCCATATCTTCGCCTAGGCCTCCTACTGGACGGCCGTGCCCTGAACACCTTCCCAGCGAGGCACTCGGGAGACATCCTGACCAGATGCCCAAGCCACTTCATCTGGCTGTCACCTTATCTCTAAGGGAGAGCCCAGCCACCCCACGGACGAAACTCATTTCTGCCACTCATACCCGCAATCCAGGCCTTTTGGTCACAATCCAAAGCTGATGATCATAAGTGAGAGTAGGAACGTAGACCGACCAGCTAATAGAGCTCTGCCTTTTGGCTGAGAATGCAAAGTCCACACCATCCTTTCCTCCACTTGTGGTAGAATCTCATCCCCAAATCGGAGATGATGCTCAAGTAAACTTTCAAAACAAATGAAAAAATCAACCAATGCAGCTATGCAGCCCATGCCTGTGAAGATTCTCATTCATCCAGCTCAGGTCATTGTATCGGTACATCAGTATCGCACTGTATTTTCCCCAACATACAAGACAGCCCAAGTCCATCATTACATCTGAATGGAAACGACTGTCATTGGCTCTCAGAGGCCCCACTCCATTGTTTCCTAAAGACAGTCATTTGACACCACAACAGAGCAAAGCCATTCTTGTTTGGACTTACAGTCCAATCCTGTGGATCCTGCACCAACTCGAGAGCTGAGTCGAGATGAGAGCTGTCCCGGATGAGAGTCAACCTAACTATGAAGCCCAAAAGACAGGCTGTTGTAATTTTTGTCTTGCTTCAGTGAACCACAACTCACCCAGTGCCAACAGCACTCCTGCAGCCCCAAAACAGGATGACCATTCCTATTGTCCTTGAGAATATAGACTGGAATAAAACTGGTTTATGAATTCTGAGGGGTGTAGTCACAGTATCTGTTCTGGAGTATTACTAGGATTGTAAGGGATAAAACATGTTTAATCTCCCTTTACCTTCTGTGTTACTTGGTTGTTGTACTTGTCTAGAATGACCTTTGTAAAAATAGATACACAACTTCCACTATAAGAACTGAAGTTGTCTGTCATCATTGAGATAAGGGCTTACTGGCCTGGAGGAGGTTCTACGGACCGGAACTCCCCCCCTCCCCTTCATTGCAGATGTGAGTATAGACACACACCTCAAAATGATCCCACCTTCACAAAGGCCTCCAGACAGCAGACTCCTTCTGCCTCAGTGATGAAATCCATCACATTTCTATGATTGCAGAAGCGGTCCTGCCCCTCCAGAGTCACTCAACTGCGTCCTTCAATCCAAAAAGAAAGTAGAGGAGAGCTGAAATAATTCTGGGAAAATATATAACCTCAATGACCTGATCATGTTTTCTTTTGGTGGCTCTCTGATGTGAACAGCTCTTCATCCTTCATACTTGCCCAATGTACCCGACATAATCAAAGACAGAAAGGAACATTGAAAACCTGTTGCAAAAATGGTTAAAAATAGAACGACACCAGTCAAATGCTTGGTAAGTTTTGGACTGTAATCAGTATTTTAGGTAAAATGTGCCCTCGCACCAACTTGGGAATAAGAAGCAGTGATGTGAATGATGTCCCAAATTTTACAGACTTCAACTTCAACACGAGTCAGAGGGTTAAGTCTATGCGGGTGGTTTTTTTTTTGGCAACTAATCCAGAAGAAGTGCATAAACAATGCATAAACAGTGCAATCAACAATGAAAACTAGGACATTTCATCACTTTGTAAAACAGGACGGCCAAAATGTTTGGTCACCGTATGTCGATAATACTGTCCAACTGATATTATTGGCCAATATTGGCTCAATATTGGTATAATTTTTTGCACACAAGTGAGCCCTCATTAAACTACACGGTGCTCAACACTGCAAAAAACTCGGGATGTTTCTCAGCAAGTTTCACCTTCAGATTGTGTAAATATCCCATCTATAATAACTAGTATAAAGCACTAGTTATGCAAGCATCTTCCTTCAGTTCTTGCAATCTAATATCTCACCATCTAAGAATCACTCAGTCACATACAGCTTGTAATGCATTTTGCAGTATGTGTCTTATTTTGCAGAAAAAGTGTTTATTTATGAAATGCAACCAGTGCCATAAAATAAGCATCATGTGTTCATGACATGATTTTTGTTGGAGGGAAGCCTCTATCGGTATTGGTGATGGTATCAGTAAGAAAGCCAATATCAAACATTTGTAACGATGACCTATAAACATAACTGGATAATTCACACACTATTCACACACTAGTGCTAGCATACTACTAGTGTCAGTAGGTCTTAAATAAACATTGTGCTATAATCTCATCACATTTATTCTATGACTCTCCTGTTTGCTCCCTGTCATTTTTATGTTTGGTTTTTATTATGTAATAACTTTTGGTTGGTCTGTATGAATCTGCTGTAAAATAAAAGGACATTATTGGTTTCTAATTTATTTATATTGATTTACAACCTTAACTCCTATTATAATACATTGTTAGAATGTCTTATCATTCTCGTATGTTATTCGGAATTGGTAAAGGCAATTGATGTGAAACAATGTGTGAAGTATTCCAATGTGTCAACACTTGTAAAAAACATTGCCTGTACAAAAGAAGACACAGAGAGATGAGTTTCTTTTTACTTGCAAGGAGAGATGATGGAGACTGCACAGTTACAATCCTCCTACCAACTCTGAGACAGTCACCTCTTTCCTCGCATTTTATTAGTTAGGAACACCCTAGTTACAATGAGGTTTCACTTTCTAAGGGGAGGGGGGTTTAACTAAACAAGTTGAAACCGGTTCTTTGTACAATATGTTATCCATAAGGTGTGGGTATCTCATCCTTGGCATGTGATCCTCTGGACACACACACACACATATTCTTTGAGGTCACATCTACTTCTGACCTGTGCAGTTATGCCTCCAGAGGGTATGATAAAACTGTCTGCTGAGGAATGTTCTGTCATGTTCTGTTTTCCCTTAATCATGATGTACACCACAAGTTCAGGGTCACAGCATTAATCTTACATTGCTATGTGAGTGATATAAAATACATGTACAGCGTTAATCTTATTTTGTTATGTGAGTGATAATTACTTTTTGTGCATGTGTTCTTATCTCGGCACATTTTGCATGATGAAACTTCTTCAAGGTTGCTGCTGGCATTCCCAGGCACCTGCAAGATTAGTGGTGTTGGGAGTAGCTGCTCAGCGTCTGGGAATGCTGCTTCAAAACACTCAAGACTATTGTCTATTGTCTAAGCAAATGGATATAAGGGTGATAACTTAACACTATAATAAGTAAATTTACATTTTGTTCTAACACAATGTAACTTGCAGACCGTTACCCTTGCCTTAGCTGATTAGATTTGGTGCATGAGACAACCACTTCCACACTTTTGTTCACGCCTACAGTATACTAGCTGTGGGTTGTGATTTGTGTTTATTCGGATGGGCTGTCTTCCTGTTGGTTCAGTCCATCCCAAATTTTGTTTTTTCTAATTATCAGACAGGAGTGTCTTATTTTCCGGCCAGTAAAGGACCCACTGTATATGCTGATTCCTGTTTCAATTCTTTTTCATGACAATTGTTTCCTAGCTAAACCTCGAGGGCTACACCTTATATTTGACTTGGTGTTTACTCCTCCACCAGCTACTCTAAGCATCTTGAGCGCTATTAGTTTGTTTTTTTTTTTTTTATAACAGAACATACTCCCACTGAGTTGACACAAGAGGACTGTTCTTTTGGAGTGTGGTGCGCCTTGGGCTTTGGAAAATGCCCCTCCACCCACACTCCTTCCCAAGAGAGCTACTTATGTATGATTATTTAACCAGTGACTGAAGGATCGTGAGTACGTGAATATTTATTTTCCAGAGAGGAGCCGAGTTCATGCATTGTGCAGAAGGAGTAGTAGTAGTAACAGCATTTGGATGTAGGTTATTCACTTGACCGTGTGATGGGTTCCTGGTGGCTGTCAATCATCGTAAGCTGGTACATGTTTGCAGCTGAAGTGTGACCACAAGACAAGGGCTGATGACAATTCTTAAGGTTCTGTGTCTATGTACTTTTAGGACCCAGCCATTAAATGTTGCTGGCGTTTTGGGTGGGATATTCTCACAAGCGAG
Organism: Doryrhamphus excisus; assembly: GCF_037039965.1. Taxonomy (NCBI): domain Eukaryota; kingdom Metazoa; phylum Chordata; class Actinopteri; order Syngnathiformes; family Syngnathidae; genus Doryrhamphus; species Doryrhamphus excisus. The sequence continues at coordinate 14,930,599 of NC_136358.1, read as the reverse complement.
TACATTTTAATACTGTATTTAGGTGCATTTCCAATAAAACCCCCGTTGTTAAAACGAGCTTAACTGCTGTGCGGCGAATGCCTGTTGTAAATGAAGATAATTGCAGCATAGAGTAGAACAGAATTTTGGGAAAAACACTTCAAATTAAAAATCTATTTATCATGTACAAAAAATGGCAATGCTTTTATTTCATCTTTCATGACTGAAACTTTTTCTTTGTAAACAAAAGGCCAATTTTTCTCAAATATTGGTCGCAATACCGTGTTAATGATAATGTCATGATGTGCTATATATATCACTATATTGACAGTTACTATGGTACCCATTATGTCATTGTATGGTCATATCACCTCGTACTTCGGTACGTGACAAAAATTTAAATAAATAAATAAAAACGTAAACTATATTAGGATAGCAGGAACTGAACAAATGTAACAGTTGCTGATTGTAAAAGTACCAGATGGAGGGGTAGGAATTAATAAGCTTTGCTTCTTCCTACTCCTTTTGGACATGTGGAACTTTAAAGTGATTATGTGATGCACTCAATTGTAATCTGATGCATGTTCAAATGAAATAAAACCATTACCATTACCATTAATGAGCACTTCTCTTTTACAGAGATAATCTGTCCTCAATAGACAACATTGATATTGCACAGGTGTGCCATCGGCTGGCCATAATAAAAGGCCAATACAAAGTGTGTAGTTTTATCACACAGCTCAATGCCAAATATCACCATTGTTCATTTCTCTAACATAAGCCGTTTCCAAGTCATACATCCAACCAGCCTCCTACTGTATAGAAACACATGTAACCACATCTACGCAGGACACATCCAACATCTCCACTTCTAAGAGTCCAACCACCTGGGCAGCCGATTCAACCAGCATTTGGATAACCACAGAATTTCTGCACAAACTGTCAGAAACCATCATGCTTGTTGTCATCAACATTGCCTCAACCAGACTGCAGTTCGTCCCCATAAACGACTTCAGTGGGCAAATGCTCACATTTGATCCTGTCGGGCACTTTGGACAGGTGTTCTCTTCATGGATGAATCTTGGTTTTCACTGTACAGGACAGATGGCAGACAGCATGTATAGCGCTGTATGGGTGAGTGGTCTGCTGATGTCAACACTGTGACTGGAGTGGCCCATGGTGGTGGTAGGATTATGCTAAGGAATAGTCTATGTTATGGACAACCAACACAGGTGTATTTTATTGATGGCATTTTTAATGCACAGAGATCCTGACACCAATCATTGTGTCATTTGTTCATGACCATCGTGTCATGTTGCAGTATAATCATGCACGGCCCCATGTTGTAAGGATCTGCACACAATTTCTGGATGCTAAAAACATCCCAGCTCTTGCGTATCCGTAAGCATTCGTGAGCATGCTCTGGATCGGCGTGTTCCAGTTCCTGCCAATATCCAGCAACTTTGCACGGCCAACATTCCACAGGCCACAATCAACATCCTGATTAAACTGAAGGAGATGTGTTGCACTGCGTAAGGCAAAACCCCATATGGTGCAACTGCACATTTTGGAGTGGCCTTTTAATGTGGCCAGCCTTACCTGTGCAATAATCATGCTCTCGAATCAGCAACTTGATTTGCAAAGGAGAAGTGCTCCCTAATAAATAATTAGACACATTTGTGAATAATATTTCTTAAAAAACAGACTGTGTATATATATTTACACTGTATATTTTGTATTTTCATTTTTAATAGATGTGTCTTCACCTACTTCACCAAAACAAATTCCTAGTATGTGTTTGATCATACCTGGCAATAAACAATTTCTGATTCTGATTCAGATTCAAATATAGATGACACAATGTTTTTAATAACACAGATTTGGTGCACAATTTTTTGGATTTTTCTCATTTTTATAATATCAAAATTATACAAATATATACATTATCACCCACATATTATAATAAATGGTGCTAAAGATTCCAGAATGCCTTTTATTGTGATAATGCCAAGCCCTGTGAACATCTTGTTTGAGCGCATGACTAACTGCACCTTATAGTGTCTCTTTGGAAGCAGAAAATAACGTGTATTTGACTGTAATACAAGGCAAACGCTCACATATTCCTATCACTTTCACCACTACAGCCTTTTTGGTGAGTGGTGGTGGTCCCTTTCCTGCTCTCCTTTTTACAACATCTATTCAATAAAGAACCTTCAGGGACTTCAGGAGGAGCAGAAAATAGAGTGAGCATTCAATTCAGCCTGAATCATCCCAGGGTTTGTGTGCTTACCCTCGATAAAAGAAAAAGAGAGAGGAAATCTATGGCTTATTTAAAGGCAAAGGCAGACTTGCACCCAAATTGGGTCTAAATTTTACATGCCCGCGAGGGAGCTTCTACTTTACATGGAGAGCGGCATTGTTAAGTGTGCCACTGAGTGTTGTCGAGTGACTTGTTGACCTGCGAGGTTCAAAAATGCTTGTGTGGCTGTGAGACTCATGCAAAGGTCAAGGTTTTCTGGAGATTTTTGCACTGCTAACTACACATTTCTGCAGGTTTAAGCACTTTTTGGGGTATGAATAAGGAAAAAAGGCAGAAGACCGGAGTGAAGAAGGAGTTGTAATTGATTTCATATGCTCAGATACCAGCAAAAGGGAACAAAGCCGCATTCTCTCACTGCTGCTCTGACATTCCAATTCACAGCAGAAACAGGAAGCTCGATGTTCAAACGCTTCAAAGTCAACACTCAAGGACACTACATTACTGTGGTAAAAAAGTACACAAAAAATATATATACAGCCTGGTGGAAAGTGAAGACATCCTCGTCAATGTGCCAGGATAGATACTTCAGCATCACTAAGCTGCTATCATGTGCTGCCATATCCCTCAGCAATAATCAATTAGCTCCACCAAAGCAACTGCATCTTTCCTCATTTGGCTTTCTAAACCCATACTGCAAGTCATTAAATGATGTGAGGCTATAATGTACTGTACGGAATGAGGGCAAATTCTACTCTTATGGAATCATGATGGCTGTGATTAAGTTGTACTGCACGGAGCTAACAGATAAAGATGAAATGCGGGGAAGCTTTAGGGAAGCTGTAAGTATACAAGGACTTCCCTGTGGCCTCTGCAGGTGTTGACTAATTAGGTGATTACACCGAGTGTGAGTGTGTAGGACTGATCCGTCAACCAACAATCACACATCCTCAGATAATACATTGCTTTTATCGCAATACAATTAGCTTCAATTCAATACAGGCTCTAAGCGACTGGATATCTATGACTGTTATCATAAAAGATATGCATGTGGGTTAACTAAAGGATATGACTAAAGCAGCTACAGGAAAACAGGAGAGAACTCTTGTCACAAGGATCTTTGACTAGCATTTTTGCAATAGAACCTTAAAAACAGTTGAGTGCTACCCTCATAAGATCTTTCACTCACATTTTTGAAGGAGATCCTTAAAAGTAGAGACATATAGAGGCTAGCTAACCACTGTTTTTTACAGTTCGTCCTTAAAACAGCAGATAAATCTTGTCAGAGAGGATCTTTGACTAACATTTTGGTACTAGATCCTTAAAAACAGCACCGTTCCTGTCATTTAGAGGATAAATAACTTTTGTAGCTGGTCCTCAAAAACAGAGACAGAGAGAGTCCTGTCATATTGAGAATCTTTGTCGTGTTGCTTGTGTTAAAAAAACTATATGAGCCATTCAGTAAGGTAAAAATATGAAGGTATTAGCAGAGCCTCGCCTTGACATTAAACAGACAAAGATTCATCATTTTTATATACAGTAAATGACCATATATCCTGTCTTGAATATATCACACATGGATAATAAAGCATGTCTGAATTAAAAGACCTACATCCACTGGTAGCATTGACAAAAGAACCCATTCGAATGAAGGTTGTGCACTTCACACACACACACACACACACACTGGCTTGCCAGTTGGTTCCCCACTGAGACATCGTAATGAGCTCCTCAACCCTTGAGAAGCAGGCGTAACTCACAAGTTCCGCTGTCAGTGTAACAATGGGAGGGTTTATCAGTGCCAAGGCCTCAGGAGAGAAGGAGGCTAGAGTGGAGAGGGAGGAGATACTGTGTACAAAAGAGACACAGGCTGAGGTAGGAAATATAAAATCTCCTCCAGCATGCTGTGCATGTTTAACAGAGGTGTGTATCAGCATGCACAAGTGGTGGGAAGTTTTCAGGAGACATTTACTATGATGTCCCTTGCAGCTATAACCTCCCAACACCCCCAGTTGCACCTCTTTGCTTTTTTTGCACATTGTAGCCATTTTCAGAGTACATCCAGCTGTGTATTTGTTCACTCGACTATCACACGGCAGCATAAATAACAATCAACAAAGAGACAGGAATAGTGAACGACGGCTAATGAGCGGTAGTGACATACATCTAACATATGGTGCCAGCATGTACTGTACAGTGCAGTACAGTATGGATGCAAGCGGGAATCAGCTGCTAGCAGCGAGAATCAGGTCGCGTACTGTATACATTCAGTCATCTCACACGAACACAGAGCAGTAAAGCCCTAAGGGGAACCCCACGTGCCAATCGTTCACCACTTGCACTGCATTTCAACATAAGAACAATAGCAGCGTCACATAATATATAAACATGAAGGTTATATTGCATTCTTATCATTTAGAGCAGAGGTCTCACCCTTAGGCAGGTCATATTTAGATTAAATACTCCATAAGTTGCTTTAGTCAAGAAATAGCCAACACTGAACTCACAATGCACAACGAAATCAATGAGGTCACTATACAGAACACTAACCACAGTCATGGTGTGGCACAAAAATGTCACCACGACATGGGGACACAACTACGGGTAAATAAATAACAACGTTAACTCTGCGCATGTAACCTCAGCAACTTTATACAAAACAAGTGTCACCTTTTATGGCTAAAATAACTACAGTTCCCATGATGCTTAGAGTGCAGATTCAAGAAGTATTGAATTGGAGTATCTAAGGTCACATGGCTTGAAGTCTTATGCAGCAATCGTGTTTTGATCTGACAAATCTCAAGTACATTTGATCAAGTGCAAAATTGGTTCTCCTTCTACTTTGACTGCTTGGACTCTCCAACTCAGATGAAAAAAAAAATCTCACGTCTCAATCATTAGAGTTAAAGAGTGATGCTGGGATTGCAAGGTTTATAGCGTGTCTTTTTATAGCGTGGCTTATGTGGTCTATATTCATTCATTTTCTACCGCTTATCGTCACAAGGGTCACGAGGGGTGCTGGAGCCTATGCCAGCTGTCTTCAGGCAAGAGGCGGGGTACACCCTGGACTGGTGGCCAGCCAATCACAGGGGAAACAACAATTCACACTCACATTCATACCTATGGACAATTTGGAGTCACCAATTAACCTAGCATGTTTTTGGAATGGGGGAGGAAACCGGAGTACCCAGCGAAAACCCACACATGCACGAGGAAAACATGCAAACTCCACACAGAAATGGCCGAGGGTGGGATTGAACTCAGGTCTCCTAGCTGTGAGGTCTGCACACTAACCACTCGGCCGACGTGCAGCCCAATGTGGTCTATATATTTACTTTTTTTTTAATTGGTGGGTGTGGCTCATATTCAGGTGTGCTCAATAGTTCAGAATTGATGGTAGTTGTTGTTATACTCATAGTAGTAATAGTTGCCATGTGTATATGTAATCTACCTGTTGATTACCCAGCCTCACCCAGACTCTACCTCCAGCAGCCCCCAGGTAAAGTGAGTTTGAGACCCCGGGTTTAGTGCAGCAGGTCCTTAAAAAAACAGCAAAGACGTCCTGTCAAAAAGAACCCAACCTATAACTCAATGAAATTGTCCAGATGCCGTGATTCATATTACCATTAACCCCATCGTGACACCAAAGATGATACAATGGGGCAAGGGGGGGTGAAAGCTCATACGAAACAAGCAAGTAGATGCTCTGGTTATCCACTTCAAATTGCCGCCAAGATAATGCACCGCATGGCAGCGAGCCAAACGTCTGACTGACCGACTGACAGGCGGCCTGACTCTCCCGCAATCCTTTAAACAGCTTCACCAGCTCAACAGTGTATGACACACGGGTGCAAAGAGAGTGCAGCTGTCACCGAGGCCATAAATGTCCCGCAGATTTGACTCGCAGACACATTAGCGTTGAATTGTGGCTGTCAGCATGTGTGTCAGCGGGCTGTGGAGGTGTGCAGAAACACATGCACAAGGAATAGGATGGGATTCAGGCAACGCCCTAAAGGCCCTTAGAGCAAATTTGAGAGTTTTGTCTGGTGAAAGTTTATCTTGTTAAGAGTGGGAGTCAATGAGGGACACAACTGATTGAACAGAGTTGACTTCAGCACAATTTTCTCCTGGTGGCGACATACATCAAACGAGCCGTGGCTCCTTATATTGGGCACCTTAACTACCCTTTCCGGCCTCCCATTGTGACAAATGGCTGGTGTCTCTTCTAATGTAATATTTGTTTCCACTTCTGAGAGCCTCCAGGATACTGCGTCTGCAGACTGCTTCATTGTGTTAGTTGACTTTATTCCCTGGCCGCTTGTCAATTGGCGGCCCATCTCTGCGTTCTCGTCTGTCCGTCTTTTGTCTCGTTGCCTCAACTGTCCTTTTTTTCTCCTCGTCCTACGGCTCCCAAGTCGACCTCTGACTCTGTCTGTCTTGCGCTGGCCATTTCGCTGCCTTCTCTGTTGCTCTCTCGTCGCTCATCCCGCTCTCTCCTCCTCATTCGCTCCCTCACTTCACCCTCCACTCTCTCTTTTCTCCCGCCGCCGTGTCTTTGCTCCAGATGCTAGCTGTCTCAGCTCCGTGGGCCGTGTCTCCGTGATGGGCCCCTCCAGGAATTCAAAGCACCATTCTGGCATTTTCTTCCAAGCAATTGCTTTTTGTAGTAATAAAAGAAAGGAAGTGGATGGGATGGGGTGAAGTGGGGGTGGTGGTGGTGGTGGTTAGCTTTAGCATCTCTCTCTGGATGGCCCAAGGCAAAACATGCACAACTGCGCATCCGTGAATCCTCTCGAGACAAAAGCACAGCGGCAGATTCCTGTCCAAATTCTGACCCAATTAAGGCGTCTCACACAACTTAAAGCATCGGTTTGGAAGCACAACATTAATCACCATGTAAATATTCTAGGAATAATGCCAACATCACTTTAATTTCTGACAGAATATCGAACATTAGTCTACCATTAGCCATATAGTCACCTCCCAGGATACTCCAATTGCATGTGTAAAAGATTGATTTGAAAGTAAAACATGAAGTACAATGTAAATATCCTATTAATAAACCACATTAATTACTGATAGAACATTGAACATTTGGGCTTCAATTAGCCCTAGAGTCAACATGATAGCATGTGCAAATTACATACTTAAAGGAGTGGTTGGAAAGTAAAATATGAATCACAATGTTAATGTTCTATTAATAAAGCCACGAGAACACTACATTAATAATTCCAGATGGAATATCGAACATTTACTGAGAAGTAGACAACAATTGCATACATCAAAGATTGATTTGAAGGGAAAACATGAATTACAACATAAATATTAACTAATTAATAAATCCACACTAACACTACATTCATTCATGATGGAACATCGAACATTTACCTTCGATTAGCCATATAGTCAGCGTTGAGAAGCAGACTCTAATTGCTTACGTAGAGGATTGAGTTGAAAGTAAAACATGGATCCCAATGTACATATTCTTTTAATAAAGCCACGCTAACACCACATTAATAATTCCTGATGGAACATTGAACATTTCGAGTGCAATTAGCCATATAGTCACCATTAAGAAGCATGCACAAATTGAATACTTAAGGCATTGGTTGGAAAGTAAAACATGAATCACAATGTAAATATTCTATTAATAAAGCCACGCTAATACAACATTAATAATTCCTGATGGAACATCGAACATTTCGGGTGCAATTAGCCATATAGTCACCATTAAGAAGCATGCGCAAATTGAATACTTAAAGCATTGGTTGGAAAGTAAAACATGAATCACAATGTAAATATTCTATTAATAAAGCCACACTAACACCACATTAATTCCTGACGGAACATCGACCATTTAGGCTGCAATTAGCCATGTAGTCAGCATTGAGAAGCTGACTCCAACTGCATACTAAAAACACTTCCCAGTTTGCTTTCATAGAGTAAATGTCACAGCATATTAGCATTCTATTAGGGTACACAGCAGTTTGGCGAGGGTGCCGGCCGAGATGTCTTATGAGCGAGGAAGTGTGAGATGAGGAGGCTTTTGAGCATGAAGTAATGCAGATTCCGTGGGAGCGAAAAGCCTCCTTAACGCAACTCTACATAAACAACAAGTGAGCCAAATGTACTTGAGTGACGTAAGGGCACAGATGCGGAGCGGTCATGGAGGAAGGGACCCAAGTCTGGTAACCATGTAAAACATGCTAACGTTAACATTAAACAAGGGGAAACAACCATTATACATCAACCTGTGCAATATAATGAAGGGCCTCCACTGGAAGAATTAGACAAATGGCCATTCAGCAATGGCGGTTCAGGAGTAGGAGTGTCACGTGCCACCTGACAGATCATCCCCCCCCAACCCCCCCCACTATTTGAAAAGCACTGGTGTAGACGACAGTGATGGCAATAGCGTTACTAACACTGTTACTTTTTTCAGTAACAGGTAATCTAACTCATTATGTTTACTGTCAGCATAACGCCGTTACCATTTTCGACACCCCGTTACTGCACATTACTGAAGCCGCTGAAAAATATATCATCGACTTCATAACTAATCTGTAGCGCAGTGACAGTGTGAGAGTGTTGCAGAGTGACAAGGGAGGGGGTGAGATAACCGCATATGCAATGAGGATTGGCTCAGGTTTTAGTAAAATTGCGTCTTCGGGCAATCAGAGAACTTGAGTGGGCGGGTGTTTATAGAGCACATAAGCATTGAGGTTTGGCTAAGGTTTAGTAAAATTGTGTCTTCGCCCAATCAGAGAACTTGAGTGGGTGGGTGTTTAGAGCACATAAGCAACAAGGATTGGCTAAGGTTTAGTAAGATTGCATTTTCAGCCAATCAGAAAACTTGGGTGGGCGGGTGTTTTGGGGCAATAGTTACTTTTACTGGTAACTAGTTACTCAGTTACTTTTTTTGAGAAGTAACTAGTAACTATAACTAATTTCTTTTTTAAAGTAACGTGCCCAACACTGGTAGACAACCGATAACGTAAAGAATGTGGACATTTCATATACAGTATGTGCAGCTGCTCCACTTTTACTTTGACGAGCCACAAATCAATAGTTTTAACAAGAAGACCACGCACACACGCTCAAACAGAGAGGCTGTAATTGATAGCAAAGCTGCCTTTATAAATGTTACGTGTTTTCACCTTGTCAGCTAAAAGGCCAAGACTCATTGATTCATTGCGCGTCGGCGCCACACGTTGCACCGTGTCAGTTAACTTTCTAAATAATTCCCCTTGACCTCTGTGTTTTCAATGAAAATCAACAAGAATGACACACCATTACCCCCCCCCCCCCCCCCACCCCCAAAAAAAGACTGCTAATTAGCTGCTCAAACTTTAAACTGAAGTCCATTATTGAAAAGGCCGGCTTAGGATTTGGGAAAGAACAGCTGTCAGCGTCAGCCATAAATTAAAGTGTCCTGGTGTGATGTAATTGCCTCTATGCGGCCCAAAGTGTGCAGACCTCAACACATTTTTAAAACTTATGGGATGAGCCAGCAGTCAAACCCGAGGATCACCACAAGCCCCCCTTTCGTTCTAAATGGTTCTCTGAAGGCAAAAAAAAGAATAAAATCAGAACGACGATGCCAATTTCATGGGATTTGTACACGGAAGTTGTACACACAAGACCCATCCCTACTTAAAGTTGAATATCTCAAGTTGCAAAATGGCAATATGCTTTACAGAACTTGAGACTTTCCGTCTGTGGCACGCTCGTTATGTGATAATGGCAAATCTGATGCCGCCGCCACCGCCGCCTTCTCGTTCAAATGCTCATCACGGTCTTTAAATTTTGCACAAGCACTGTCTAAAAAGCTGTTCAAATATGTATACACTCTCTGGCCCAATTTCCAGAGGTCCATAATGTGGCTTTTCTCCTTCTCAGAGGAAAACTCGTTGAGTTGACTCCCTTTTATGAATTTGCGTCCCCCAGGCCATCGGCGGGGCCGCTCTGCTACTTCCTGACAGCGGTTCCTCTCTCAGCCTCCCTCCCTGCAGAGGAAAAGGCTCCAGGCTATGCTGGAAATAGGATAACATATTCAAATATGTGCACGTGTTCACCTACAAGTGAGGTCAGCCCAGGCCTGTTTTTATTTCTTTTTTATTTTTTTTGCCCTGGCTGGTGAATCAGCGGCGGCGGCGGCGGCGGCGGCGGCGGCGGCGGCGGCGGCGGCGGCGGCGGCGGCGGCGGAGGCCTTTCTCAGACATCACAGACAAAAAGGCTGCGTTTTGTTTGTCTGGGAGCGTGCACGCCAAGGTATGTATACCGTATGCTTGCATGCCTCGGGCTATCAGGACACGTCACCGGTGGTGCACGACTTCATCGGTAAAATAAAACAACACAAGACAGCAGAAGAAAGCACCAGAGAGCACGCAGAGGCAACAGAATCACACCCATCACATTCCAGTACCCGTTTTAGTGTGTCTTCAACAGGACGGTGTTATCGAAAGGAAGACACTTTGGAGTAGTCAGTGTAGAGCTTGTATAGCAGTGTAGATTGTGAGTACCAAGTCATTTCTCATGTTATACTCTTGGGTGGCACGAGTGCTGCCGACACTGGGGAGCTGCGGTTCATTGTGGGAAAACTTGTGTCTCGGGGTTGTCCAACATCAACCATCTCCACCAGTAATGTCACCATGAAGGACGCCATGTCCAAGAGGATTAAGGCAGTGCTAGATAACAGGCAGCACTCATGCAGCCCCAGACCACAACCACGCTTGGCTGCTCCATGCAAAGATCTTGCAACTCACCTGTGTTTCTAGCGACATTTTGAGTGGATAACATCTAAGTAGGTCACGTATGATCGCATCTTTTCAAAAGGAGCCCGAACGTACGTATGCAACAGTGGAGGTGTCACGTACGCCCTTGAGCCCATACAGTATAGATGCCCACTAGACTGCATCCTAAGGACTCCAATGAATCAGCAGCGAGTCGCCCCAGGTTTTCTGCGTGCCAGTATGTGCATCTCTCATCAGCACCTCAAGCATGCTAACCCCGAAAGCTAAGATTAGCATACTGATTAGCTCGCCAAGCACAGACGACAGCCTCATGAATAAAAGCAGCACATGCAATAGAAATGCACGGCCGGGAGGTTCCAGAGGAGGGAGCTAGAAGGCAGATTGTTTCTTTGTTCTTTTTTTTTTTCTTTGGAGTGTAATCAGCAGCTAGTGAAGCATTCTTGTGTGATTAGAGTTTCAAACACCCTCTTACAGCTTGAGCAGTTAAATTGTTGAGCAGCTGCCATTTATCTTGCCAGAGTTTCTCTCCTTCTCGCTGGCTTTTGTCTCTCCTTCACTGATTCTTTCCCTCTTCCTATTCCGTTCTCCGTTCCCTTTCTTTTGGTCATCCATTCCTCTTTCCCTAATCGAAATGAGGATCGAGTTACTCCATCCATTCCTCTCCACCCTCTGAAGGGCCAGAGTGAGAACGTGTGAAGTTAGATGTTGATTGTAGGTGACAGGCGCCATATGAAGGGTGGACATAATCAAAGAGCTCGCTCAATCCGCTGCTTTGGCAACACAACACAACAACAACATAGCCTGCGGTACAAACAATACCCATGACAAGTATTCAGCGTGAATGCAAATGAAAAGTATAGACTGTACAGCGTAAGCAGTGTAGAGTCTAAATAGTAGTGGTTTCATGGATTGTGGAATTGTGCAAAATATGAATTATATCTATGTATAGTAAACAAACATGCATTATATCAATATAGCATTATGTAACATATACCAGGTGCAGCTATGCAAAGGTACACTGATAAACCTTACTCCCTAACACTACAAGAGTCGCCCTGATTGCACAATTTCGCTTGTATTCCTGTATAAGCGACAAGAATAAAGGGCTATTACTACTGGACATTGAAAGCTGAAAGTTGAAAGCTGAGGCTTTTAGCTCGATGGCGAGCGCTCTTGACTCTATTCCTGATTGTGTGCAGGTGTTCCTTTCACTGACAATTATCCTACTCATTTCCTCCTACTCAGTTTTTAACATTATTAGAGCACTCTAGACAAGAAATAGCACCCCTATAGTCACATTTACAGCTGAATGTGGGATATTAGGCGTTTTGGTTTTGCATGGCTGCAACAATACATGTCACACTGAACATTATAATAACATTACTGACACCTAGTGTCAGTAATGGACACTGGTTTAGAATACTACATTTCATCATTTTTGAATGCGTTTTTTTTTAATGCTGTTTATTTCTGCATTTGGTCATTGTTATGCTTGAAAATGCTGCAAAAGCATTTAACATGTAATATTGGCCGTATTCATCCCTGAAACAGCAATATTTATGAATGAATATACAAGTATTTATGAAAAACTGTGATAAAGTGAAGCCATAGAGGGATGAGGGATTACTGTAATTACATCGCCATTGATGAACACATCCTACTATTGCATTGGCACTAATTGTATATCCTATGCAATTAATTTATGTCATGTGTACACATTACAGTGGACATGGATGACAACTATTTATCAAATAAATATATGGTTGAATATCGTAAGAAAAATAAGACATTCAAATAGTATTTTGTCATTATTGTGCCAAGTTGCTAGAGAAAGGGGTGAAAGCAGGAATGGTTTAAAAAAAATGCTGATACAGCAGAGTCAGCCAATAACATGCCGTCGTCAGCGTAGACCTTCACCAGTTTGTTGAAGTCTAAAATAACAGGACTGGTTGGAAAGGAAATGAGAGCAATATAAAAAAAAAAAGAATGCTTGTGTAAGGCAGCAGAAAGGAGGCAAGTCAAACAAAATGCAAATGGACAAGACGAAAGACACAGTTTAAAGAGTTTGAATTGATTATCAGCCAAAAAAAAACGTCCACCACATGCCAAGAGAGGATGAAAGACACAAAATAGCAGGAGAAACAAAGAAAAAAGGATGCTCAGGAACTTGGAAGAAAATACTGAGAAATATCAGCTTCATTTCACCACAAATTCTTGGCAAGCGAAAAACAAAGGTTTCCCCTCCCTTAAATCCACAAAGAGCTTAGTAGCTTGAGGTCAGCAGACAGCAGAGCACAGTGAGAGTTGAGCTGTTAGAAAAGAAACACAGGAGAACAGCAAGACTCATGAAGGCATTATTCCGCTCCAGAGAGGTGTTGCTGGGTAGGAGGTCCAGCTCCTTGGGGGACGCGGTGACTTGCTGACTGAAACAAACACCCAGGCAACATTGATTGGCCCAAAGCAGGAGATCAATCGACATGGCCGGAGGCACCACAAAAGAAGAAAACAGCTCTCGTTCTTTATCCAGAACCGTACGCTCTAAAGTGAGCCTTTCCATTGATTAAGCTGGTACTGGTGTGATTACAAAGCATGCTTGGGTTTATCTTGAAAAGAGAAAGGCTGAGAGGGCTGGAGGTGCTTCTGACTTTTAGAAATGGAGACTCCAGCCTTTGTTCCACAATCATCTTCAATAGCAGTTTTATATTACACTACTGTGTCACTGCGTGCATCTTTTCCAGGGCTAAAAGGTTACTGTTTTATAATAAAAGGCAAGGGCAAGGGTAAAAAAGGAGTATATTTGAGTATAAGAAGCCATTGTATCCCTAAAAAGTACATCAACATACTTCTACCCAACAAAACAACACTCCAAGGTAATTGTGTTTATTGTTCCTGTTACCAAAAACTATACTTCCAATTTACACACAGCACTTTTAAGGGTATACCACCCCAGTGATATCTGCTTAAATACACAAATGTACTCTATTTATTGGAAAATCAGGATAAATTAACATACACAAACCTTATAAAGAAGCAACAATGGTCTGAAAATGTTCTATTTATCCTCAAAAATGTTCCACCCACTGAAAATGACTCAACACAAATCCACTTCTGTTGAAATAAAGCACCAAGATAATTGTGTCTTGCCTGGGGCTGCATGAGTGCTGCCGGCAGTGGGTGCATTGAGGGAAACCTGAATTCCAACATTTACTGTGACATTTTGGGAAACTGGTTTCCAACATGATATGGTGAAGTCCATGCCCAAGAGGATTAAGGCTGCATGATATATGAATGGAGCTTTGGACACTATATGGACATCCTTCCCTTTTGTGCTGTCAGGTACAGTATTCAGACAATAATGGCTGTGTGTTGACCTGTCAGTGACTCGTACATCTACAAGCTGTACACGGACTACTCTGAAGTACATCCAAGTTACATTTCATTGTATTATCAGATTCAAACAGTAGTGTAAAGAAGCAAAAACAATATTGCTACTGTGCTCCAAGACAGAGAAATGATATTAATCATTAGCTAGCTATCTTTTTTAATGGGCATGGGAACCTTGCAGAGCTGAACAGTTGGTCGGAGCGGTGTGCCAGCTGAGCATGTATGCGTCAGAAGGAAAACAAGGTGCCAGGAATGAGCTGGACTTTAGTGAATGTGTACATGTGTGCAGTATGACAAAAAAAAAACTGAAAAAAATGAATGACATACATTACCTATTCACGTTTAAGATGGTGGCAAAGATGGAGTTCATGCATGTTTGAATATAGCAATGTCCAATAACCATTGGCAAAGACGGAAACACAAATGCGATCAATACGCTAAGAAAATACCAATAGATACGTAACAGGAACAAGGGACAGACACGGCTTGTTACTAAAGCACTGCAAGTTTGATTCCCTGTTGGAGCAGCAGCTGCAGGGAAAAGCAGTGCTCCAGCCTCTCGTGGTGTATCATTGCTATGGTAACGGTGATGGTTTGGTTTATTTTGAACTGGCTTCACAAAGTTATGTCACATGTTTGCAACTCAACTGTCTGAAAAGGAGTAGGGAGATGCAGATCTTATGTAATCCTTCCCCATGTCTCAATAATTGCTAATAGTCTGGTCACTTCCTGTATTAAGATCCTTTTCACAAATATTTTTTAGTTTTTTTTGTAACTAGTTCAGCATATGAGAAATTAGCTATACCATACCATGCTACCATTTTCTTACAGTGGAAACAGCCTCTTCAATATAATAGTTCAAAATAATAATAAAGTAGGTGTAATCATGTGATTTCACAATAGGCGCTCAACAGTGTGCAAAATAGTCCAATATATGCACGAATGTGCTCAGCATCTCATCGTCTAACATGACATGCACCCCCCCGCTGCGCACCAGTCAGGAGGTCCAACGTGCGCGCACCGGCACTTACCGCAGTAGAGCACCATGAGCGCGGTGAGCAGCACAAAAGCCCAGAAAGTTGACGACATTCTCGGCCAGCGACAGGCGTCTTTACGTCTGGTCACCGAAGCCATAAAATTATACACAGGGGATTAAAAAAAAGGGGGGGGGGGGGGGGCAGTTCCAGGAAGAACACCGCTCACAATCCAACTGGGACTCTAATCAGGCGCATTTCTCCGTGCGTTAAAAACAACATATGAGGGGGTTTGCTCCTGTGGTAGTCAATAGAAAATGTCACATCCTCCATGAAAAAAAATAGTAAACGGTCTCCTTTTATGGAAAAAAAGTGCGCTAAATCTCAATTCCCGTGATATTTCACCAGGAGGACGCGCTGGTGGGTGACTGCGCTGAGTGGATGCTCCAAGTGTTCAATCATCTATACCGCAGCGTCGTAAAAGATGCTACCACCTGTGCTGGCTGCTGATTTTTCTCTACACAGCCTCCCAAGCAGTGCTGGCAAAGTCCACACCCCCTTAAAAAAAGACATAAAAATACCCACTACACGATCCGGGTGCGTGGAGGAAGGAAGTGATCGTCACGTGGAAGATGGTGCATGCAGGAGAGAGTGAGGAGGAGGAGGAGGAGGTCCAAAGTGAAAGGTTATAATCAATATTACGTCATAGTAATAATTCCCTTGAGATTGCAGTCTATAGTGGAAAAACCTCGTTTTACATCACAATATCAGCAGGGATAACAGCTTTCAGCTGTTTATTGATTGGAATATTGTGCATGTGCTATGTTTGATTTGGAAGTCAATATGAATGATTGATCACGGCAGGTCCAGCTCAGTAGGCACACATTCACCTATATGCCTCAAAAACATAAGAATTCCCCAATATAAGTGAGGCTATAGTGTTGTTTTATTTAGCTACATTAGATTAGAGTAGACATAAATCAGTCTACCTAATTAATATAGTATAGTGTAAGTGTATAGTGTATTACAAGTAGAATTTAATCAGCTGTATAACAATTGGTACAAGTGAAGAAAATTTATAATTTACCAGCATCATAATTAAATACATAATGGGTAGTTAAATCATTTGTAAAACGCATTCGGCTGAAAAATATTGTTTTTATTTCAGTATAATTACTTCTAATCAAGCCATGTTGAAGTTGGGAGTTGCACAAAAAGCTGAGCAATGGGTTTCAGGACCATGGACAGCACTGTAAAGTCATATCTATCGTGAAGAGTTCCAAGACTGCAAATTGACTTGTGATCTACAGAGCCAGGGACAGCACCACCATCATCAATGTCAGTGTAAAAAGAAGTTGAAGCCTTCTTGCTTCATGCTTCTTGCTAATATGATGTCAGCGTGGAATGTACCATTATTGGAGCCGCAACTTGGATTTCCTGCAGTTTTTACTTTCATTTATTGGTATATACCATTCATTCATTCATTTTCTACTGCTTATCCTCGCAAGGTCGCAAGGGAGGGGGGGGCTGGAGCCTATCCCAGTTGTCTTCGGGTGAGAGGCGGGGTACACGCTGGACAGGTCACCAGCCAATCACAGGGCACATATAGACAAACAACCATTCACACTCACATTCATACCTATGGGCAATTTGGAGTCACCAATTAACCTAGCATGTTTTTGGAATGTGGGAGGACACCGGAGTACCCGGAAAAAACCCATGCACGCACGGGGAGAACATGCAAACTCCACACAGAGATGGTCCAGGGTGGAATTGAACTTGGGTCTTCTAGCTGTGAGGCCTGCGTGCGAACCACTCGTTCACGATGCAGCCCAGCATATAACATAAAGCAACCAAAACATAGCCTCACACCTCTCCTACAGTATGGTAATGGTAATGGTTTTATTTCATTTGAACATGCATCAGATTACAATTGAATGCATCACATAATCAGTTCACAGTTCCACATGTCCAAAAGGAGTAGGAAGAAGCAAAGCTTATTAAATCCTACCCCTCCATGTGGTACTTTTACAATCAGTAAATGTTACAGTTGTTCACTTCCTGCTTTCCTAATATAGTTTAAGTTATTTTTTTCACTGTGCAAACACAGTGGAGTTACTGTATCAAATATGGGGTCATAATTATACTAGATTTTTACTTCGTTTCTATGTGGTTTGGTGGTTTGAGCTGATTCTGACTGCTTTGAGGAAGTTCCACAATATGAATCCGGAGGTGGACCCCCAAGTGGACCTGACTGCTCTTTTTTATGAAGGTAAGCCAAACCTTTTCGCCGCTTCTTCTTTGTTGGTGTTTGTGCCTATTTGTGAAGCAAACTATAGGACTCCAAATTAAAAAATTGTGAACAATCCCTGGAGAATCTCATCAATGATGGATGCCCAGCCCTACATAAAGGAACTGTTTTTAGTAACATTTCAATTGGCAGAGAAGTGTAAAAATAAGTATCACTTCCTGCTGCCTGTATGGTCAGTCATGACACCGCCCACTGATCTTCAAGAAGCATGATTGTCATGATTTACATTTTTGTCACAGGGAACCGAATCACAGTTGAAGCAGGGTATCATTTCCACCAAGTAAACATTTAATTAATTGACATTTCAAAGCTATCCCGTTTAGACTTGCTGCAGTAATGAGCTCTAAATTGGGTGTCTTTTAAAACAGACTATAAAAGCGCACTAATAAAGTAGCTAATTGCTGCGTATGCCTTGTAATCCGCTAAATCTGTGTGTAATTGTTCAATTTGACTACTTCTGCAGTGAACAATTTTAAATCCTCTGCGTGGTCTCGTTCGGAAAAGCTGCTTTGAACTCTTATGGACTCCTCTCCTTTAAACTGAAGTACAAGTCGATGGATGTCAGCCATTATTATTTATAACAGCCTTAATAGGCCCTCAGCGATCAGACTAAGCCTTGTTTTGCTTTACATCGACAAAACTGAAGTGCAAAATGTATGAAGAGCTCCAACATGGATTAATGGACAGCCCCCTTTTTAAGGTTTTGCACAAAAAGGTAGCGACTGGCTGACTTCCTCAGCAGTGTACATTAAGAGAACATCACATTATTCTCTCTCAGCATGAATCAACATTGTGGCAGCCACTCTGTTGACTCCCGGTGTGCGCCAGTGCGTTAACGCTGTGGCCTGCGCCGGAGTTCAAATGGTTTTGACAAATACATGGCTGCTTAAAATGGAGACGAGGAGGAGGATTTTAGATGAAACTGCTGCCACAAGTGCTTTGAGATATCAGATAAACACATCGCTTCGACTAAGGCTAGACATTTTATTACACTTAGCTGCAGTTTACCATGTGAAAAATAGCAGCAAAGGAAACACAGCAGGGGGGTTTGACAAATTTTCTGCTTTTTGTGTGTTCAAGACTGGAACGGTTTGCTTACAGCAGGGCTGCATAATGCAAAATAAATGGATATTTTTATAGTGTAAAAAAAGTTATATGTGACACGTTCTCTAATATTTACAGGGATCATCTAGTCCATGCATATTTTGGAATTGTAGGTGAAATAGACATTAGATTATTTTGATTGATTGTCAGATTTGGAAGGAAAAAACTTGCACAAATGTAAATTCATGTACACTCTGATATATTAACTATGGCAACTTTCTGGGATTGTGTCGCACGTGCACAAGCACAAACATTGCTTGCTCGTTGCATGCAACTAAAGGTGACATCGCCTACCGTATGTGGCACCCAGTAATCCTTAGGAAGTTCTTAATGATGTTCTGTTTGCAAAATCCGCACACAATTTCTGCTACACTGATAATATTATACAGGTAACAATATTATATATATAATATATAAGCAAGAACCTAAAGGCTATACTTATGAAAACTACATTTTGTTAAGTAAATAATGTATTGACATCTAAAAATCATGTGGTGTCCAATCATCATGATTGTTAACATATGTTTGGTGAGTGCAAGGTTTTATAGTTATATTTTTACATATTGTTATGATGTAACGGTGATTCAACACTGCAAAAAATAAGCAAGTTCTGAGTGCAGCATAACTTTTGGAAATTTGGACTCCCTTGTCAGGTTTTCAGTCAGCAGGTTCAGAGAAAATGTCAAAAACAAGACTCACAATATATTTGGTTTTAATAACAACACTAATTAAGTACATTTAAATGCAGATTTTGCATAGTTACAGCCAAACCTTGTTTTTCTTTTTCAAATGATTTGGTTTGCAGCAAAAAGTTCCACCAATATATGTCCCCGTTTCTTGTACGTTATGTGTTAAAACGTGAGAAAAAAACACTTCTTTCTTTCTATCTGCAATCACGAGTTAACTATGGACAAAATGTGATTAATCATGATTAAATGTTTTAATCAATAGACAGCCTTAGAATAGCATTTTCTGGCCTCAACTCCAAACTCTGTCACACCTCTGTGATGCCATAAGCGGCCAACTAACACTACTGCTATGTGGGGTGCTGTAGGCCAATAAAAAACAAGCCCACTTGACCACTAGGGGGCACCGGCAAGTCTGCAGCCTTGTATATCAAAGAGAAAGAGTTTATATGTCATGTCTTCTTCATCAAAGTACCCATGAGATCAATCCCCAATATTCAATTAGCGAAGGAGACAGGTGAAAGCAGAGGACGATCTATATCCAGTTAATTCAGCTGTTAATTAAAAGCCAATACGAGAAGATCAATATGGCGTTTGTAATTAAGTAACACACTCCAAAGACTTTTAGGTGTGTTATTTTTGCAATGAACACTGGAAAAGGACAAGCATGTGAAATGCCACAGAGCTTATCGTGCTACCAAAAGAAAAGCTAACAGGGAGTGTTGCCTTTCCATGCTACAAGCATCCGAGGCCTGACCTTTCCCTCCACTTCCAGGCTTTCATCCATCCAGACACAAGCTGCTGCTTCTTCCGCTTCCTCCTCGTCTTCGTGTTCTTTACTGGGCCACGAGGAGCGCTTTGAACTTCACTGCCACTCACGGATTTAAGTGAACAAAGTCTTGGTGGTGCTATTGGAGGCTCTGTCTTACTGTCACGGATTAAGAGAAAAGACGGGAAGGCTTTCAGCTTTTTGGAATATCCACCACATACACAAGAGAATAGCATACTACTTATTAGAATGAATTTTACAATATGGTTTCCAGACCAAAGTGACGGCTTCAAACTCTCCACAGACTTGCTTCATCTAATTTTGATACCACAGACACTGAAGCTGACAGTGCAGCTCTCGATGACGAGCAGTCATCATTTTCTCTCAGCTGTGCTGGAGTAACAGGAGCAGAGCTAAAGGGCAATATATCTTCCACCAGCAGGGGTAAATGTTGATTCCAGGTAAACAACCTTGTGAGAACTGAGTGGCCCACCTGCTCCCCTCGCTGCTCTTCCAGGCTGTCTTTTACAAATGGATAACAGGTGCATTTGCTTGTATTGCCGCCATGATTTGGCACATTGCCACATATAGTAAATAAATAGAGGGAAAGCTAACAGTAAGTCAACAAAAAATGACAACGCCAAAGCTGTGTTGCTAATGGTATGTGGGGTTAGAAAAAGTAATTTGTGCTTTGGTTGGTTGACCAAAAAATGGATGCCAAAATTTTGCCTTGGTTTGTGTACATTTTTCAGTTAGCGTACAATACGGAAAAAAAATATTAAGGCAGACCTTCTGGAATTAATTGAATTGTATATATTTTTTTTACACCTCCTGCAAAATAATCCTGTTTTTGCTTTTTCCATTTCCTATTTAAACCAAGGGTGCTCAAAGTGCGGCCCGTGGGGCATTTACAGCCAGGGACTCCTTTATTATTGGCCAGCGGCACATTGTGAAAATACAATGAAATGCTAATAAAAACAGCAAAGTTTTTGCCTTAATATTTTTTCCCATATTGTACGCTAACTGAAAAATGTACACAAACCAAGGCAAAATTTTGGCATCCATTTTGTCCAAATAGCACAATTCAATTAATTCCAGAAGGTCTGCCTTAATATTTTTTTCCCGTATTGTACGCTAACTGAAAAATGTACACAAACCAAGGCAAAATTTTGGCATCCATTTTGTCCAGATAGCACAATGTAAAGAATGTCTCTCTCACACCAGCTACCCTATCCTCCTTTACTACATCCATAACCCTCCTCTTTGGTCTTCCTCTATGCCTCCTACCTGGCAGCTCTAAACGCAGCATTGTTCTACCGATATATTCACTCTCTCCCCTCTGGATACGTATGTCCCAACCATCTCAGTCTGGCCTCTCTGAGTTTATCTACAATGCCTCTAACATGTAATGTCCATCTGATGTACACGTTTTTGATCCTATCCATCCTGGTCACTCCCAATGAGAACCTCAGCATCCTCATCTCTGCTACCTCCAGTTCTGCTTCCTGTCTTTTCCTCAGTGGCACTGTCTCTAGACCAAACACGATGGCTGGTCTCACCACAGTTTTATATACCACTAAATACTAAATTTATATATAAATATATATATTTGGCTTTAAATCTATGTATTTGTATGTATAATAAAATAAAAGTTACGTCATATTTTAAGGTGAACCCTTTCTTTTTGCTAAAGATTTGGATTGAACAAAAATGTTACATTTCCATTGTGCACTCGCATGCTTCTGCGTCAACATGACCAAGTTAGACTTCAGTCGGCATCCGCTGCAGCTGAGCACTGCAGGTAGCCTATCTGCATGGATGGCAGAAGGACTGTAAATGAATGGCGGGCTCTCACAAATCACGTCGGAAATGATTTTGTGTTCCTTTGTTGGCTCTATTGCGGCTGATGAAAGAGGTTTTATTATCCTATTATGGGGTGTGCATCGTGCTGACGTGATGGCTACCATACAGAGAGTGGGGGGGTCGGATGGAGGAGGTGTGTGGGTGTGTTGGGGGGCATTACAGTTATCAGCAGGCAATTCTCTTTCTTGTGAACAAGGTCCCATTAATTGCCTTTGCGGGGACAGATATGAAGTACGGCGAATGCTTTAAGTCAACGACTCCCAAACTCATTTGCATGGTAATTAATATATTTGTCTTGAAATCCCAAATGCTCCCATATGAGCTTTTGGGGAGGTGCTCGGCGAGCGTCTGGAAATAGGAGATGAGCATGCATAGGAGCTGTAATCAAAGCCACAGTGTGTGCATTTTCCTGTTGCTTTAAATCTGCCAGGCGCAGTCTGAAGCCCATAAAAAGACCATTTGTCGAGGAGAAGGAGCTGAACCAGTGGCCATTGTTTCTTTCTCATGCAACTCCATAGTCTTTCCTCTCCATGTTGCGCTTCCATTTTTGCAGCTTTGCTCTGTCCTGTTTTTCAAAATATATTAACTCATTCGGTCCCAGCCATTTTCCAAAAGACTGGACATTTGAGACCAATTTGACTGGTCTCATAAGGCAAACAGAATATTTTGTTCAGTGGCTATATAAACATGGAAGCTGCCAAAAGAAAGATTTGATTCCTGTCTTTCATGAATGAAATCAAATCAACTTTATTTGTAGAGCACTTTTCCTGCAAGGACATGCAACACAAAGTGCTTTACAGAATTAAAACAATTACCACAATTGAAAAGAATACAATTACAAAGAAAGCCCCTCCCTCCCACCATACTAGACACACACACACACACACACACACCCACACACAATCACACACATTAGGGAGACATGGCATGGCACTGAGGATCAAGGATTCATTAGAAAAAACTAATGGTTCTAGATTTTTCTGTACATTTTACATCTTCATTCTTGATTTACTCTTATGTGTACTATATTATAGGGGAGCTATTTTATGTCTAGAGGGCTCTAATAACACTAAAACCTGTATTTAAAAGGTTGTAAACAATTCTCTGCATATGAAATTTTTTAAATAAGGAATCCTACTTTGTGAAAATTCAGTGACCATGGTCGGGATGACTGTACTTATACTTCTATAAATGGAACAAAAGTGAAAGGTTTCCATATAGCAGGGAATGACTCTGACAAACTAGACTGGATTAACGCTTCAGGCGGTATTGGAGTCTGCTCATGTCCTTATTAGATCACAAATAGCGACTTTCTACTTTATTTTATCACAACACCCTGCAACTCAAACAAAATCCAAAGCACACATCATTCTTTTTTGTACTGGTCTATCCAACCTCTCCACAGCTGCCCCTCATCTGTCTGTGGCACAATGCAACAATGCCTTCTTTATCATGGAATCCTCAGGAAAAAACAAACAAACAAACAGCAAATTGACAGGCCTGAATCCTCAAGGTGGCTTTGTGGATTTCTGCTTTCATCAAAAGGGAAAGTGCAAGACCAGCAAGTGCAAAGGAAAACAATAAAATCATCCCCAAAAGAGATCCGCAAATACGACTTGTGGCTCAGTGCTACGAACAACCATGCTGATCCTGGCCAGAAACAAGTCAAAGTGATGGGTGAGGGACAGAGTGTAGGAATTGTTTTCCTTTGACACAGATTCACTTCTACCTGATTCAAGGCCACTAAATGATTATTCATTTTTTTTCAAATTTTTAAGGTCGCCTATTATGCAAAATTGACTTTTTAATGACCGTAACATGTACCAAGGACATTCTTTAATTTTCTACCGCTTATCCTCACAAGGGTCTATCCCATCTTTTGTCTATCTTTGGATGCGAGGCGGGGTACACCCTGGACTGGTCGTCAGCCAATCACATGTCACATACAGA